>NC_091123.1:187900480-188267980 GCF_040183065.1 Periplaneta americana | reverse complement strand
CCGTAAACCATGTTAACCGTTGTCGGTCAAAACACATCGATGTTGCGGAAAACGCGCAAATGTTCTAAGTATGCAACAGCATTCTAATCCCCCTCCCCCATAGCTTACATAATGATTACTGGCTTACCCATAAGCATTTCCAATTTGCAAGAACCCTTCTCCGATCTGATGAACGCAGGACCCTATGTCTTTCGCTGCAGTATAAAACAAAATATCCTTTTGCTATGCAAGTTTGAGATAATTAATCAGTGTGTACTGATTTTATAAAAACCCGGAAATATTTCTAAATAAACGGTCTTACTAATAAAAACTCTGTATACAGACGTTTAACTGTCTTATACTTATACAATGAGTAGCTCGTTTATAAGTCGTGTGTAAATTCCTTACTAATAATCACTACATACGTCGTGTATAACAGTACAACTGTTACACAGCTACGTCATAGTTTCGTCATTACTTCATTACGAAAGATAATAGAATATCTGAGGTTCTCTATTGGATCCGGTAGAGCGTTCTAGTGTGGCGTGTTAAGTATCGATTGTACAACTGGCTCTAATCGATTACCACACTACATTTTGGTCAAAGAGTACAAGCTACAGCAATATTATTCTAATAATTCTATGATCTTTCGTTTTTTCTTCTGTGGTTACAAGGTAACCATCATCATAAAATGACAGTCGATACGAACAGCTGTTAGAGGGCGGCCATTTTTTCTCTATATACAACGCTTAAACAAGGGGTTTCGTGTATATAACTACTGCAAAGCAATTCCCATTGTATAGTTACAGGCTTTTTATACATCCATCACTTATGCATGGTTTATTAGTAACGTTTTCTGTCTCAACTCTGCATAAGTCTCGTATAAAAACTATACACGGTTTATTAGTAAAACTGAAAATGTATAGCCTATGTTTTATACATAGCGCTACAGAAGATTATTTTTCCTGTAAGTTTTGGTAAATTAGACTCATTTAGAACCCAATTATTTATTTGTATTTCAGACTTATGCTATAGCTATAGAAAAACGACTATATTTTGTAATTATGCGAAATAGATCAAGTGAAGCTACAAACCGTATGTCACAGAATTAAATGTAACAGAAAATCTTTTACTTCAATGAAGGGGAACAAAACGGAATATTACTTATAAATTTAAATCGTCTTCAACGAATCACAAGATTTCGTAAGCAGTCAAAAACCAAGGTAAAATCCACTAGCTCATTTAATGCCCATGTGGCATCAAAGCTATTATTGGTGCTCTGATTATTATATAATACTAGTGGCTTGTGCAGCAAATGCTGCAAACTAAGTTCATTAGATGTTCAAATAAACATTTTTCAGATTTATTTTCAATGAAGAATACCAGACATTCTGAAAGTTATTTGCTTCCATAACAATGAAACATACTCCCTCTGAATGGCTTTTTTTATGCCAAATACTTTTTCTTGAACCTATACACCTTCAGTTTTTTTAGTTTGAACGCGAAAACGCAAGTAACAATGTCAGGACGATCAGTCGGTTTTTCATGTGGGAGTAGAGCAATAGCTATTTCAAGTCATTGCGGATTGTAGGTGAAAATTAAAAAAAATGTCAGGTTTACTATTCTTTCGAACAATAGACATAGCATCTTGGTGTAGCTGCTGCATGTTTCGTAAACTACCTGGAAATGTAGAGATCCTGCTAAGAGATCTTGCTGAAATGATTGGGAGACTACAAAATCTTGCAGGCCTCATATTTTATCAGTAAGTAATACCTTTTGGTCTTTCCTTAGGAACTCTAATTTTTGCGCTCTCTCGAGCCAGTACTGAAGAGAATGACGCATATAAATCGACACCACACCGCCATTAAATATATGAAAAAGACCCAACTCCACTTGATTAATAACTTTAAAAATATTTGATTTTTAATAATATTATTATTATACGTAAGTTTTATACTTTTCAGTAACATATACTATATATACTATATAGCCGCCACTCAGTAAAATATAGAAATCAAAATCTAATTTAAGTTATTCTCTTCATTTACTTGTATAACCCAAAACGTTTCACTTTCATATCATCAATATAGCCTTAATATCATAATTAATGAAAAATAGTCACATCATGGCATTAACTACAATAATATTTCATTTCTAATGGCAATAATGTCATCAAACCACCTCAAGTTTTGTAGTTTTTAATATCCATTACACAGCTGTACTCAGAAAATTACACACCACAGAATCGAACCTGAAAATTATTTTTAGTAAGTTAAGTTTTTAATAACCAATTTAATTTGAGCTCTAAATATGTCAGCATTTTTGCAGATCATTGCCTTCGTGTAATATTGCTCACTGTAGTGTGTGTTTTGTTTTATTCTGAAATGCAATTAGTGACGATAGATGGAGTTTAGAAAATAGGAAAATTATGTTGAAAAATTGACATTTCACTGAAAACTATTTTTTTCTGAAAAACTTTGGGTTCCAAGCTTCAAAATGAGGGATCATTCATTAAAATCCGTTCAGCCGTTTTCCCGTAATTTTCATTACCAGTTCAAATTATATATATAGATATACTGTGCACTCTGATCACGCAAGCAGGTTGTACTGTTTAAAACGCACCAGTAGGGGCTCGCCATAAAAATACATAGGTGAAGTGCTGTTCACATACACAAATGCATGCACAATTTTACCAATATATGAGTAGGCCTCCTATTCGCAAACTACGTACAATTCTACTAGTTCTACAACATATTACGAAAACTCGAAAATTAATTTATTTCAGGACTCACCCAACTTCTTGCATACCAAGTCACCTTCCTGTCTTCTAAAGCAGCAAATCTGTTGATGATGTCTTCATAAAATTCCTCAGTTTAACTGAGGGTAGGCTCCCCCAGCCGTCGTGCTAACCACACGATACCTCCATTCTGGTTGGATGATCGTCCACCTCTGCTTCGGCATATGGCCGTGAGGCCAGCAGCTAGCTGGTAGGTCTTGGCCCTTCATGGGCTGTAGCGCCACGGATTATTATTATTATTATTATTATTATTATTATTATTATTATTATTATTATTATTAACTGAGGGTGGACAGCATATCTCTATGCAAAGCTGTGGGACTAGTGGTGAATGTCTCTCCTGTGATGTAGCATTCCGAGTGAAATTTTCAATATTTTCAAACATAAAAGCTTCTTTCATCGGATGAATTTTTTAAAGTTATTTTACACAACTTCTCTATTTTCTTAGCACTTTTTAAAACAAAGAACAAATGGAACTGTAGGTCGTCCTGAATTTAAAACATCTTTTTCATCCTCATATTTAAGTCTACAAAACGGCATTTTTAATAAATCAGAAACTAACCCTCCCCATCCGTTCAACATCCACCATACAATGATAATAACTTCGTAGTTTAGCTCAACATTGTAACTACTTAGACAGACGATAAGCGCCAATTCGAAAATTTGTGACGTAAGAGCATTGTTAAGGCCAACTGAGATCATAAAAAGAAGCATGGCGATATGATGCGCGGTGATTCTAAGAGGACAACGATTTCAGGTGACTAGATAAACCAGCTGACTGCAGAAAACATCTAAACGATTTTAATGCACCCCTTTAAGGTAAACATGTGATAATTACAAAAATATGTAGCAAAAATTAAAGTAGGCCTACTTATGTCTGTGCAAGCTTACCAGCAGCAGAAATATCTCCCATTCTCCAGAAATCAACAAATGTGCGGGAATCTTCTTCTGCATCTGAAAAAGAAAGAAATTAAATGTACGTGGAATTTGGATCGATATTTTTAATTATTGAGGCCTTCTTAAGGGGAGCAGGTACTGCCTATCTCGACAATGTTAAAATCACAGAGTTCAGGTACGCGTAGCTCTGAAACCATTGAACATAGAGATTTGAAATTGTTACATGTTATATTTATAACCTTTATCTATGTATTAGAATAATTTCATTAAGTACATTCAATTCCTATAATTGATAAAAACTTTTTTATTGTGACCTATTTTTTTTTAATTTTAATCACATGTTATTTTTTTGAGACCACAATTTTAAAGATACAATAATACATTTTGTTTTAAAAAATAGAGGACTTTAAGATTGATAAGCGTTGTAAAAATTGTTTTTCTATCTCAAGTTGTTTCTGAGCTATGCGTACCTGAATTCTGTGATTTTAACATTGTCGAGATAGGAAGTACCTGCTCCCCTTAAGACCGATTTCAATCTACTTACTTTACATATTATGTAGGCCTAATATTACTTCTGCTCTTCCAATCAAGTTAAACGACACAATAATCCCTTTTGCTTCCTGTGTTAAAAACCTTGGAGTTTACTTTGATACGCATTTAAACTGGAATAACCAAGTAACCCATATTACCAAAAAAGTGCTTTCCATACTACATTCCTTAAACAGCATTCGAAAATTCCTCCCGCTATCACTCAAGAAAATACTAGTGGAAACACTAGTAATGCCCCACTTCGATTATTGTGATTTTCTACTGACTGACCTCAATGTCAACCAGTCGCAAAGATTACAACGTGTTCATAATTCTTGTGTTCGCTTCGTCTGCGATGTCCGACGCGCTGACCACATTACCCCATCCTTCCAAACTCTAAACTGGCTACGGCTTAACGAACGTAGAAATTTTCATTCTCTTGTTCTCCTTTTCCAAGTCCTTCACACCTCTACACCTACCTACCTTGCCTCCCGTTTCAGTTACCTGTCATCATATCATAATCTCTTCACACGCACGCAAAATAGCCGCATACTAGCCATACCAACACATAAGACATCATCGTATTCATCATCATACACAATCTCACTCTCGCGCTTGTGGAATACCCTACCCAGTGACATCAGAGACTGTCGGAATTTAGTAGCGTTCAAAAGCAAACTTATTAAGCATTTTCTTACTGCGTAGAGTAGGTTTAATTTTTACTTAATCAATAAAAGAAATGCTTCTCTCTTCTTAACTTTTACAATAAACTGTCTAGCTTTTATTAATCAGTTAATCTTTTAGTACTTTGATTTTTATTGTATTTGTAAATGTAATATTAATTGTAATTATAATTGTAATTGTATTCTTAATATTGTAGTTGTAATCCCCTGGTAGAGGGGAAGAGAAGGCCTGATGGCCTTATCTCTACCAGGTTAAATAAATAAATAAAATAAAGAAAATAAAAAATAATAAAAAAATATTCAGTCAGTGAACATCATAGACTGCAATTACAGCTTCCTAGTCACACTGTGCGATTTTAGAAGAAACTAAAGCACCAATATAGAAATAGAACCAGTCTGTACGAGTTCGGCAGAAAATTCATCAAAAAAAATATATTTGTTTATGATAGATTGGCGTGAAGATATGAGTATACTGGACCCCACATGCGTTTGCGACTTCTTTCAGTAATTAAAATAAGTAAGTTCCTGTTAAAATAAAATAAAATACAGTAATTACAATTCATTCACTCATAGTGTTCTGCCCAAGGGCAGGTTCTTCACTGCAAACCCAGCATTTTCCAACCTTTCCTATTTTCTGCCCTCCTCTTAGTCTTCTATCCTGAACTCTTCTCCAGTTCACCATTCCTTCCAGTGCATCCTTTAGTAGGACGTTTCTTCTCAGTCAGTGACTCAATCAAATAATTACAATAGAGAAAGAAATATAATTAAAATAAGTTCCTGGTAACTAAGCCAACTGTGGGATTACAATTTACAGTGATCTCATGTTTAACTGAATGGTTCCAAAGATATATAAAAACGCACTTAAGGAGACTTGCATGTGAAGAAGTCATTACAGATCTGCTGATATACTTACAGATGAACAAGTTGCATGCATAACTTTATTTGACGTAATTTTCACAGTGTTTTAATGGGTTATTTAGGAATGTTTTAAGGGGTGAAACTATTTTTTGGTATATAATTTTTCCTTTTATTCACAGTTAAGGTGGGTGCTCCTGATATGGCCACCCCCCTAATGTGAGTTAGTTAACCAAAAAATCCGCTAAATTGCAGCAGCATCCAGTGAAAGGGCATCCTGGTATGTCACTTGATCGTTTTCCATCCAGTCAGGTTGAGCAATATGGCGTCAGTTGCCTGTTTTGCGGTTTTCATGTGACCTCTTCTTATTTTTCTCTGTTAAGTTTCTTTTGTTTTATGCATGTTTTTCAAAGACTTGTTTCATGAAAACCATCGTACTCCATTCAGTTTTTAATGTTTTGTTGATTGGTGTTGTCGTTGATGGCGTATCTTTTACGAGTTGTTCATAATCAAACGATTTTCGTGAAAGCTTACCTGCTCCTGAAATGGCCATATCAAATGCACCATGGCCATATCAAGTTCATTTCACTTTTATTTTTTCACCTGACAAATTTACATGCCTTATAGCTCGTATTACGCAAAAAAATTTTGTATTTGAAGAAAAACAACTTAATTTTTTTTATGGGAAAACCTGTTTTGAGTACACTTTTGAATTATAAAAAAGATTATTAATTGTCATGTTTATTCATTTTATACCAAAATTATTTAATTTTAGCACAACTGCGCTATCAAACTGAAAACAATCACGATTTGTAGAACATGGAACGAGGGTGGCCATATCATGTGCACATGTTCCTGATATGGCCACTAGGTAGACTTTTGGAATTTGGGACTTTTTGGACAATTAAAGCTATTTTTATGGGGAAAGGACATTGTTTTAAGAAAGTCCATTAGACTGAGAACGAGTAAGAAAAAAGTGGTTTACATTTTTTTAAATGGCGGCTAGAAAAATTCTCAAACCTTAGCATGGTCATATCAGGGACACCTACCTTATATAGTGGAAATATATTTTTAAATTTACATATATGAATAAGTATATAACAACACACACCTCAAAAACAAATTGTACAAATTATTTTATCAGATGCACAGATTATATTAGTTTTTTTTACTAGTAATTCTTAATATCATGTAGGCCTACAGTATATTTAAAATGTACTGCCAAGCCTATAGCAGCGCTTTATACGTATTTGAATGCACTTGTTACAGCGTTTCTTCCAGTCCTCGAAACACATGATGCAGACCATTCTTTGTCAAGTTCTTCGTTTGTGAAGGACAATGTTTACGCAAAGAAAACGTAATGAACGAACTTAAAGACTATTTATAGAGCTACAATCGAGTCAATCAGTGCTGAACAACTTGTGAGTTAATAATTTCATAAGATGATAACTAAGTTAAGCACATTTTCAGCAAGGAATGTGAGTACAATCTGTATCAGTGCACACGATGCAACCACGCCATCGCTTCGGCTAGACGGGAGGCCGCTATCTAGGAGCACGATAATCATTCACCGCTCTCTGTAAGACTGAAATTGTATTTATTTTTTATTTTAGTAGGTTATTTTACGACGCTTTATCAACATCTTAAGTTATTTAGCGTCTGAATGAGATGAAGGTGATAATGCCGGTGAAATGAGTCCGGGGTCCAGCACCTAAAGTTACCCAGCATTTTCTCATATTTGGGTTGAGGGAAAACCCCAGAAAAACCTCAACTAGGTGACTCGCCCCAACCGAAAATCGAACCCAGGCCACCTGGTTTCGCGGCCAAACACGCGGAATATATTTACTCCTGAATCTAAAAAACAGTGGACAACAAATCAAGGCCAGTTAAGCTGGTCTTCTAGCTATCCAAGTGGACAACAATGGCCAGTCCAACTGTCCACCCTGCAACTACTGGCCAATTGGTAATCCAGCTGTTGTCAAACTGGCTAGCCAGGCCTGTAACTGGCACCGTGTAAACGCACTTTTAGTTCGAATACACATCTCTCTGACGTCCTTCGAAAAGAGTATAAAATTACGCACATTACTCTCGTCTGTCCTGAGTCTGAGGTAAGCGCACAGCAAGAACCTACAGTTCCATGTAACTCATCAATGAAGAATACATATTTAGAGGTCAAAACAACGCAGGTTAGGTTAATCCTAAGTTACCCACGTTCACCACTATTGACAAACGTTACGAGTTCGCCCAATAACACGCTTAACACGAAGATCAACAACCAGAGTGTATTTTCTCAACAACTGTAGGAATATGGGAAGCTGCCAACTTAAACTGCACACGAAGTTTCTTTAAGGATAAACAGATCGAATACCAGACCTCGGCTGTCATCGTGGCTGTTTAGCTGAAAAGCTGCACAAGAGCTCGACAGTCTATTTAACAAGCCTGCTAGGATTTGGGTGCGCAGTTCTCCACAAATGAGGAGCATCTTTTCAAAACGTGTTTTGTCCATTATTGAAAAAAGTATTTAGCATAAAATGTTTCTATATTCTATGAGCGCATAATTCAGATTTGCAACGATAACGAAACAGCTTAATCTGATGTTAAAAGGAAAGTCTTGGTCTAGGAGGACGGATTTTTTAAGTTCGTGAAAAAATAATACTAAGCTGGAGAAAACTCATTTTCAAACGATGCTCTACAAATGTGCGAATTTTTTCTTAAACGTAAATTAATGTTAGCCAATTAGCTTATACTAATTAAATAAGGAATGAGACTTGTGGCTCGTACAGAAAATTCTGCAAACCAAGTTCACTAGAAGTGAACCATCAGATTTGAGACACGTGCAGATCAACCGCATGAGGTGGACAGTGAAAAGAAACGGATCTATGAACCAACAATCCTGTTCTATAAAGATAAATATAGCCTGTCCCACATTGATGTGATAGGTCTGATGGGGGGAGCACGAGGTACCATACCCTCCTTCTTTGCCAACAAATGTAAAAACCTGGCCTAACACACAGCATTGTGAAGGAAATAGCCATTAGTACCCTCAAAGGATCGGTTCAGATATTGAGAAATCATTTGTATGGGAGTGATAGTGGAAATTTCAAGTTATCTTAACCGATGGCTGTTGATTGGTTTAGATATAAATGCCAATAAATCCGTACTATTATTTTTCTCGCGATATACGTCATTCAAATCATTCTAACCTATCTGATGATATTTTTTCCCCCTTTCTTAACTGTAAATGAGCACAAACGCTACTTAGGTGTAAATTTTTCTGTCATTTTGTATATTCGATTCCCTAACCGTTTCAAATGTATATCATTTTACCTTTTAGGTGTGTTTCCAAATTATATGTAATACGCTTTGTCAAATCTGGCAACCTTTACATAAGGGAAGCTAAATTTATTATTTATTTATAAAACTGTTTCAGATTTATTTGCAACGAAGAATACCAGACATTTTGAAAGTTATTTGCTTCCATAATAATGAAACATACTCCCTCTGAATGTCGTTTCTTTATGCCAAATACTTTTTCTTGAACATAGGCTATCCATCTTAAGTTCTTGACTTTCAATGCAAAAACGCAAGTAACAATGTCAGGACGATCAGTGGGTACTTCATGTGAGAGTAAAGCAGCTGTTTCAGGTCAATACGGATTGCAGGTAAGAAAATATCAGGTCTGCCATGCTTTCCAACAATAGACATATTATAGCTCTGCATGTTCCGTTAACTACCTTCAAATGTAGAGGGCAGAATCACTTTTTCCTGCTAAAATCTTGCTAATGTGATTGGGAGACTACAAAATCTTGCAGGCTTCTTATTTTATTAGTAATAGCTTTTGACCTTTCTTAGGAATTGTCATTTTTGCTCTTCCTCCAGACAACATTGGTCTACTAAATATTGCTGGATTAACTTGCGTGACTAATGAATTTATGTTAACATATGTTGAATCAATGACGTATAATTGGTTATAAGGTCGTAACGAATTGTTAACAGCGGGAAATCAATAACGTAAATTATTTATGTATTAGCCCGTATATTTTCAGCAGTATAGGCTGTTGTGAGAAATCTAATGCTGAGATATGGAAACTGAGACAAACGTTATATCAGAGTTATAGAATCTTATATGCGCCCTAAATAAAATTATTCATCGTAAATCATTAGCAGTTATAGTGTTTCATTCGTTGCTGGTTGCGGGAAATAAACTAATTCATCATAGCAGCAAGAAATGAAATTGCCTACAACAAAATGATATGCTAAGATATGCTTGGCAGTGATTACAAATCTAATCAATTAAACCAAAAGAATATGAAATTAATTTTGGTGTAGTTTAAAGACGCAGCTAAAATAGGAAGCATGACTCTTCCAAGTTCTGCACTACTACCTGGGAATATTATAGAATCAGACATATAAATATCCACACCACTCTGCCAGTAAATATATGAAAAAGACCCAAACTACTTAATAACTATAAAAATATTTCATTTTTAATAACAATATTGTTATCTTACGTAAGTTTTGTAGTTTTCAGTAACATATATAGATAGCCGTTCAGTAAATTACAGAAATGAAGATCTAATTTAAGATATTCTCTACGTCTGCTTAGTATATAACCCCAAAATATTCCACTTTCATTTCATCAGTACAGCATTAATGTGTAGCCTACAATTAGTGAAAAGTACTCATATCATAGATTAACTATAGTAATATATCAATTTTAATGTCATCAAACATTTTTAAGTTTTGTAGTTTTTAATATCTAATACACATCTTAAGTCTTGAAGATGTTAATAACCAATATAGAAAAAAAATACATAAATGTAATGCTTCTCAAACCTATTTGGCTCTATGGATGTTCATTATGACGATCGGCTTCTATAAGCCAAATCAAGCGTATTCAAACATTCCAAAATCAGGCACTATGGATAATCACTGGAGCACCATGGTACATCAGAAATGAAACACTTCATTCAGATCTAGACCTAGCCAAAATAGAGACTGTAATTCATTCTTCCTACACACGCTTATTTGCAACATTGTCAACACATTCTAACAACTTAATCAACCAGATTCCTCGGAACCTGCCCCCTGCACGGCCTGATCGTCGCCTCAAGAGGAAAAGACACACTGATTTGTTGATGCTTTGAGGAACGTTAATGGACGTCACCCTCTCCACAAGTCTCATATTGTTGAAATGTTAATTATTTAAGTACAATTGATAGTACCAATGTACAAAAATTTTCAAATAAAAAAAAATGAAGATCGACACATTGGCATTATGATGTCAGAGAGTATGAGCCATCTGAGATCTGAATATGTCAGCAATCTTGCAGGTCATGGCCTTCGTGTGTTATTATTTATTGTAGTGTGTGTATGTTTTGTTTTATTCTGAAAGGCCACTACGTATTTCTCAAAACTGACGACAGATGCATTTTCGAAAATAGGAAAATTATATAGGAAAATTGACATTTCACTGAAAACTACTATTTTTCCCCATATTTTTGGGTCCCAAGCTTCAAAATGAGGGTCTTTAGAAACCGTTCATCTATTATTCCGTAATTTCTATTACCAGTTCAAATTATATAACATAGACGAGAAAACACATTATCTTGCAAAAATATGTTAGTAAAAGGCTTCATACGACTCATTTTCAATTAAACATTCATATTCCGCTATGAAAGTACGAATGAAGCCACGGTATTTGCGTTAAAATTGTACTGAAGTGCTGAGCATAATGTTTTGGAAACTATAAAGAAAGAACGGAGGCTGGAAAGATTACAAAAAAAGGCTTCTTTAGAGGCTGTCAGATGATAATGTGGATATCAAGAGCAATAAAGGAATTATAATGATACCATAAAATAAGCGAGAAGTGGACTGTACCGCGACGACCTCACAGGACTCCATCTCAAAGTTGGAACCGAGTAGAGTTGGGTCGATTCGTGAACGAATCGTTCATTCGAACGACTAATAATAAAGAATCGTAAGAATCGAATCGTGGTATCAACGAATCGTCGTTCAAAAGAATCGTAACGATTCGTCGTTCAAAAGAATAGTAACGAATCGGCATGGTATCGTAACCCACGATTCTATTTACTTGTTTGATGTAACCTGTCAGCGGACATTTCCGAACCGTGCCGAATGCTTCCGAGCAAGAGTGGAATCAAAATACTGCATTTGTTAAGTGTGGAAAATAATGAACACCAACCTGAAATGTGCATTGTTAAATAGAGATGTAATGCAAAAAATTTACTTGATAATAAGGTTCAGTTGATAAATTATAATTTAGAAACACTATCTTGGGTAATTTTGTAGACTAATGGAGGTCATGCTGAATGGTTCGAGCCAATGAGAAAGAGACAATCCAATGTCTCGCCTCTTATGCCATCTATGTGAGAAATGTAGAATGTTTTTATTCTACGCGTGGTTTGCAAAGGAAAGTGTCCTGCGAGTCGTTCGTTGACGATTCAAAAGAATAGTTGGAATCGCAGACTGAGAAGAATCGTAAACCAATCGTTAGAATCGATTCGTAATATATGATTGAATCGTTGGAATCGACTTCTGAAAAAGAATCGTGTTTCCCAACTCTAGAACCGAGTCTCTTTTCTAAGAAATTGTCAGCCGAGCTTTGACAAGGAAGACAGAGCAGAGAGTGCAAACAGCCAATGAAAGAAGCTAGCTGACAACAATATAAACTAATAGACATATCGCAGACACGTGACATCCGTGTTCGGCATCTGCTGCTATATCCCGCACAGGAAAGGATCCCTCAAGGCCGAGCGAAGCTTCACGTCTCTGGAAGTGCAAAAATAAAGCGCAGTCTGCGGTTGTTCAGAATCAGGAACAGACACAACAGCAAGGAAGAAGCTGCGATTGGCACAATAACGACTTCTTGGAATGTCTATAGAATGACGGGTTTAGTACAACACTGGCGTGGGTACAGCTCACAGGCTGCCTTCTTCGCGTAACACTGATAGAAGTTGAAATACTCTTGAGAAGACTAGCCGACGATGACTATTAACAAGGCAAGTTATTATTATTATTATTATTATTATTATTATTATTATTATTATTATTATTACTACTACTATTATTATCATTCATAATAATTGCTTGTCTATGCGGATGACGTGAATATGTTTGGAGAAAATGCACAAACGATTTGGGAAAACACGGGAATTTTACTGGAAGCAAGTAAAGAGATAGGTTTGGAAGTAAATCCCGAAAAGACAAAGTATATGATTATGTCTCGTGACGAGAATATTGTACGAAATGGAAATATAAAAATTGGGAATTTATCTTTTGAACAGGTGGAGAAGTTCAAATATCTGGGAGCAACAATAACAAATATAAATGATACTCGGGAGGAAATTAAACGCAGAATAAATATGGGAAATGCCTGTTATTATTCGGTTGAGAAGCTTTTATCATCCAGTCTGCTGTCAAAAACTCTGACAGCTATATTACCGGTTGTTCTGTATGGTTGTGAAACTTGGACTCTCACTTTGAGAGAGGAACATAGGTTAAGGGTGTCTGAGAATAAGGTGCTTAGGAAAATATTTGGGGCTAAGAGGGATGAAGCTACAGGAGAATGGAGAAAGTTACACAATACAGAACTGCACGCATTGTATTCTTCACCTGCCATAATTAGGAACATTAAATCCAGACGTTTGAGATGGGCAGGGCATGTAGCACGTATGGCGAATCCAGAAATGCATATAGAGTGTTAGTTGGGAGGCCGGAGGGAAATATACCTTTAGGGAGGCCGAAACGTAGATGAGAATATAATATTAAAATGGATTTGAGGGAGGTGGGATATGATGGTAGAGAATGGATTAATCTTGCTCAGGATAGGGACCAATGGCGGGCTTATGTGAGGGCGGCAATGAACCTCCTGGTTCCTTAAAAGCCAGTAAGTAAGTAAGTAAGTAATGATCTGTCCAAGGACAGGTCTTTCACTGAAAACCCAGCATTCTCCACTCTTTCCTATTTTCTGCCTTCCTCTTAGTCTCCTTAGTGATCCATATATCTTAATGTCGTCAATCATCTCACAGGCCTATCTTTTTCTGCCCCGAACTTTTCTCCCGTTCACCATTCCTTCTACTGCATTCTTCAGTAAACAGTTTCTTCTCAGCCGATGACCCAACTAATTCCTTTTCCTTTTCCTGATCAGTTTCAGCATCGTTCTTTCTTCACCCACTCTTTCCAACACAGCTTCATTTCTTATTCTGCCTATCCATTTCAAACGCTCCATTCTCGTCCATTTTATTATTATTATTATTATTATTATTATTATTATTATTATTATTATTATTACTTACTTACTTACTTACTGGCTTTTAAGGAACCCGGAGGTTCATTGCCGCCCTCACATAAGCCCGCCATTGATCCCTATCCTGAGCAAGATTAATCCATTCTCTATCATCATATCCCACCTCCCTCAAATCCATTTTAATATTATCTTCCCATCTACGTCTCGACCTCCCCAAAGATCTTTTTCCCTCCGGCCTCCCAACTAACACTCTATATGCATTTCTGGATTCGGCCATACGTGCTACATGCTCTGCCCATCTAAAACGTCTGGATTTAACGTTCCTAATTACGTTAGGTGAAGAATACAATGCGTGCAGTTCTGCGTTGTGTAACTTTCTCCATTCTCCTATAACTTCATCCTTCTTAGTCGCAAATATTTTCCTAAGCACCGTATTCTCAAACACCCTTAATCTCTATTATTATTATTATTATTATTATTATTATTATTATTATTATTATTATTATTATTATTATTATTATTAAACTGTTTTGTCTGTGAGTTATCAGTAGCATCAAAGTAGGGACTACATTATTTGGCCATCATTTTTATTTCGACCTATTGTTCACTATCTACATAGTTTACGTGCATTCAATAAGATGCGTCAGTTCAAAGCATTTGTTCTGTAGTACAGATTGTTTTGGCTCTATTTAAGTGTCTGGATATAAACTACAGCGTGATGACGATCGTGTTGAAGGTGACGATATTGCACTCTTGAAACAATTTTTATATAAAAATGTACACTGTAAAACAAAGTGGAACCTTTCATTTTAGAGGTTTTTGTAAAAGAATTGTTTAATTTATTCCAACTGCGTCTATGTGTGCTATGTTTCACTATAAGCGATGACTTCACCGATGACTACGAGGTAAATATTTTTATTAGACGTTAATGTTGTCAAAGCAGAAATCAGTGTGAAGTCTCTCAGAGCTGTTCAAAGTTCTGTAACTATTTTGCGGTCCAATCTACTGCTCCGTCCAAGTCCAGAGATCAAAATAAACACCGGCATTCATACAAAATTAAGAGCGAACAACAGGAACGTGCTATCAGCATACAAACTAATATAATATGTTTACTTTCGTACAGAAGTGCATGTTTTTGGTGTTTTATTAATATCCAATTGAAAACTAGCGGATATTTTGTTTAAATAAGGTAGGTGTCCCTGATATGGCCACGCTAAGGTTTGAGAATTTTTCTAGCCACCATTTTGAAAAAAAAATGTAAACCACTTTTTTCTTACTCGTTCTCAGTCTAATGGACTTTCCTTTCCCCATAAAATATCTTTAATTGTCCAAAAAGTCCCAAATTCCAAAAGTCTACCTAGTGGCCATATCAGGAACATGTGCACATGATATGGCCACCCTTGTTCCATGTTCTACAAATCGTGATTGTTTTCAGTTTGATAGCGCAGTTATGCTAAAATAAAAAAATGTTGGTTTAAAATGAATAAATATGACACTTAATAATTTTTTTTATAATTCAAAAGTGTAGTCAAAACAGGTTTTTCCATAAAAAATTAAGTTGTTTTTCTTAATATACAAAATTTTTGCATAATCCCAGCTATAAGGCATGTAAATTTGTTAGGTGAAAAAATAAAAGTGAAATGAACTTGATATGGCCATGGTGCATTTGATTTGGCCATATCAGGAGCAGGTAAGCTTTCACGAAAATCGTTTGATTATGAACAACTCGTAAAAGATACGCCATCAACTATAACACCAATCAACAGAACATTAAAAACTGAATGGAGTACTATGGTTTTCATGAAACAAGTCTTTGAAAAACATGCATAAAACAAAGGAGACTTACCAGAGAAAAATAAGAAGAGGTCACATGAAAACCGCAAAAAAGGCAACTGACGCCATATTGCTCAACCTGATTGGATGGAAAACGATCAAGTGACATACCAGAATGTCCTTTCATTCGATTCTGCTGCAATTTAACGAATTTTTTGTTTAACTAATTCACAATAGAGGGATGGCCATATCAGGAATATGGCCATAACAGGAGCACCCACCTTATTTTACTATTAAAAAGAAAATTGTTGCACTTTGTCATATTAGTTCTGAAAGTGGGAGATTTCAATACAATTCCGCAAATTTTTTTCTGTCCACGTTTTCTTTAATATTTTGGCATAACAAGGTTCAGAGTCCCTTCTTAAATTTATTTCTTGACTTAGTCTGTGCAGAATAAAGTGACCGGGAATGGAAATTAACGAAGGTGGCAACTGTTCTATATCATACATTGCATTATAGCACATCACATCACATAATATTACAAAATATGGCCTTATATACATATACCACACTTACTTAGGCTACTTACTGGCTTTTAAGGAACCCGGAGGTTCATTGCCGCCCTCACATAAGCTCGGCATTGGTCCCTATCCTGAGCAAGATTAGTCCAGTCTCTATCATCATATCCCACCTCCCTCAAATCCATTTTAATATTATCTTCCCATCTACGTCTCGGCCTCCCTGAATGTCTTTTTTCCTCCGACCTCCCAACTAACACTCTATATGCATTTCTGGATTCGCCCATACGTGCTACATGCCCCGCTCATCTCAAACGTCTGGATTTAATGTCCCTAATTATGTCAGGTGAAGAATACAATGCGTGCAGTTCTGTTTTAACTTTCTCCATTCTCCTGTAACTTCATCCCTCTTAGCCCCAAATATTTTCCTAAGCACCTTATTCTCAAACATCCTTAACCTATGTTCCTCTCTCAAAGTGAGAGTCCAATTTTCACAACCATACAGAACAACCGGTAATATAACTGTTTTATGAATTCTAACTTTCAGATTTTTTGACAGCAGACAGAATGATTACAGTTTGTCAACCGAATAATAACAGGCATTTCCCATAATTATTCTGCGTTTAATTTCCTCCTGAGTGTCATTTATATTTGTTACTGTTGCTCCAAGATATTTGAATTTTTCCACCTCTTCGAAGGATAAATCTCCAATTTTTATATTTCCATTTCGTACAATATTCTGGTCACGAGACATAATCATATACTTTGTCTTTTCGGGATTTACTTCCAACCCTATCGCTTTACTTGCTTCAAGTAGAATTTCCGTGTTTTCCCTAATCGTTTGTGGATTTTCTCCTAACATATTCACGTCATCCGCATAGACAAGAAGCTGATGTAACCCGTTTAATCCCAAACCCTCTCTGTTATCCTGGACTTTCCTAATGGCATACTCTAGAGCAAAGTTAAAAAGTAAAGGTGATAGTGCATCTCCTTGCTTTAGCCCACAGTGAATTGGAAACGCATCAGATAGAAACTGACCTATACGAACTCTGCTCTACGTTTCACTGAGACACATTTTAATTAATCGAACTAGTTCCTCGGGAATACCAAATTCAATAAGAATATCATATAAAACTTCCCTCTTAACCGAGTCATTTGCCTTTTTGAAATCTATGAATAACTGATGCACTGTACCTTTATACTCCCATTTTTTTCTCCATTATCTGTCGAATACAAAATATCTGGTTAATAGTTGATCTATTACTCCTAAAACCACACTGATGATCCCCAATAATTTCATCTACATATGGAGTTAATCTTGTCAAAAGAATATTGGACAAAATTTTGTACGACGTACCATACTACATTCCTTATATAATATGTACCGATGCAGTACACTAAACTACATTACACAAGTAGCTATATTACACAACAGTTTCATATCACTACATTACACCAAACTACATTATATACACTCACAACACGTCACGTCTACATAATTATTATCAATAAACATTACATTACGTAAAATTATACATTTATACGGGATGATGCAACAAAGCGTGCAAAAATTAAATACGAAATAACGGATGCTCTACAGCAGAGGTTCCCAACATTCTGAGTGTCACAAACATTTATAATACATTTCTAATCCTAATATGCTTTATAAATCGTGGTACGACTTTTCGTCCTTGGTCACTGACGTCCCAGGAATTATTTTGTCACAAACAGTTTTCGTTCGTGGCACGTGACTGTTACCAAAGCGAGATACTTTTGTCCCAGATCTTTTGTCTCACATTTCTGTTCTGTTTTTTTAGGCATATTTTAATTATTCTTCTCTATATTAACTCTAGTGTATTAAGGCGTAGAGGAAGGGGTTCCCAATTAGAATTTGGAACTGTTATGAACGTATTCCCAGAACGATAAACCCCGTGGAAGGTCGGAATAACAAAATAAACAAATATATAGCACAAGAAAACGGATACAACCCCAATATAATAGACAACATAATACGTAAGACAAAACATAACCACAAAAAACAGAAGAATACAACACAAACACAAGAAGACAAAAAATACATCACACTAACATACGAAAACAAAAACACACATAAAATTGCAACCTCATTCAAGAAATTAAACTACAACATCGCATACAGAACAAATAACACTCTACAAAAACATCTCAACACACAAACAAACAAATACAACCACACAGGCATATAGCCTACAAACTCAACAACTTGTACATAGGACAGACAGGCAGATCATTTCAAAAACGTTACAAAGAACACATCACAGCCACAACAAAATTACAAAACACCTCCACATATGCAGAACACATCATAAATGCCAACCACACCTACAGAGGCATCAACACAGACATGGAAATACTGCACATCCAACCAAAACGCCAGAAACTAAACACACTAAAACAATATGAAATATACAGACACAAAAAAACACACCCCAACGATATTCTCAACACACAACTCAATTTCAAAACACATACACTCTTTGACTCTACACTACGAACGCACCCACACAGGAAACAAGAGGAGCCAAGACCAACAACGACCAGTTTCGGAGATGACCGAAAATAGTTCGAAACATGTTAACAAGGTACGTTAAAATTTAACACAAGAAAGTCTTATCACACATATTCCGAAGTGATACAGTGTTAAAAGTTGTGTAATCAAGATGTATAACAAAATAAATCAAATCACGGGAAAACCACATCCATCAATTGAGTACCTTCGTGGAATGAGGTTGGATGTGATACTTG
This sequence comes from Periplaneta americana, assembly GCF_040183065.1. Lineage (NCBI taxonomy): Eukaryota > Metazoa > Arthropoda > Insecta > Blattodea > Blattidae > Periplaneta > Periplaneta americana. The sequence continues at coordinate 188,248,897 of NC_091123.1, read as the reverse complement.
CGCAACATGTTACATCCAACTCAATGAGTTCCGAGCTAAGTTTCAAAAGCCAGGGGACGCTTGCGTGAAGTCGGTGGCTCTCCAAGGAAGAGAAGGAAAATTCATGTAGGCGTAGATAGACAGGTACAAAGAATTTTAAATCGTTGTAAGGATAATAGTGAAATTGGGATATGCTATTTCAGGACATTTATTCCGATATGTGTGCTTTTTAATCATTTGTAATTTATTTCTTCTTTATCAGAATTTCATAAAATATACAAATTATCTTAACTTCAGCTTGGGACTAAAAAATAGGACACGAGAAAGAAGGGACTAAACATCTCTGGAACAAAAAAATTGGGACGAAAGTTACTGGTACCATTTACTTGGGACATATATTCTTCATAAATATTATTCGTTGATTGAATTTACTTGATACATCGATTATATTAGGCTATGTTTGTGCGTGCATGTATGAAATGAACTAAAGTAGGCCTACATGAAATTACCTTTGTGCGAGATCGTGCGTATTTGCTTGGTTTCCGCACAAAACCAATCCGCGGAAAGTCTAAAGTTCCACATTCAGTATTCCCAACCTAACACACATAACAATTTCCCTCTTCTTACAGTTTTAAAATGAAAGTCCTGTATAATTATTCACGTTAACTATAGCGGCATCAATTTCTTCAAGACTTAACTCTATAAAATGTAATAAACTTCAGTATTATTTTAAGCTATGCAACACCCTGTAAGGAGCAATGTAGCGGTGGGAAATCTTTCTTCCTCGGAAAACATGGGAGCTATCTTTCGGCATAAAAGAAGATCGAAATTGTAAGGGCAATGCGACGTTCCTCTGAAGTTGAGCTTAACAAATGTTTATGTCACTTCAGTACGATAAAAAAGTTGGCGAGTTGTTGAGTTTTACAGATAGGCAAAACTTACAATAATGATTATTCATTCACTATAAATACAGTATGTTTATGATAAAAGTTGAGTCTTTGGCACAAAAATAATATTCTAAAGTAAATTTCCCGTGACTCCCAATAGGATTGTATATTAAACAAAAAGTATGTAATCAATGTTATACAAGAGAACGGAAATGATGACGTCAAGTACTAACAGCGAAGCTTATATGGGATTTAAGAATCCTTTCCCGATCAATCATTTTTCTATAAATTAAATTTTTTCAATAGCGTGTCACTTGAGAATTGTGTAAACAGATAACTTTTCCAGCAACTCCCGATCTACGTGGACAAAAATCAAATTTCGACTGTTAAGTTAGGCATAGACGAATATGAATTCGTGTTCTTTAACATTTGGAGAATGCTGTGAGAAATAGCTTTTGCTGCTTTATAAGCGGCAAGCTATATTTAGAAGGGTTTGAACAATGACTTCTTCCTAACACTTCTCGCTCCTGTTCAGCCGTAGACAGAAAGGCTTACTATGTGGGTGAATAAGAGCCAATTATTAGTGATGTATTGTGTTGTGAGACATGTAGTCTGTTCAGATAGGTACGTTCTTAGTAATGTAACTTCAATTTCAATTTTGGAAAGTATTTTTCTTCTAACAGTACGATTTAAATATTACAATATTGAAATAGTAATATCCGTTACAAGAGCGGTATGTTGAAGTTTTCATGTTCGAGGAAAAGTTTGAAAAACCGAAACGTAGTTGAGCTTTTTTAATTTCCGAGAATTGAAAGAAAACATACCGCTCGTGTATCGTAAATTATTTTGTGCGAAGATTGCTTATTACATACCTGAAAGAGGAATTTCTAATTAGTTGCGATGAAATCTCCATCTTGGTTTCTGTTCAATGACGGCAAATTTGTAAAACAAAAATATCTATCTTCAAAATTTTGCTTTAAAATGTTTTGTGTTTACTATACTCCAGCAGGCCGTGATATACGTCTGTCTTTTTTTCCCCCCAATCTATAAATGCGAACTTAAAAAAACGGTAAGGTTATGTAATGATTTATTTTTAATTTTAATATTTTAACAATATTATTTACATAACATATTGCAGTAATAACATCGGCAAGTTTAATTTTGCCGGTCAATGAGATGTTTAGAAATGGAAAATATCTTTGACATCTAATTCTGCACATTGAAATTAATTGATTTTTCACGGCTTCCTTAATGTTACTTGCATCACGAATGCAGTAACTTTAGTGGAGTTGTAGAGTTTACTTAATTTTTGCAAATATTTAAAAACAATAATTAACAGTGCAATTTAGGTGAAATTGCAGTGGTAAGTTTCCAATTTATAATTATTACTATATTGAACGTCTCTAAAAATAATATGTTAAAAGCCTAAAGCAGTAAAATCAATATGTCACTTAAGCGGTAAGGAGAGGGAAATTGTTATGTGTGTTAGGTTGGGAATATTGAATGTGGAATTTTAGACTTTCCGCGGATTGGTTTTGTGCGGAAACCAAGCAAATACGCACGATCTCGCTCAAAAATATTTTTTTAAAGTTCTCCAAATATTATGCGAGTTTCAGTACAGTCGGTCACGTCCGGTTACAGCATTTTTTTTACAATTTAATACAGCATCATTTAGAGTGTTGAATCCTTGTTCTAAAGTTTGAACGTTATTGGGCATTTTTCAGTAATTAATTCTGTGGCCGGGAGGAAAAAGGTCTTAAGTCAATTTTTTGTGAAAATGAGATTTTTATGATATAAAAAGGAATAAAGTATTAAAATAAATATTCTTAAGTCCTTTATTCGATTCAAAAAGTACTTAGACATTAGGTAACGCTCTATAAATCCAGTCAGGAGTCTTATTTGACTTTAGCCGTTTTACCAGATTGTAGAGAATTACTTCCGCTTTCAGAATATATAAAATTCTCATTTCCACAAAAAATTGACTTAAGACCTTTTTCGTCCCGACCACAGAATTGTTTTCATTGATGAGGCATACGGTAACTCGGCGGCAACTGTTTCAGGTTTTGCGTAACAGCAGAAAAGAATAATGGAATAAGGAAGTTTTTAATCACTGTGTGAGTGTTTAGTCCTGCAAAATTATTCACATGACATCGAACATCAGGTTAAAAAATACATTGGACACATTTTTATCTAACCTTAACAAACTCATCGTGGATCAGAACGCAAATCTACTAGTTGAACAAAATTAATAACTTCTCTGCATTCTAACAGATGTTTATAAAACTTTGTACAGCCTTACGGTGGGACATATTTTTTGTGTATAAACTCTGATTACGTTTGCAATAGAAAAACTACCCCTTTATAGTGGGTACATTTAGACAACATTAATAACTTCTCTCCTATCTAACAGATTTTTATGGAACTTTACACAGAAGTTAGATGTAGCAGATATATTTTGTCTACGAAATCGGATTATGTTTCTATAAGAGTAACTGCCCCTCTACAGCGGCGAATTTAGACAAAATTAATAACTTCTCACCTATCTAACAGATTTTTATAAAACTTCATAGAGAAGTTAGATGTAGCAGATATATTTTTGTCTACGAAATCTGATTATGTTTCTATAAGAGGAACTGCCACTTTATAGCGGCGAATTTAGACAAAATTAATAACTTCTCACCTATCTAACAGATTTTTATGAAACTTTGTACAACAATTAGATCAAAGGTAGTATACAAATATAATCAGACTTCGTACACAAAAAATACGTACTACCTTTAAGATCTTTACAAATTTTCATAAGAAATTGTTGAAATCCAGAGAAGTTATTAATTTTGTCCATCTAGATTAGCGTTTTTGCACACTGTACGGAAGTTCTATATTGTTTATCAAAACATTATTCCATTACATTACATGCAATACACAACACATATTGTACAGTTCCTAGGCCTAAATGTTTAGACCTAGGCTGTACACTATATTGAATAAGTTTTTTTTTCTTATTTAGGCCTACATTTGTCACATCTTTTTGTAAAAGTCTGCAATTTTCTCCTATCATACACTGGTTAACTGACACTTATGATATCATTCCTTGTACCTATTTGAATATTATTATTTAACTATCTTTATAATGACTGAAAATATTTTTATCACCAAGTTTAACTTATCCGATCGCACGTGGGCATAGGCTATATCGTTCACAAAGCCAACATCACTACACAAGACTGTTTTTGGAATAACTTCAACAACTTCTTTTGACTTCCACATCTTACACAGTTTTCTTCATTAACACTGTTTGAAATCAATGTATTCACAATGCAGTAGGCAATGTAAAGTACAAAATCCGAAGGAAGAGTGAAGTCCTCGATTCAAGGTGTCTTGATTGATGGTTTCTTTCCCTACCAAGTAATCAATACAAATTGAGCAATGTAACTTTGAAAATACTTTGAAAGAGGCAATAAGCTGATATGTTCAGAAGTCTGGTTTTATCAGCTTCAAAGCTATGTAAATGTGTTAGGGTCTTGGATAACTCTAAAAAATGGAGCTACCGGTAGACCTACATCTACCATTTAGTTTCTTTCTGGATCTATATCGTCTTCTGTTTCAAATGCTTCCGAGGACCATTTTAGAAATCCATACTTCACTTATTTCATGCCAAAACTTAAAAAGAAACACTCAACATAAATTGTGAGTAGTCTTAAATCGCATACATCACGCGCTAGTAAGAAGATCGATGTCTGATGCACATGTTGCCAATTTTCCGCCTTCCGACCTTCTACTAGAGTCGACCGTGCCCTAGCATCTTGGTGCTCTCACAAAACCTTCCAGTGCAGCCCTCTAGTTCCACTAGAGTGCCTTTCTATCCCTGCGCCTCCTCAGACTAACGTCATATGTGCGCTAGACACGATACTACATCACTTCGCACTGTTTTGTGTCAATACTATTGAAATAATTATCATGAATATTGAACTTAGGATTGACGGAGAGAAACGGAAGGGCCCCGACAGAAATCCTCAGGAATCTTGGTTTTGTACACCACTAATACGACTCCGTCATCACCGGAATTCGAATTCGGGTCTGTAGCTATCGCAACCAGTCCTCAGCTAACTGACCTACGAAGGCGAGATTAGCAAAATTATGTAATAGTTTCGCTGCTCAGGTGGAAGACATTCCAACAGAACCCTCCTCTTTGATATTGAGGCCGTTGAAATCGTGACCATCCGAATGACGAAAATAAATCTCTGCAAGATTAAAATATCTTTTCACACTTCATATAAGGATAAAGATAAAAATCTTGTCGTCTATTCCACCACGTTGTGGACTGTGTGGTACAACACAGTGTAATACTCTACGAAGAGTTTTGTTGCTTTTTTATGGCCATGAGACTTCGCAGTAGAACGGACACACGTCTAACGTCTCATGGCAGACGATAAATGCGACATAAAACATTCTATTGTATAGCCTGTCTCATGGTCTAGTGGCCAGAGCTTCAGTTCATGATGTCCCGAGTTCGATTCCTGGTTAGAACGCAGGAATTTTTCCTTTAACGGAATTATTGCTATGTTCAACCATGGCGCCACATAATCATGATCATCCAATCATATCACCTGGGTAATGTGACTCCGCCTTCCAGGCGCCCCAACCTCAGAAGTCGGTTGCACAGTGAAACTTCCCTTAACGGACACTTCCCAATAGCGGACTCTTCTCAATAGAGGACATTTTAAAATTCCCCTGTAAAATAACATTGATCCTTATGATAAAATTCTTCCAAATAGCGGACATTCTCAATAACGGACGCGGACACTGAAATGTATCTCCCAACAACAATTAAAACTTCCAAATAACGGACAGCGTGAAAGAAAAAAAGAAAAAGACGGTTGTAAACTAAAAGGAATTCTAACGGAATTCTTTGCAACAATCATTATCGTGCATTTGAACGTTCATCCTACTTTACTGAAGGTAAGCAGCACAGTTGTTAGTTGTGATACTGTACGTGAGCAGTCCGTACTTTCTTAGTTTGAACGTTCTTGTACTTTATTGAAGGTAAGCAGCACAGTTGTTAGTTGTGATACTGTACGTGAGCAGTCCGTACTTTCTTAGTTTGAACGTTCTTGTACTTTATTGAAGGTAAGCAGCACAGTTGTTAGTTGTGGTACTGTACGTGAGCAGTCCGTACTTTCTTAGTTTGAACGTTCTTGTACTTTATTGAAGGTAAGCAGCACAGTTGTTAGTTGTGGTACTGTACGTGAGCAGTCCGTACTTTCTTAGTTTGAACGTTCATCCTACTTTACTGAAGGTAAGCAGCACAGTTGTTAGTTGTGATACTGTACGTGAGCAGTCCGTACTTTCTTAGTTTGAACGTTCTTGTACTTTATTTAAGGTAAGCAGCACAGTTGTTAGTTGTGATACTGTACGTGAGCAGTCCGTACTTTCTTAGTTTGAACGTTCTTGTACTTTATTGAAGGTAAGCAGCACAGTTGTTAGTTGTGGTACTGTACGTGAGCAGTCCGTACTTTCTTAGTTTGTCAAGTTGAGTGTTCGGAAGTAAACTCACATTAAAAATGTCACAAAAACGTAAACGTTTGTCACTAAAAGAGAAAGTGGATATTGTAAAGCATAGTGAGAAGGAGAAATTAAGTGTTCGTGAGCTGGCCACAAAGTTTAAAGTGGGAGAACTTCAGGTTAGTGAAATTTTGAAAGACAAGGATGTTATTTTAAAATCATACACTGAGAACGCAATTCTAGATTTCTCTGTGTAAGGTGAAGTGGTACAGTGACTGATGTTTATTTCATATACAAAACATTTACTGGTACGATTTCTCTCTGGATGAATACTGTAAACACTGTCTACTGTACTGTACTGTACAATATAGGGTTGAATATGTATGAGAAATTTTAATGTACTCTATACATACTAACGATTTTCTAAATAGCGGACACTTCTCAATAAGGGACATTTAATTTTTCCCCGACGGTGTCCGCTATTGGGAAGTTTCACTGTATATAAGACACTGCCTGGAGAGAAGACCAGAAATGGACGAAGACAACCTCATGGCCTTAGAAAGAAATATTTTATTATATTTAAAATACATTACTAACATTTAATTATGTGGTTCTTTCTTTCAGGTTTACACTTTCATTCTCCTCATTCAACTGTCGATGGAACTTCAACACACATCTCCGGATTCAAGCCCAAGCAATAGCCACAACGGCAGTTCCCTACAGTCCAATGAATGTCACTTGCCTGCAGAAGATCTGAGTCATTACGAACATCAACTTAACGAATGCTTCAGAACACGGCACACGGACGAAGAAACGGAAGGGATTCAAAATCATGCGACTAATTACAAAAACCAAAGTGATGCCGTACCGTGCATGGAAAAAGAAAGAAAGAAACTCCTTGAAGAGGGCAGGAAATACCCTACTTTTGCAAGAAAATGGAGTAATGACGTATGGAAATTTCTTAGCATATACAATAACACAATTGGAAAAATCGCAAACGATGACATGAAGATGTGTATTGAAGAATTGAAGCACGTTATTAACAAATTCAAAGAATTCAATAAGATCTTGAATAAGTTTAAATTGACATCTGACAACCCTACATCGATTGAACCCCTTAACGTAGGCAGCCAACAGAAAATATTAGTACAATTCCAAACATTTTCATCAATGTTTGAGCAACTGTACAACATCATCACACTTTACGATACATTACACAACACCACAACACCCGCCTACAATCTCAACGAGAAATACGTCACTTATAGTGACATCACCTTCCTGGAGGACGCCTATGAACATCTCCTGGTCAGCAGACAATTGACCGAAAGTATTTTTGAAAAAGCAACAAATTTAGTCGAATTCAAAAGAAAGAATAATATTGAAGACGTTTTCCAAACTAACTTTACAAGAGAACTTCTAGACTTGGAATACTGGGCAAAGAAACTGCAGGACGTAAGAAAAAAGACAGAAGATCATCGCAAATACATAACTAAAGAAAAGTTCCGAATCCCTCTGCAACATTACATACAGCCTGCCGTCTATGGTATCATCTTCATATTCGGCTTCGTGGGGAATGTCGTACTGGCTGTCATCATCATCAAACATAGAGACATGCGCACCACAGCCAACATGTTGCTGCTGAACCTCGCGTTTGGGGACATGCTGAACCTGGTGCTGAACATTCCTGCGTTACACATGTACTTCGTGTCAACAGAATGGCAGTTGGGGGAGACATGTTGTAAAATATATCGTTTCTTTCGGCAAGTGGGATACGGAGTCAGTATTTATTCTATAGTGGTCATCAGTGTTCAGAAATATGTCATTCTGTTCCGACTCAGTAAAGTAAGACGCCTTGAGAGCAAAATATCAAATTTGAAAGCTATCCTCACGGTCTCGTGTGTGTGGTTGATCGGTTGTGTGCTCGCTATTCCTCACACGCTTTACGCTGGAATCTATAAAAACAATTGTTACGGGTTCTCCAGCGAAATCCAGACTTATTACTTGAAAGCTGTGTCCCTATTCGACTTGATATCATTCTGCATTATTCCCCTAATTATGATAAGCATATCATCGACCCTGTCTTCTAGGATACTGGAGGACAGCGTTAAAAAAGTGCCGGGAGAATCCATGAAGACAGTGAAGTGCATCAGGGCTAGACTCATCAGTTCGAAAGTCCTCATCGCCATTACTGTGGTTTCCGCCATCAGTTATGTCCCATTTTATTTTTTTATTTTCTGTTTTTCTTGGTTCCTAGGAGATGATCTAGAACCTAGATTACATTACGTACTTTTCTTTTTTATATATATGCTAGTCTTTGGAAATTCCTGTTTCAATCCTATAGCTCTTTGTATTACATGTAAAAAATTTAGAATCGGTTTTAAGAGATACCTCTTATGCCAGAAGGAGCATGAACCGAGTGCCCCTCAGAATCAAACGTTCACCACAACCTGATCGCTGAAAGTTGAATCTAAATACTGTATAAGAATTTCTAAATTGAAAGTTTGATGTGTAACATGGCATATTTACTGGAATGTCTTTACAACATAATAGGAATAATTTCAATTAAATGCTTTATAATCGAAGGTTGTGAATTAAAATAAAAAATATAATAAAATAAAATTATTTTAATCGTGAACATTTTATCATTATCTTGCCATCTCTTCAAAAATTAACAAGTGTATGACATAAGTCACTTTGACTTCTGTAAGTTGTACTTTAACAAGCTTTATTTATGGACATATCTATACAGAATTATTAATAATAGACTTTGGAATTCTTTCCGGGAAAACTTCAAGTCATATCTAAATGAGATAAACAGACTATTATCAAACTCTTGTGAACAACTATTTTTAGTTAATAAAATACGGACTTCGTAAGTGTTTTGTAAACAGCTCTTTCCGTAAACTTGATGTGCTTCCTTTTCCGTCAGTTCTTTCAGAATAAACACGTTAAGGCTGGTTCACAATAAACCGGAAACGGAAACGACAACGAGAACGGAAATAATGTTAAAATAAATGTATTCGAATACGAGCATTCACAATAGTTAATTGTAGTATACTAAAACCGCCTTTAGCCAAGGTTTATATTATTTTGATTCTATCAAAGAAGCTTTCTTCCTAATAATATTCAACACAAAATAATTATAATACAAGTTTAATTACTGTGTAGTCCTTTACATCTTAAACAATGGTTCAGAATGTCGCATGGAGGTACCTCATCATTAAGAATTAAAAGTTTCCCATGTCATGCTACAATATATATATATATATATATATATATATATATATATATATATATATATAATTTGAACTGGTAATGGAAATTACGGGAAAAAAGCTGAACGGATTTTAATAAATTACCCCTCATTTTGAAGCTTTGAACCCAAAGTTTTTCAGAAAAATAGTAGTTTTCAGTGAAATGTCAATTTTCCTACATCATTTTCCTATTTTCTAAAATTCATCTGTCGTCAGTTTTAAGAACTAAGCCTTTCAGAATAAAACAAAACACACACACTACAATAAACAATATTATACGAAGGTCATGATCTGGAGGATTGCTTATATTTAGAGCTCAGATTCTGACATCATAATCTCAATATATCGATCTTCATATGTGTAATTTTTTAGAACATCTCAAGACTTAATAAAAATAATTTACAGGTCTGATTCTCTGATGTGTAATTTTCCGAGTGGACCTGTGTATTGGATTTTAAAAACTACAAAACTTAAGAAAGTTTGATCACATTATTACCATTAAAAATTAAATATTATTACAGTTTTTGCCATGATATATTTGTCACTAATGATACACATTAATGCTATTGCTATATTGATGATATGAAAGTGAAACCTTTTAGGATTGTATAAGTAGACGTACAGAATATCTTAAATTATATATTTATATCTATCATTTAAAGAGTAACGGATCTTTATATCTATAATTTACAGAGTAACAGCCACAGTATATATATATATATATATATATATATATATATGTGTGTGTGTGTGTGTGTGTGTGTGTTACAGAAAACTACACAGCTTAGTTAAGATAATATTGTTATTAAAAATATAATACTTTTACAGTTATTAATCAAGTGGTGTGGGTCTTTTCATATATTTAATGGCTGGGCGGTGTAGATACTTATATGTGTGATTTTCTAATTTTTATAGGATGCAGTGCAGTAATATGGAAGAAGTGTTAGTAAATTGAGTCATGCTTCTTATTTTAGCTGCATCTTTAAACTACATGTAAATTAATTTCACATTCCTTTGGATTAATCGATTATATCTGTAACCGCTGTCAATCATATCATTTTGGTGTAGGGAGAACAGAAAGAACTGAAGATGGATCTGTTCAAGGAAAAAAAAAACAATGAGAGGGAAGCTTTTTAAAAGATATATTTTTGACAGGGTTAAACTTCATTCAGTTATTATGTTGCTTTAAATGTTGCATCTCAATATTATGGAAGCAAATAACTTTCAAAATGTCGGGTAATCTTTTTGAAAAATAAATCAGAAAAACTTTTATTTGAACTTCTAATTAACTACGTTTGCAGCATTTCCTGCACAAGCCACTACTGGGTGTTCATTTCAAAGTGTGTCATGACGTCACTGTTGTTGGGTCAAAGATTGAAGCGAGTTTCAGATTATATGTTAGAGAAGTTGCCTATTATTTAAGGCGTTCTTCAATCTGAACTTGAGAACGTGTACGGTATAACTTGAACGTCGTAGCAACAGATGGCGGTCTGTACGGTCTGTGTGCTTCCATAACCTCTTTCGAACTGTGTTTTGCGCCGGCAAGTCGTACGCAGGGTATTTGTTATCATCGGTTGCGTACGGTAACATTCCAACAACACAAATCAAATGCTCCGTGTCCATGTTGACCGTCGAAGTTAATGTCAACAAATACGTAAGTAATCATCTTAACCCTCTCCCCATATCCCGACAGTACGTATTTCCAAACAGTTCACATTCCTGCCACTACCGGCGTTACCGTACGTATCGGTACGTACTCTTCAGAATGAACGCCGTACTTGCTAGGCAACTTCTCTGCCTCTTAGGTTATACACCTCTGCGGAAGTGTAGGAAGATTGAATTCTCTAGGCTCATTGGCTAGCCACATGACAGCATACAGCGAGCCATGACATATTTTCAACTGAACACCCAGTAGTAATTATTATAATTCAGAAGAAAATAAAATCGATCTGCGTTGTACACAGCACCAGAAAAATGCCTAGAAGTTAATTTGTATATCTCCATTTCGAATTTACGCAGATTATATTCAATTCTGTTATGCACTGTATTTCGTAAAATATGTGTTAAAGTGATGTAATCTTTCAGATCGAAAAATGACTTTTTTTCAGATGTGTTATTTCATTTCTAGCATTTATCAATAATTTACAAAATCATATCTCGTATTTCAAACAGTTATAACGGTGTTCATTTCTATATGATTTCAGTAAAAAGTTGTATTAATAATTTTGTGAGTGTTAACAGTTGTAAATAGTATTTTATTCCAAGATATTTTCATCTTTAATCACACCACTCGATCTTCATGACATCGTGAAATATAGCCTTACATTAATATCCCCAATAAAGCTAAGAGAGAAAAAAAACATAATTTCATAATCAAAATTTGTTATGCTGAAGTAGCAATAAATTGTTATAAAAAATATAACATATAAGGAAAACTAATTTCTGCTCGCTAAATGACTAGTATGTTGTATAAAGTCACTTGTCATGCGAATGAAGAATTACACGTCACAATAACAAAAGTAGATAACAAATAATTTTATTTGAAATATCAAAATGCGTTACAATTGCTGGCAAAAAATACAGCCTTGATTTTTTGGCTATGACTTTGAAATACCTACCGGTATCTGTATTTATTCATTATACTGTATAAATTCAAATTAAAAATAGGAGATATTTAGAATACGTGCTTTAAATTAGTTTTAATATATTATAATTACTGTATATTTTAGATAAGTTTCTTGTTAATTTGTGATACCGGTACTTCATTTTAATTCCTTTTATTCTCAGTTTACTCTATTTTGTTATGCAGTTAACCAACAATATTTTAATGTTGAATTCTTACTAATATTAAATTATTACGAAATACAATACTTCAGTTATTTTCATTTTAAGTATAATATATCTTCGTTTCTTGGTAATGAATTTTACTGAGAAGTTGGTTATGTTTATAGTAAATAGAATATTTTGTTTTGTAAATGCTTTACTCCTATATAAATATAGTTTCTTTTATAAACGGCATTTCTTGCAAGTTGAGAGGGCGCGAAGACATTCTTTTCCCCCTCCCTATTCCCCAGATACCGTTAGCGACCGAGCAGTAGCTGTTACTTCTTATACTTGCACCCCCTACGCTGTACACAGAACAAAATAAAATATTTAATAAAGTACACTAGGGGATATAAAATGCAGCCATACAGATGTTTGACAATGACTTGTTTCAGCATATTTTAGTGTCATTATTATAATATTTTAAACTGGCTACTAAGAAAATTAACGAATGTTGGTTTGAATGTTGGGGAGCGACACAGTGCAGATTGTCCCAGTGTGTATGTCGCAGTGCAGCAACTAGCGGTGGAGAAAACATTTATCTTTTGCCCTGAGTGGTTTGAGATTTGTTTCGTCCTTACAGTTTACTTCGTAGTGTTTTGTGAATATCGGTATAGGAAATAGTGTACATAGTGTAGTGTTAATTTCTTATATAAGTACATAGTTTTTTTTTTATTTAGGCTTAGGACCGTATTTTATCGTAGTTTGTAAATTATTTAACGAACATTATGGCTTCCAACAGTGTTATAAAACATAAAAAAGGTAAGCCAATGCGAAGTGGTCAGAAGAGATGTGTGTTGAATTTATTTCAAACGTTATGTGCTGAAAATGCAACTTACAGTTTAGAAAAGGTGGCTGAGATGACGGGGAAACTGACGGGAGTGGAAAAAGCAAGTGTTTATCGCATCAGAAGAGAGGCGAAGATGAATGACAATAAATTAAAGAGTCCGGTGAAATTTCGCAAAACTGTTCCACTATTAGAAAAATACGACGAATTCACAAAATCAGCAATAAGATCTAAAGTTCACCAATTCTTTTTTCGTCAAGAACTGCCAACGTTAGACAAAATATTAGCTGCGGTGAGCGGTGATGAAGATAATACTGATAATAATGATAAGATAAGACGTAAAGAGGTATGTTAATTTAAATTAATTCTTGATTTCCGCACAAAACAGATTATGAAAGTCTATAAAAATATTTCTAGTTCTAATTTTATTATAATGCATGTCATAATACAGGCTTTGTATTATAATGTTATTATTCATAATTCCAATTAAATTCACTGCATAATACTATAATTTGTGTAGCTGAACGTAGAAACGCATTAATACTGGTTCAGTAGACCTATGCTTATTAAGATCGAAATGCTTAAATTTAATATGTCAGTTGTACGCCTGTTTTAGTATTTATTTCTTCTTACGTTACAAGTAACTGTCGTATATTGAACTCATTAAATATTTTAATGTGCAAATTATTGATATAGACGGTAATAAAAATAGAATTGACTTCTTGGTATAGACTTTCGAAATACAGATTTTGACACTTTGTGTTGTAAGTCAATTAGTCGAATGTTCTTACGACGGACTGTAGCACCTTCCCCTTCACTGACGGTAGAGAGTGTGAGTAGAGGGGAAAGCCTCTCAACCAAACTGAAATGGGGATTAGTAATCTAATTATTTTCAGAAAGTCTATTTCTGTGAGCTATGTTTTATAATTACTGTATTTATGTCGTTTCTTTTTCTTATTTTGTAATTTATGTGGCCTACAATTACAAATGACATGTGTTTTGATATTCTAATAATAAAGTATTATTATTTTCATTACTGAAATTATTACAGAGCATCTTTGTAAATAGTATTGCCCTGTATAACTGATAATAAGAAGAATAAGAATAATATTATGTTTCTATACCCTAGACACGATAATGCGGTGTATTCTAACCAACAAAATATTTACATTTGTTCATCAGGCAACCGTTTATTTTATTTTTTTCCTTGCACGGCCTGTATTGCCCCACCCAACTAACGTGTGGGGGAAGATAACTACCTTGCTAGCTACTTCGTAAACAATGTATTATTCTGAGTGTACTTAACTTCAGAGTAAATGTGCCTCAACTTCGAAGTCAAGTTATAACAACTAATACATCGAACAAACTGGGAGATCATTTCAAACATGATACAAGAAACACATCACAGGCATAACCAAATTACACAATACCTCTACATGCGTAGAATACATCACAAACACCAACCACAACTACAGCAACATAGAAACATACATGTTGAACTGAAAAACAGAAGTTAAATACACTAGGACAGTACGGAATATACAGGCATACAAAATATCGACAACATATCCTCAATACATAATTATATTTCAGAACACACACACTATTTGACACAACACTACCGATCATAAACGCACCCCCCAACAAAGCACCATCGGAAGAAACCGGAAACAAACAAAATCGTTTCTCTAGATGGCTACAAATAAGTCTAAACTAGTAAACTAAGTTAAATTACGTACGAACTTAGTTTCACATTAACATAGGAAAGTGGTTTGTATAATTCAAAGATTACCCAACTGAATTGATGTTTAAACATTTCAAAGTTTTCTACATTAAACAAATGTATTATTTTATTTTATTAAAATATTTTCATAGAAATTTCAATAACTTTTAAAGGTATATATAAAAATATAGAACTAAAAATATGAATTCTCTGCGTTTGTCTGAACCAAAATGTAAAACCAATGCAGCTTTTTATCATAGCATGAGTCAAGGTCCCAGATTATTAAACAAATTTTATTCCAATTATATTTCAACCACGAATCCTATCCAAATTAATAAAAAAAATTTTAAAAACTGTATTGGATTTATAGTTTGGTTTTAAACACTATTTAATCTGTATTCACTCTCAATTTTAATTTTATTTTTGTCTGTATTGGAATCCCCTCCTGAGCACGAGTCTTACTCATTCAGGAGTGGGCTAGTTTATCTTTCATTGTATTTAGTAACTTGTATTCATTTCAAACTTACTAGCTATAAAAATAAATAAATAAATAAATAACAAAACTTAAGTGATAAAAGCATGTAATCACGGTGTATTGATTCTTTATTAATTTGTTTCTGATTTGTCTCATTAATCTCGATGACTTCACTTGGCATTAAAATCTTTAGAAATAGCGTAAAATTGTAGATTTGAATATCTCCACCCCTCTTAGTTGATCTTCCAGATACTACATGCTGCTTTATGCATAACACAATTCATTTTACTAAATGGTCTGCTGATACATAACGCACTTCCTTAATGCTAGGACTTGTCGCCAAAGACGAGTATTACATTTTTTCTAAGACAGAATAAAAACATAAATATGTCATGCAATAAAATTAATCTTGGAATTCTGAACGCCCTTATTCAATCCTTATGCAGTTTTCAGAATACATCCGTAGTTGAACTCTGCATTCGCAGCACTTCGTAGTTCTTGGCGTTACACAAGCTCCAAATTTTACATATATATGTTGCAAACTTTTCTAAGTTCAACATATTTTAATGGAATCACAGGTGTCCAATCTAGACAGGCTTCACTGTACAAACCGTAAGTGTCCAAATTAGCGAGGTTTTACTGAATAGACACATAATTTATGTTTTAAAACTTGGAGAATAGCACAGATTGCTGTGTATCGGCTCCTCACGTTGAGTTGCAGTGAACAGTAATGTACAATCTGAGTGTTTGCTTTACTCACTATGCTACTTGTACTAACTTAAGACTTGAGCAAATTCTCTTTACCATTTCAAAAGAGTTATTCCTTTCGATATACATCATTGAAGTCATGTGAATCTATACTAATAATAAATCTGTAGCCGAAATTTTTCTGGTAATTTTCGATTTTCCAAAAATAATTGGTCCTAACATATATAATTAACCACCCTGAAACCGAAAATCGCTTTTTTTTCATTTTTGTTTGTATGTCTGTCTGTCTGTATGTTTGTTACCTTTTCACGCGATAATGACTGAACCGATTTTAATGAAAATTAGAATATAAATTAAGTTCGTCGTAACTTAGATTATAGGCTATATGGCATTCAAAATACATTATTTAAAAGGGGGATTATAAGGGGGCCTGAATTAAATAAATCGAAATGTCTCGCTTATTATTGATTTTTGTGAAATATGTTACATAACAAAAGTTTCTTTAAAAATGATTTCTGATAAGTTTTATTCTCTGAAACATTTTGATAGGACTGATATTTAATGAGATAAATGAGTTTTAAAATTAAAATAACTGCCATCTAAGGCGGTGTATTGAAATAAAAAACAAATGACTTCGTCTATAAGGGGCCTTGGACACAACAATCGAAAGCTATGAAACATAGCCTACAGACAATGTTTCTGTGCTTGTATGAAGTAATATCAGAAGCTAAATTAACCGATTTGTATAATTAATTATTATTTCATCATTGGGAAGTGTAGTTTCTCTGGATGGACATAATGCTATAATGTTATTACAGTAACTTGTGAGTGAATTGAGGACAGGTAAGATTAAAATAGCTTCTTATGCACAGAAAACTTGATAGGTTATTCTGTATATTCATTTCCTGTATTTCTTATAATAATGTTTATGAACATATTCATTTTTATCTCAGAGAATTAACGAACAACGAGAATGTATTGATTTAGTATGCAGTAATATTACGTTAGCTTAGCAAACCATTATTTTATAATTCAAATTTTAACTATGCTCAATTGAATCGTGTTAAAATGCATAAACTACATATGCAATAAATGCAATGCAAAAAAATTGGGTAATGAGCCAAGCAGATTATGTTGCGCTGTTGTAAAAGTTGTTCCTCCTGAGATTCAAGAGCTCCCACAACAAATTAAAAACTTTCTAATTCGAGTACATCCGTTATCAACACACTTTTTCATGATATAATATAATATAAACATAATAATAAATCTGTAGCCAAAATTTTTCTGTTAATTTTCGCTTTTCCAAAAATAATTGGTAATAACAATTAAGAAACATGTTAAAGGAATTGTCATTGCACCAAATGAGTGGTCTCTGGATCAAAATGATCGCATTTTAATATTTTAAATACAATTTAAATTAAGTAACATATTAAACGATTTATCCTTCTATCAAACACCAATGTTCCCTGGATAAAATGTCCTATTTTAATTATGTAATTACTTTATATTTATTTCTAACGGGTGCAGCGGAGCGCACGGGTACGGTTAGTAAACAATAAATTTTCCATTATTTATGAAGAATATATTGTCGGCTAGGAATGAAAACCTCTTTTTTTTTTCTTCAAAAATTGCTTTTTTGGCTTAATCGGAAAATATTCTCGTAACTAATCAGTAAAAAGTGTAATAACAACTGTTTCTGTTTCTGATTTCAAAGACAATTTAGTCAATTATGATTAAAAATATAAAAATGAAGTCTACAGACAGTTTATTGCTATTTGGTTTTCGTGAGATACGAGGTCTTCATTTTTAGCAGTCGATAAGCATTTTTCAGACTTTTCCTCAAAAAAAAAAAAATTAATCATCGTCAAATATACCAACACCAAAAAAAGTGTTTCATAATAAATAATAGTCCTTGTTAAGAGCCCAAAGTTGTCCCTGTATTGGTTTTTTGAATTTCGTTTGAGGCATGAATAAATCCTACATGAGTTTCTTGGTTAAGTAATCTAGTTTGTAATAATCTATCAAATATCCCAATCAGCTACGTGTCAGCGTTATGCGAAACTTTTTTTGACAGAGTTTAGCGGAATAACTTCCTACCCCACCGAGTTGGAATTGGCTGTGGTGGCAATGGAATGTCTGATGTCATTTGCTTAAATGTTTCATTCTGGAAGGAACTCTAAAAATATATTTCTAACAAAAGAAATAAACTCTAAATCACTAAAACATAATCGAATATTTTTCTCCTGCTTGATAGAGAGGGTGTATTAGGTTAGGTGGATCAATGTTGAACATTATTTTTATGTATATTCTTCGCTGTTCTTTTCCATATAACCAGCACAGTCAATAACTACAGTATTGTAGTTCCAGTTGCAATTGTAGTTGTAGTAGTAGTAGCACTTGACACGTTCACAGCACGCAAAATAAATCCACCCTCTAAAAATCATCTGTGAAACGCCAAGTACGGCATATTGGTTACGTCTACTGGCCAGACGTAGACCAACATAGCGCAGTGGAAGCAAGCGAAATAAAGCAAGACTGCGTACTAAACAATATTTATAGTTAGATATAATTGACTGAGAAATACAGGTAAGTACAAATATAATTAAATGGGATAAAACGACACAGTAATTAGTTAAAGAATATGAATTGGAATACAATAAGAGTGTAACGGTCGATACGCATAGCACTTTCCTAAAACTCATATAACTGTACCCCATGTGAATACAATATAAACTGGGCTCGTGATAAAGAAAACATGCACATATGCCTGTGCAGTATTTGATCCTGCTGGTGGGGATGATTCAATTTTATATCAACACTTAGTTTGATTCTTTGGTCACTCAGAAGTATATATTTTAATTCTACCAGTACTTGGTATAATTTCGCACACTTCAACTATCGAATAGATAAGCGAGAAGGTAAGTATTCCTACCAATTTAATAAGTGCCTGTACATTACCGCCACACGAATCTCAAACTACAGTGGCCGTATCTCTGTTCCTAACCTGGAATATTCTAAGAAAGCAAGTCAATACTCGTTCCTGAATGTGTCTCTCCCATACAAGCAAAGTTCCGAATATATGTATGTCTGCCATGATAAGCAAGTTGCATTCTACCGAAGTTCCGACTGTATCTCCCCTGCTAGCCCAATTCTGAGTGTGTCTGACAATATAACTGCGCACGAAAACCACTTCCTCCACTCCTCGCTTACCCATAATCCTATGCTGCTATCAAGTGAGGATATAACAGGAATGCCAGATGAAAAAGATGGCGCTGATGGACGCTTATACGGTTCATACTTCACAAACGTGTATTGTACAGTATTTTTTTCACGATAATATATTTTGAAAACAATGTTTCTTAAAATCTTAATATACAGTACGTACGTTACACTATGAACAGATGACTGATGTTAGCAGTCTGGCCAACGTACAAACTTCACCATCAACTTCAATATGAAGGAGTAAAAATAATTAACGCACTTGTAATATTTTGGAGTTCAAATGAAATATTTTTTTATTTCTTTTCGTAAGTGAAGTTTGAATTGTTTAAATAAAGTTTAGAACATTTAAAATGCAGTGATTTGTTTCGTATAATATATATTAATTTACACATGTATTTTAAATGCATTGTAGCATACATAGAAGGTAGTGGATTTCATTACAACAATACAGCAGTTATTTGTAATATTTCAACATATTAATCTAGGTTGACAACTATGAATTCAGTAAAATCAACTTTCAATCGTGGCATCCGTTTCCTGTAACAACGAGAAAACTCATTATAGTGCAAAAATATGTTCTTAAAACGGCTTCATACGGCTCACTTTTAATTAAACATTTATATTCGGCTATGAACATATAAATGAAGACAATATTTTTATTAAAATTCGATTGAAGTCCTGAGCATAATGTTTTGGAAATTATTAAAAGAACGGAGGCTGGAAAGATTGCAAAAAAGCGTTCTTTACACTCTGTCAGATGATAGCATGGATATCAAGACCAATATAAGAATGACAATGACACGATAAAATACAAGCCAGAAGTGGACTGCACCGCGACAACCACCCAGGACCCCATCTCAATGTTGGAACCGAGGTCTCTTTTCTAAGAATTCGTCAGCGGAGTTTCACAAGGAAGACAGAGCAGAGAGTGCAAACAGCCAATGAAAGAGGTTAGCTGACATCAACAATACAAACTAATAAACATATCGCAGATACGCGACATCCGTTTTCTGCATCCGCTGCTGTATCCCGTACAGGAAAGTATCTCAAGTTCTAGCGAAGCTTCACGTCTTTGGAAGTGCAAAAATAAAGCACAGTCTGCGGCTGTTGAGAATCAGGAACAGACACGACGGCGAGGAAGAAGCTGCGATTGACACCAATAACGACTTCTTGGAATGTCTATAGAATGACAGGTTTAGTACAACACTGGCGTCGATACAGCTCACAGGTTTCCTTCTTCGCGTCACACTGATAGAAATTGAAATACTCTTGAGAAGACTAGCCGACGATGACTATTAACAAGGTATGCTCATATTATTATTATTATTATTATTATTATTATTATTATTATTAATTACAGACTTCTCCCAAGAGGAGGTCTTTCACTGCAAACCCAGCATTCTTCAATCTCTCCTAATATCTGCTTTCCTCTTAGTCTCCGCATGCATATGTCTCACATATCTTAATGTCGTCTATCATCTGATATCTTCTTCTGCTCCGAACTCTTCTCTCGTTCACCACCACTTCCAGCGCATCCTCCAGTAGGCCCTCTAACCATATCGAGTTGTAAATCTTCTCTACTTCATGAATAGTATTGAATTGCATGAAATCGCTTCTCCATACAGTATGTATGAAACTATTCTTTTCTAAGAACAAATTTGATAAAAAGAACAATGACGCAAACAACAAGAGCTTGAACTATTTACCATTTCTTTAACGAAGCTGTATCAACTATGAGGTTATCTATCTTCAGTGGAATTGGCTCTTTCTCGAGCCTGGTATGTTTGAACTCTGTTATCGTGATGTCGATAGTAATCAAGTAAAAAAATATACATTTATGTGTTAGCCAATGGCGATTAGCTAATATTGAGCTAGCACAATAAATGCCATATGATAATGAGAATGACAAAAGTTAGCAGTAAAAATCGTGATATTATATTTCAAAGTATGCAAAATCTAATTATATAAATGAAATAATCGAATTCACAGCTGTGGAGAAGTTTGTAAGCTGTCATACCTTCCACAGAAATAGGAGAGCTACCGCTGTTACAGCAGAGTCAGAGATAGGCCTATTATCAACCATGAGGACCTTGAATAAAAATAGAGGATCAAGTCCTTGGCATGTGCAGGATAAACTGAGACATCAATAATAATAATAATAATAATAATAATAATAATAATAATAATAATAATAATAATAATAATAATAATAATCTTAATGTTAATGTTAATGTAGAGATAATCAACATTTTCAGAAATCATTCAAACATTAAAAAGCCAAACCGACATTACTCATGGGACGACCTATTAGTATAGCCTGTGGCATACGAGCTTAATTTAAAAATGAAATTTATGAAGTATTAATTTTCATATTCCTTTTCTTTTACATCCACTTCATACAGTCTTCCAATACATTGACGTCATAAAGAACAAGCCTAGTCTTCAGTTTTATATATAATACTTTTTAAACGATTTTAATTCCATAATCCAGGCACACTGCATGCCTCAATATATTGCATTATAATTATGTTCATTGGAAGGCTTTCTATCTGCATGTCAATTTTAATTTCAAGACTATGTACGCCATTCAACCATTTTATGTAAAGTATGCATTGTCACACTATTTACTAGTGTTTTACGAATGTGTTTAAATAATATTTTCACCTAGTTCAAATATTTGATTGTTAGAAAACTATCACCTGAAGATGACTTGAAAGTAAGTCGAAAATATTCGTGACGTATTTTAACATTGTATTTTGATGTAACAGAATCCATTTCTGCCATCTTAACATGATAAGTGATTGACTGAAAAATAAAGAAAAACTAATTTATATGATATTATTTCACAAACTTATCTGAACTCAACATTACTTTTAAATTTCTCTTTGAATGGCTCCCCAAGTGTAGTAGACTTTCAGCTCACCCTATACTACCATAGGAGGCCGTTGCCCTTATGGAATTCCAGGCTTTTCATATATTTTTTTTCTATACAAAATCCCAACTACAGGCCTACATGTTACAGTATTTTTTAAAGCGTACCACTAGCACCGACTATAAGAATCTCGCTGTGACAAGAGTTCCGCTCCCTCGATGACGTCAAGCCTCTCATTCCCGTACGATCAAGTGGGATGGAATTTTGAGAGAGGCCACTACGACCAAGCATTGCGACCTTCCCATTTTTACTGCGCTAATCATTTTCAATGAAAAGTCCCAGGCACGACTGGGACTCGAAGTTGAACCGTTTGCGCAACAGGCTGTAGGTCTGACACTCACACCCCGCAGGAGTATCCCCGTACGATGCCCCAGCATCTTGGTGCTGTAGCAAAACTAGTTCCACTGGAGTGCCTCTCTATCCCCTGCGCCTCCTCAGACTAACGTTATCTGTGCGCTAGTCACGACACTACATCACATCACACAGTTTTGGGTCAACACTATTGAAATAATGATCATGAATATTGAACTTAGGATTGACGGAGAGAAACGGAAGGGCCCCGACAGAAATCCTCAGGAATCTTGGTTTTGCACACCACTAATACGACTCCGTCATCACCGGAATTCGTATTCGGGTCTGTAGCTATCGCAACCAGTCCTCAGCTAACTGAGCTACGGAGGCGAGATTAGCAAAATTATGTAATAGTTTCGCTGCTCAGGTGGAAGACATTCCAACAGAACCCTCCTCATTGATATTGAGGACGCTGAAATCGTGACCATCCGAATGACGAAAATAATTCTCTGCAAGATTAAAATATCTTTTCACACTTCGTATAAGAATAAACGTAGAAATATTGTCGTCTATTCCACCACGTTGTGGACTGTGTGGTACAACACAGCGTAATACTCTACGAAGAGTTTTGTTGCCTTCTTTTATGCCACGAGACTTCGCAGTAGAACGGACACACGTCTAACGTCTCATGGCAGACGACAAAAGCAACGTAAAACATTCTATTGTATGGCCAGTCTCTTGGTCTAGTGGAAGAGCTTCAGTTCATCAGGTCCCGAGTTCGATTATTGGTTACAACGTAGGAATTTTACCTTAAACGGAATTATTGCTATGTTCGTCCATGGCGCCACATAATCATGATCATCCAATCACAACACCGGGGTAATGTGACTCCGTCTTCCAGGTGCCCCAACCTCAGAAGTTGGTTATATGTATGACACTGCCTGGAGAGAAGACCAGAATTGTTCGAAGACAGCCTGATGGAATTAGAAAGAAATATTTTATTCTATTTAAAATATACTAACATATAATTATGTGCTTCTTTCTTTCAGGTTTATACTTTCATTCTCCTCATTCAACTGTCGATGGAACTTCAACACACATATCCGGGTTCAAGACCAAGGAATAGTCACAACGGCAGATCCCTACAGTACAAAGAATGTCACTTGCCTGCAGAAGATCTGAGTCATTACGAACATCAAATTAAGGAATGCTTCAGAACACAGCACACGGACGAACAAACGGAAGGGATTCAAAATCATGCGACTAATTACAAAAACCAAACTGATGCCGTACCGTGCATGGAAAAAGAAAGAAATAAACTCCTTGAAGAGGGCAGGAAATATCCTACTTTCGCAAGAAAATGGGGTAATCACGTATGGAAATTTCTTAGCATAAACAATAACACAATCGGAAAAATCGCAAATGATGACATTAAGATGTGTATTGAAGAATTGAAGCACGTGATTAACAAATTCAAAGAATTCAATAAGATCTTGAATAAGTTTAAATTGACATCTGACAACCACATATCGATTGAACCACTTAACGTAGGCAGCCAACAGAGAGTATTAGCCAAATTCCAAATATTTTCATCGATGTTTGAGCAACTGTGTAACATCTTCACACTTTACGATAAATTACACAACACCACAATACCTGCCTACAATCTCAAAGAGAAATACGTCACTTATAGTGACATCACCTTCCTAGAAGACGCCTATGAACACCTTCTGGTCAGCAGACAATTGATCGAGAGTATTTTTGAAAAAGCAACAAATTTAGTCGATTTCAAGAGGAAAAATAATATTGAAGACTTTTTCCAAACTAACTTTACGAAAAAATTTCTAAACTTGGAATACTGGGCAAAGAAACTGCAGGACGTAAGAAAAGAGACAGAAGATTTTCGCAAATACATAACTAAAGAAAAGTTCCGAATCCCTCTGCAACATTACATACAACCTGCCGTCTATGGCATCATCTTCATATTCGGCTTCGTGGGGAATGTCGTAATGGCTGTCATCATCATCAAACATAGAGACATGCGCTCTACAGCCAACATGTTGCTGCTGAACCTCGCGTTTGGGGACATGCTGAACCTGGTGCTGAACATTCCTGCGTTACACATGTACTTCGTGTCAACAGAATGGCAGTTGGGGGAGACATGTTGTAAAATGTATCGTTTCTTTCGGCAAGTGGGATACGAGTCAGTATTTATTCTATAGTGATCATCAGTGTTCACAAATACGTCATCCTGTTCCGACTAAGTAAATTAAGACGCGTTGAGCACAAGATATCAAATTTGAAAGCTTTCCTCACGGTGTCGTCTGTGTGGTTAATCGGTTGTGTGCTCGCTATTCCTCACACGCTTTACGCTGGAATCTATAGAAACAATTGTTACGGATTCTCCAGCGAAATCCAGACTTATTACTTGAAAGCTGTATCCCTATTCGACTTGATATCATTCTGCATTATTCCCCTAATTATGATAAGCATATCATCGACCCTGTCTTCTAGGATACTGGAGGACAGCGTTAAAAAAGTGCCGGGAGAATCCATGAAGACAGTGAAGTGCATCAGGGCTAGACTCATCAGTTCGAAAGTCCTCATCGCCATTACTGTGGTTTCCGCCATCAGTTACGTCCCATTTTATTTTTTTTATTTTCTGTTTTTCTTGGCTCCTACAAGATGATCTATGGCCTAGATTACATTACGTATTTTTCTTTTTTATATATATGCTAGTCTTTGGAAATTCTTGTTTCAATCCCATAGCACTTTGTATTACATGTAAAAAATATAGAATCGGTTTTAAGAGATACCTCTTATGCCAGAAGGAGCATGAACCGATTGCTCCTCAGAATCAAACGTTCACCACAACAACCTGATCATTGAAAGTTGAATCTAAATACTGTATAAGAATTTCTAAATTAAAACTTTAATCTGTAACATGGCATTCTTAATGGAATGTCTTCACATCATAATTCATAACTTATATGGAATAATTTCAATCAAATGCTTTACAATCGAAGGTTGTGAATTAAAATAAAAGTTATAATAAAATGAAATTATTTTAATCGTGAACATTTTATCATTATCTTGCCATCTCTTCAAAAATTAACAAGTGTATGACATAAGTCACTTTGACTTCTGTAAGTTGTACTTTAACAAGCTTTATTTATGGGCATATCTATACAGAATTATTAATAATAGACGTTGCAATTCTTTCCGGGAAAACTTTAAGTCATATCTAAATGAGATAAACAGACTATTATCAAACACTTGTGATCAACTATTTTTAGTTAATAAAATACGGACTTCGTAAGTGTTTTGTAAACAGCTCTTTCCGTAAACTTAATGTGCTTCCTTTTCCGTCAGTTCTTTCAGAATAAACAGGTTAAGACTGGTTTACAATAAACCGGAAACGGAAACGACAATGAGAACGGAAATAATGTTAAAATAAATGTATTTGAATACGAGCATTCACAATAGTTAATTGTGAATGCCCACAT
This sequence comes from Periplaneta americana, assembly GCF_040183065.1. Lineage (NCBI taxonomy): Eukaryota > Metazoa > Arthropoda > Insecta > Blattodea > Blattidae > Periplaneta > Periplaneta americana. Next base: position 188,222,805 of record NC_091123.1, on the reverse strand, counting down.
TTAAATACATTTATTTTAATAATATTTATGTTCTCGTTTCCGTTCCCGGTTTATTGTCAACCAGCCTTTAGTCACAGAGAGGCTCCAAAGCCGGATAATGGGATGAGGAACGTTAGCCCCTGTACTACAATTGCCGTTAGCCAAGGTTTATATTAATTTTGATTTTATCAAAGAGACTTTCTTCCTAATAATATTCAACACAAAATTATTATAATACAAGTTTAATTACTGTGTAGTCCTTTACATCTTAAACAATGGTTCAGAATGTCGCATGGAGGTACCTCATCATTAAGGATTGAAAGTTTCCCATGTCATGCTACAATCTATATATATAATTTGAACTGGTAATGGAAATTACGGGAAAACAGCTGAACGGATTTTAATAAATGACCTCTCATTTTGAAGCTTGGAACCCAAAGTTTTTCAGAAAAATATTAGTTTTCAGTGAAATGTCAATTTTTCTACATCATTTTAGTATTTTCTAAAATCCATCTGTCGTCAGTTTTAAGAACTAATGCCTTTCACAATAAAACAAAACACAGACACACACACTACAATAAACAATATTATACGAAGGTCATGACCTGCAGGATTTCTCATACTTAGAGCTCAGATTCTGACATCATAATCTCAATATATCGATCTTCGTATGTGTAATTTTTAGTACATCTCAAACTTACTAAAAATAATTTACAGGTCTGATTCTCTGATGTGTAATTTTCCGAGTGGACCTGTGTATTGGATTTTAAAAACTACAAAACTTAAGAAAGTTTGATCACATTATTACCATTAAAAATTAAATATTATTACAGTTTTTGCCATGATATATTTGTCACTAATGATACACATTAATGCTATTGCTATATTGATGATATGAAAGTGAAACCTTTTGGGATTGTATAAGTAGACGTACAGATTATCTTAAATTAGATATTTATATCTGCAATTTACAGAGTAACGGATCTTTATATATATAATTTACAGAGTAACAGCTGCAGTATATCTATGTTACTGAAAACTGCACAGCTTAGTTAAGATAATATTGTTATTAAAATTGTAATACTTTTACAGTTATTAATCAAGTGGTGTGGGTCTTTTCATATATTTAATGCCTGGGCGGTGTAGATACTTATATGTGTGATTCTCTCATTTTTCTAGGATGCAGTGCAGTAATATGGAAGAGGCATTAGTAAATTGAGTCAAGCTTCTTATTTTAGCTGCATCTTTAAACTACATCTAAATTAATTTCATATTCCTTTGGATTAATCGATTATATCTGTAATCGCTGTCAATCCTATCATTTTGGTGTAGGGAGAACTCAAAGATCTGAAGATGGATCTGTTCAAGAAAAAAAAAACATTGAGAGGGAAGCTTTTTAAAAGATATATTTTTGACAGGGTTAAACTTCATTCAGTTATTATGTTCCTTTAAATGTTGCATCTCAATATTATGGAAGCAAATAACTTTCAAAATGTCGGGTAATCTTTTTGAAAAATAAATCAGAAAAACTTTTATTTGAACTTCTAATTAACTACGTTTGCAGCATTTGCTGCACAAGCCACTAGTAATTATTATAATTCAGAAAAAAAAATAAAATCGATCTGCGTTGTATACAGCACCAGAAAAATGCCTAGAAGTTAATTTGTATATCTCGATTTCGAATTTACGCAGATTATACGTAATTGTGTTATACACTATTTTTCGTAACATATGTGTTAAAGTGATGTAATCTTTCAGATCGAAAAATGACTTTTTTCAGATGTGTTATTTCATTTCTAGCATTTATCAGTAATTCACAAAATCATATCTCGTATTGCAAAGAGTTACAACAGCGTTCCTTTCTGTATGATTTCAGTAAAAAATTTTATTAATAATTTTGTGTGTGTTAACAGTTGTAAATAGTATTTTATTCCAAGATCTTTAATCACATCACACGATCTTCATGACATCGTGAAATATTGCCTTACATTAATACCCCCAATAAAGCTAAGAGAGAGAAAAAAAAACATAATTTCATAATCAAAATTTGTTATGGTGAAGTAGCAATAAATTTTTACAAAAAATATAACATAAGTAAAACTAATTTCTCCTCTCTAAATGACGAGTATGTTGTATAAAGTCACTTGTCATGCGACTGAAGAATTACACGTCACAATAACAAAAGTAGATAGCAAATAATATTATTTAATATGGCAAAATGCGTCACAATTGCTGGCAAAAAACACAGTCTTAATTTACTGGTTATGACTCTGAAGTACCTACCGGTATCTATATTTAAACAGTACACTGTATAAATTGAAATTAGAAATAGGAGATATTTGGAATACGTACTTTAAATTAGTTTTAATATATTATAATTACTGTATATTTTAAATAAGTATCTTGTTAATTTGTGATATCGTTACTACAGTTTAACTCATTTCATTCTCATTTTACTCTATTTTTTACGCAGTTAACCAACAACATTTTACTTTTGAATTCTTACTAATATTAAATTATTACGAAATACAATACTTCAGTTATTTTCATTTTCAGTATAATATATCTTCGTTTCTTGGTAATGAATTTTACTCATAAGGGGCTTAGGTTTATATTAAATAGAATATTTTGTTTTGTAAATGTTTTACTCCTATATAAATATAGCTTCTTTTATAGTAATCTAATTAGTTTCAGAAAGTCTATTTCTGTGACCTATGTTTTATAATTACTGTATTTATGTCGTTTGTTTCCTTATTTTGTAATTTATGTGGCCTACATTACAAATGACATGTGTTCTCATAATCTAATAATAAAGTATTATTATTTTCATTACTGAAATTATTACAGGTGTGATTTCCTTAAATGGTTTCATTCTGGTAGGAACTCTAAAAATATATTTTTAACATAAGAAATAAACTCTACATTACTAAAACATAATCGAATATTTTTCTCCTTCTTGACAGGGAAGGTGTATTAGGTTATATGGATCAACGCTGAACATTACTTTCTTCGCTCTTCTTTTCTGTATAAGCAGCACAGTCAATAATAGTATTGTGTTGTAGTTGTAGTAGCATTTGAAACGTTCACAGCACGCAAAATAAATCCACTCTCTTAAAACCATCTGTGAAACGCCTCGTACAGCATATTGGTTACGTCTACTGAGCGAGATGTAGCACAACATGGCGCAGTGGAAGCAAGCAGAAATAAAGCAAGACTGGGTACTAAACAATATTTATAATTAATTATAATTGACTGAGAAGTACAAATATAATTAAATGGGATAAAACGACACAGTAATTGGTTAAAGAATATGAATTGGAATGCAATAAGAGTGTAACGGTCGATACGCATAGCACTTTCCTAAAACTCATATAACTGTAGCCCATGTGAATACAATATCAACTGGGCTCGTGATAAAGAAACATGCACATATGGCTGTGCAGTATTTGATCCTGCTGGTGGGGATGATCCAATTTTATATCAACACTTATTTTGATTCTTTGGTCACCCAGAAGTATATATTTTAATTCTACCAGTACTTGGTATAATTTCGCACACTTCAACTATCGAATAGATAAGCGAGAAGGTGAGTATTCCCATCAATTTAATAAGTACGAACTGCCTGTACATTACCGCCACACGAATCTCAAACTACAGTGGCCGTATCTCTGTTCCTAATCTGGAATATTATAAGAAAGCAAGTCAATACTCGTTCCTGAATGTGTCTCTCCCATACTAGCAAAGTTCCGAATATATGTATGTCTGCCATGATAAGCAAGTTGCATTCTACCGAAGTTCCGAGTGTATCTCCCCTGCTAGCCCAATTCTGAGTGTGTCTGATAATATAAATGCCAGGAAAACCACTTCCTCCTCTCCTCGCTTACCCATAATCCTACGCTGCTATCACGTGAGGATATAACAGGAATGCCAGATGAAAAAGATGGCGCTGATGGACGCTTATACGGTTCACACTTCACAAACGTGTATTGTACAGTATTTTTTTCGCGATAATATACTTTGAAAACAATGTTTCTTAAAATCTTAATATACAGTACGTACGTTACACTATGAACACCTGACTGATGTTAGCAGTCTGGCCAACGTACAAACTTCACCACCAACTTCAATGTGAAGGAATAAAAATGATTCAGGTACTTGTAATATTTTGGAGTTCAAATGAAATATTTTTTTATTTCTTTTCGTAAGTGAAGTTTGAATTGTTTAAATAAAGTTCAGTACATTTAAAATGCAATGATTTGTTTCGTATAATATATATTAATTAACACTACATTTTGCGAATGTATTTTATATGTATTGTAGCATACATAGAAGGCAGTGGTTTTCATTACAACAACAGAGCAGTTATTTGTAATATTTCAACATATTTATCTAGGTTGACAACTACGAATTCAGTGAAATCAACTTTCAATCGTGGCATCCGTTTGCTGTAACAACGAGAAAGCACACTATGGTGCAAACATATGTTATTAAAACGGCTTCATGCGGCTCACTTTTAATTAAACAGTTATATTCAGCTATGAACATATAAATGAAGACTCAGTATTTTTGTTAACATTCTATTGAAGTCCTGAGCATAATGTTTTGGAAATAATTAAAAGAATGGAGGCTGGAAAGATTGCAAAAAAGCGTTCTTTACACTCTGTCAGATGATAGCATGGATATCAAGACCAATATAAGAATGACAATGACACGATAAAATATAAGCCAGAAGTGGACTGTACCGCGACAACCACCCAGGACCCCATCTCAAAATTGGAACCGAGGTCTCTTTTCTAAGAATTTGTCAGCGGAGTTTCACAAGGAAGACAGAGCAGAGACTGCAAACAGCCAATGAAAGAAGTTACCTGACATCAACAATATGAACTAAAAGACATATCGCAGAGACGTGACATCCGTGTTCTGCATCCGCTGCTGTATCCCGTACAGGAAGGAATCTCAAGTACAAGCGAAGCTTCACGTCTCTGGAAGTGCAAAAATAAAGCACAGTCTACGGTTGTTCAGAATCAGGAACAGACACAACAGCAAGGAAGAAGCTGCGATTGACACCAATAACGACTTCTTGGAATGTCTATAGAATGACAGTTTAGTACAACACTGGCGGGGATACAGCGCACAGCCCTTTTAAACTGACTGACAGAAGTCGGAATACTCTTCAGAAGACTAGTCGACGATGACTGTTCACAAGGTATGTTATTATTATTATTATTATTATTATTATTATTATTATTATTATTATTATTACTATTATTACTAGCCGTACCCGTGCGCTCCGCTGCACCCGTTAGAAATAAATATAAAGTAATTACATAATTAAAGTAGGATATTTGATTCAGGGAACATTCATGTTTGATAGAAGGATAAATCGTTTAATATGTTACTTAATTTAAATTATATTAAAAAAAATAAAAATGCGATCATTTTGATCCAGAGACCACTCATTTGGTTATAAAAATTATTTTAGGAAATACAGGAAACGAATGTACAGAATAGCCTATCAAAATTTCTGTGCATAAAAAGCTATTTTAATCTTAGCTGTCCTCGATTCACTCACAAGTTACTGTAATAACATTATAGCATTATGTCCACCTAGAGAAACTACACTTTCCAATGGTGAATTAATAATTAATTATACAATTCGGTTAATTTAGCTTCCGATATTACTTCATACAAACACAGAAACATTCTCTGTAGGCTATTTTTAATAGCTTTCGATTGTTGTTGTCCAAGGCTCCTTATAGACGAAGTCATTTGTTTTTTATTTCATTACACCGCCTTAGATGGCGTTCCTATTGTAATTTTGAAACTCATTTATCTCATTAAATATCAGTCCTATCAAAATGTTGCATAGAATAAAACTTATCGGAAATTATTTTTAAAGAAACCTTTGTTATGTAATATTTTTCGTGAAAATTAATAATAAGGGAGATATTTCGATTTATTTAATTCAAGCCCCCTTATAACTCACCTTTTAAATAAAATATTTTGAATCCATATACCCTAAATTCTAAGCTACAACGAACTTAATTTATATTCCAATTTTCATATAAATCGGTTCACCCATTATCGCGTGAAAAGGTAACAAACATCCAGACAGACACACAGACAGACAGACATACAAACAAAAATTTCAAAAAAGCTATTTTCGGTTTCAGGATGGTAAGATTTTCTGTTTATATTTTGGAATGCTTACGTTAAAAGACAGTGATGTCTTTCATAAACTCTTAAGTATTTAATTAAATATCCTGTGAAGATTATAGTTACTTCGAAAATGTTACGTGTGTCACTATGGAATGACCCATCAGTATTGTTAGTATTGTTACAAATTACAAAACCTGAAACTGTTAGAATGGGATCAGGAGTAGTGACAAAAAAATGTAATGTTGTAGGCCTACATCAACATGACTATTTTAATCCAGTGTCTAATAGTTTTTAAGGTTTGAAGGCCTTTTGAGGTAAACGGTATTGAAAATGTGAGGGAAGGGGTATTTCTTGGTAATGGATTAGGCCTGTATATTTTATAATATTATTAACTATATATTGTTAAAGTACCTAGTAAATATCGTAATATGTATATTATATAATACTGTAAACGAGACATCACAGGCTGCAAACTAGATTATTCTTGTTTTTGTGTAATTATACGAACATGTATGAAATAAACAAGACTACTATTGCTTAGGTTAGGATAGTATTACTTATATATTGTAATCAGGCTATATGCACAAATTTCCCAATATACTACTATCATAACTAAATAGGTAATGTTAACATTAATTTTCATACGTTTTTGTGGTGCAAGTTAAAATAATTCAAAGTAAAGTATAACGAAACTCCGACAACATTATAATTATGAACGTCAAATTCTCTTATTTTATTTATTTTTCAGTGTTTGGTCCCCTATTTCCCATTGTTCTTTGGATTTATCTTAGTAAAATATCAATTAACGGATAAATTATGTTATACACTCAGTTGATAATATAAATAATATTCACGACAAATATATAAAAACAGAAGAGATAACGAATCATAATTTAGCCGACCGATAACTTTATAACATGGTCTACATATTCTATATTCTATATAGGTACATTGGCTTTGCGCCGAGAGATTGTATTGCATTCTATTCAATACAAAGGCGTACTATATCTTATCTCTTCGCTTCGCCCACGTGACAACTATATTTAGCTCCCTCGTTCCGAACTTGCCAAGTTTCCAAGGTCATATAGGCCAATAATATTTATCCATGGTCATCAATTGTCGACAGTACATACCGAGATTATCTCGTAAGCAAGAAATAATCGATTTAGAGTTCGTGTCTCGTGATGGTGTTGGTCATTGTGCCATCTGTTGACGATTATTGAACTACATCAAGCCGGCCTCGACTGCAAACCCTAAAACCTATATAAAAGAGCTATCTGTTAGTATATATGATCTAGGGTGTTACTTAAGAGGTTCCAACCAATCTTCGACTGCTGACTTGACATTGACTACTATTTATTTTAAGACTGTATTTTGTAATACGTTTTCTCATATTCCATGAAAGACAACTTGAGTTAGCTTCCCCTGCTCAAAATTTCATGCTACGCCACTGGTCTACACTACATAACAAAACACGTTATACGACAAATTTTATACTCAACACATTTCTTTAACTTGCTATATGTTATATTTGTGTTGGTATCAGAATAACATTCTAGTAACAAATTATATAACTCGATAAATGAAATAAATGTGTAGTTTGAAAATGTCGTCGAAGGCAGGTGATGTATTTCTTGCTGCTGCTGCTCCTTGTGTGATTCTGGCAGGAAGTACTGTCGGTGACTCAGGAGAAGACGAGAGCGGATTGAGAGGAAAGGGATGTGAACAGATAACGTACGACAACACGTGCAATATTTGTACTGCAGTAAGCGGAAACATTAGGTCTCCTCCTGTTCAACTCAGCTTTAATTTCCATACGCATTGTTACTCATGTTTTCTGCACAGTAATAACCTGGCTACTGGGATGCTTATCTGAGCGATGTTTATAATAATCAGCAGCGATAGTCAAGAAGGTCACATTCTTGCCCCTCGTCTTCTCCTGAGTAACCGACAGTAGTAGGCCTTGTAAACGAAAATGTTGCGTGCGACCGTCTTTGCAAGCTATAAAACAATAAAGTAGAAGTAACCTTTTAGCAGATCTTAAGAGAGATGCTAGTGATTCCTTGGCAGGAGAACTTGGATGTGATGGAAGTTTAAAAAACTTTGCCAGAATGATCAGTTCTGATTTTGAATATCTTCTTATTGGGCTATTTTACGACGCTGTATCAACATCTAGGTTATTCAACGTCTGAAGGTGATAATGCCGGTGAAATGAGTCCAGGGTCCAGCACCGAAAGTTACCCAGCATTTGCTCGTATTGGGTTGAGGGAAATCTCCGGAAAAAACCTCAACCAGGTAACCTGCCCCGACCGGGATTCGAACACGGGCCACCTGGTTTCGCGGCCAGACGCGCTGACCGTTACTCCACAGGTGTGGGCGATTTTGAATATCTTATAAACGTAATCGGACATAAGATAAGTAAGAAAGACACTTCATTTCGAGATGCAATACTGGCGAGAGAAACCGTTGCTTTAAGATCGTAATCATAGTTACCCTATCATATCACCGGGGTAATGTGACTCCGCCTTCCAGGCGCCACAACCTCAGAAGTTGGTTATATATAAGACACTGCCTGGAGAAAGACCAGAAATGTCCGAACAAAACCAGATGGCATTTAAAAAAAGTAACAAATTAACTACTTCTTTCTTTCAGGTTTGCACTTTCATTCTCCTCATTCAACTGTCGATGGAACTTCAACACACATCTCCGGGTTCAAGTCCAAACAATAGCCACAACGGCAGTTCCCTACAGTCCAATGAATGTCACTTGCCTGCAGAAGATCTGAGTCATTACGGACGTCAACTTAACGAATGCTTCAGAACACGGCACACGGACGAAGAAACGGAAGGGATTCAAAATCATGCGACTAATTACAAAAACCAAAGTGATGCCTTAACGTGCATGGAAACAGAAAGAAATAAACTCCTTGCAGAGGGCAGAAAATATCCCACTTTTGCAAAGAAATGGGGTAAGGACACGTGGAAATTTCTTAGCATAAACAATAACACAATTGGAAAAATCGCAAATGATGACATGAAGATATGTATTGAAGAATTGAAGCACACGATTAACAAATTCAAAGAATTCAATAAGATCTTGAATAAGTTTAAATTGACATCTGACAACCACATATCGATTGAATCCCTTAACGTAGGCATCCAACAGAAGGTATTAGTCCAATTCCAAACATTTTCATCAATGTTTGAGCAACTGTACAACATCATCACACTTTACGATACATTACACAACACCACAACACCCGCCTACAATCTTACCGAGAAATACATCACTTATAGCGACATCACCTTCCTGGAAGACGCCTATGAACATCTCCTGGTCAGCAGACAATTGTACGAGACCATTTTGGAAAAAGCAACAAATTTAGTCGATTTCAAGAAGGAAAATAATATTGAAGACGTTTTCCAAAATAACTTTACGAGAAAACTTCTAAACTTGGAATACTGGGCAAAGAAACTGCAGAACGTAAGAAAAAAGACAGAAGATTTTCACAAATACATAACAAAAGAAAAGTTCCGAATCCCTCTGCAACATTACATACAACCTGCCGTCTACGGCATCATCTTCATATTCGGCTTCGTGGGGAATGTCGTGCTGGCTGTCATCATCATCAAATATAAAGACATGCGCACTACAGCCAACATGTTGCTGCTGAACCTCGCGTTTGGGGACATGCTGAACCTGCTGCTGAACATTCCTGCGTTACACATGTACTTCGTGTCAACAGAATGGCAGTTGGGAGAGACATGTTGTAAAATGTATCGTTTCTTTCGGCAAGTGGGATACGGAGTCAGTATTTATTCTATAGTGGTCATCAGTGTTCACAAATACGTCATCCTGTTCCGTTTAAGCAAAGTAAGACGCGTTGAGGACAAGATATCAAATTTGAAAGCTTTCCTCACGGTGTCGTGTGTGTGGTTGATCGGTTGTGTGCTCGCTATTCCTCACACACTTTACGCTGGAATCTATAGGCACAATTGTTATGGATTCTCCAGTGAAATCCAGACTTATTACTTGAAAGCCGTGTCCCTATTCGACTTGATATCATTCTGCATTATTCCCCTAATTATGATAAGCATATCATCGACCCTGTCTTCTAGGATACTGGAGGACAGTGTTAAAAAAGTGCCGGGAGAATCCATGAAGACAGTGAAGTGCATCAGGGCTAGACTCATCAGTTCGAAAGTCCTCATCGCCATTACTGTGGTTTCCGCCATCAGTTATGTCCCATTTTATCTTTTTATTTTCTGTTTTTCTTGGCTCCTAGAAGGTGGTCTAGAACCTAGATTACATTATGTACTTTTCTTTTTTATATATATGTTAGTCTTTGCAAATTCCTGTTTCACTCCCATAGCACTTTGTATTACATGTAAAAAATTTAGAATCGGTTTTAAGAGATACCTCTTATGCCAGAAGGAGCAAGAACCGAGTGCTCCTCAGAATCAAACGTTCACCAAACCCTGATCGCTGAAAGTTGAATCTAAAATGTAAGAATTTATAATTTATAATTTATAACATAGTATTTTTAATGGGATGTCACATCGGAATTCATAACTTATATGGAATATTTTCAATTGTCTGCTTTACAATCGAAAGTTTTGTATTATAATAAAATTTGTGATGAAATCAAATTATTTTATTTAATTATTTCTGTTCACATGAAGTCAGTAAAGTCTCAGGTGAAAATAAAATCGATCTGCGTTGTACACAGCACCAGAAAAGTGCCTACAAGGTAATTTGTATATCTCCATTTCGAATTTACGCAGATTATATCGTCGCCTCAATGCAAGAATTAGGTAACTCGAAATTTGGGTTTTTTAGTTACCTCTTTTATAGCATAGCAAAAATCGCACAAAATGTAATCCAGGATCTAGGTAACTGATCGAACGATACCAGCGACATCTATTTTCCAATATAACAAATAGGTAAAAGAAAACGAGACATATTCCTTAGTGCAATAAATAAGTAAATAGGCAATGTCACAAAATATGAAAAATCAAGTTACCTAGTTCTTGCATTCAGGCGACGATATTTGTGTTATGCACTGTGTTTCGTAAAATATGTGTTAATGTTATGTATGCAGTATTTTGAGATTTGTTATTTCATTTGTAGCATTTATCAATAATTTAAAAAATGATATCACGGGATGTAAACAGTTATAACAGTGTTTATTTCTGTATGATTTCAGTAAAAATGTTTTATTGATAATTTTGTGTGTGTTAACAGTTGTAAATCGAGTTTTATTCCAAGACACTTTTTTTATCTTTAATCAGACCACAAGATCTTCATGGCGTCGTGAAATATTTCCTTATGCAAATACTTCCAATAAAGCTAAGAGAAAATAAAAACATAATTTAACATAATTAATTGATGAACTAGTGGACTTACTCGTGTTAAATATGTAATATTCGTCCGGCTTACAGCTGTTTCAGTGCATCATGCACCATCATCAGAGCCTACTAGATCGCGGCGTCATCTCGAACTTCTCTGCCTGTTAGGAGGGTGTGTTTTATTGTTGGAATGTGTTGGATTGTGGAGTCGAATAGTGTGTGTGTACTGAAATTGATCTGTGTGTTGAATACATCGAAGAAATCATCGAAATCACAGACATCATAACAAAGCAAAACTATTTCACACACAACAACAAATACTACACCCAAACAGAAGGATTGCATACTAGCAGAGATATTTTTACACAACATAGAACAAACATACATACTCAACAATGAACACAACAAACATGCAGACAACATAATATACTGGCACAGATATGTAGGCGATATACTTATATTATACAAAGGAAACAAAAGACAAATACACAAACTACACCAATACATAAACAAATTACATCCAAAACTTCAATACACAATAGAACTTGAAAACAATAACTCCATAAATTTCCTAGACATCACCATAACAAAAATCGACAACAAACACACCTTCAAAATATACAGAAAACCAACCACCACCACCACACACATACACAACACATCTAACCACCCCATACAACACAAACATGCTGCATTCAGGACAATGGTACACAGATTACTGAACATACCCATGAGCCAACAACACTACAATGAAGAAGTGAACACAATCAAATACATAGCACAAGAAAACGGTTACAACCCGAACATCATAAGGAAGACAAAACAAAAACTTAACAAACACATAAATACACAAAACACAACACAAACACAAGAACGCAAGAAATACATCATACTAACATATGAAAACAAAAACACACATAAGATCGCATCTTCATTCAGAAAACAGAAATACAACATAACATACAGAACAGAAAACACACTACAAAGACATCTCAACACATAAAAAACACAAACAAATAAATACAACTACACAGGTGTATACAAACTCACATGTAATAGTTGCGACAAGTTCTACATAGGACAGACAGGCAGATCATTCCAAACTCGCTACAAAGAACACATAACCAGAGGACACAATACATCTACAAACGCCGATCACATAACCAATGCCAACCATACATACAATAACATAAATACGGACATGGAAATCCTACACATACAACCCAAAAACCAAAAACTCAACACACTAGAACAATACGAAATATACACACACACTAAAACACACCCTGATCAAATCCTCAACACACAGATCAATTTCAGTACACACACACTATTCGACTCCACAATCCAACACATTCCAACAATAAAACACACCCTCCTAACAGGCAGAGAAGTTCGAGATGACGCCGCGATCTAGTAGGCTCTGATGATGGTGCGTGATGCACTGAAACAGCTGTAAGCCGGACTAATATTACATATTTAACACGAGTAAGTCCACTAGTAATCAATTAATTATATTCAAGTGTTAAAAGTGGTGTACGCAAGATTCAAAAATGGATAATTTAACAATCAAAATTTCGTATAGTGAAGTAACGATTGGTATTAAAAAAAACTATAACAGATAAGTAAAACGACTTTCTCCTCGCTAAATGACGAATGTGTTGTTGTAGGAAATCACTTTTCATGCGACTGAAGAATTACACATCACAATAACAAAAGTAGATAGCAAACATCCTGTACATTCAAATGTATATAAAACTCACGACCACAGTCACACACTACACAACATACCCAAACACCCAACACAACAAAACAAACTTTGCAGCATTTTGAGTCATGGTACACAGACTAATAATAGAATATGCGTTACAAGAGCGGTATGTTGAAGTTTCCATGTTCGAGGAAAAGTTTGAAAAAGCGAAACGTAGTTGAGCTTTTTTAATTTCCGAGAATTGAAAGAAAACATACCGCTCGTGTATCGTACATTATTTTGTGCGAAGATCGTTTATTACATACCTGAAAGAGGAATTTCTAATTAGTTGCAATGAAATCTCCATCTTGGTTTCTGTTCAATGACGGCAAGTTTGCAAAACAAAAATATCTATCTTCAACATTGTTGCTTTAAAATGTTTTCTGTGTTTACTATACTCCAGCAGGCCGTGATATACGTCTGTTTTTTTTCCCCCAGTCTATGATGAGTCTGGAATCTTGTTGATTTTTTCACGGCTTCCTTAATGTTACTTGCATCACGAATGCAGTAACTTTAGTGGAGTTGTAGAGTTTACTTAATTTTTGCAAATATTTAAAAACAATAATTAACAGTTCAATTTAGGTGAAATTGCAGTGGTAAGTTTCCAATTTATAATTATTACTATATTGAACGTCTCTAAAAATAATATGTTAAAAGCCTAAAGCAGTAAAATCAATATGTCACTTAAGCGGTAAGAATAGGGAAATTGTTATGTGTGTTAGGTTGGGAATACTGAATGTGGAATTTCACACTTTCCGCGGATTGTTTTTGTGCGGAAACCAAGCAAATACGCACGATCTCGCACAAAATTAACATACCAATGAACAAACAAGGTTGAATTAAGAAACATACTATCAATTACATAGAACAAGCGAATAGATATAACCCAACATAATAGACAACACCAAAAAAAGACAGAAAACAATCTCAAGAATCAAAGAAGCACAACACAACACAAGAACACACAAAAAAAACACATTACACTAACGTACAGAAACAAAAGTACACACAAGTTCGCGTGACTATTGAGGAAATTAAATTACAGCATTGCACACAAAAAACAAAATGCTTTACAAAAACATCTGAACACACAAACAAGACAAATACAACATAACAGGAGATTAAGAATTAACATGCAATAGTTGTAACGACTAATGCATCGGACAAACTGGGAGATCATTTCTAACATGATACAGCCATAAATATTAACAAAATTACACAAAACCTCCATTCACGCAGAACACATCACAAAAAACCAATCACAACTACAGCAACAAAGAAACATACATGGAAATCCTACACGTTGAACTGAAATACCAGAAATTAAATAATAATAATAAATAATAATAATCCGTGGCGCTACAGCCCACGAGCGGCCAAGACCAACCAGCCGGCTGCTGGCCTCACGCCCACATGCCGAAGCAGAGGTGGACGATCATCCAACCAGAATGGAGGTATCGTGTGGTTAGCACGACGAGCCCCCCAGCCGTTATAGCTGGTATTCGTAACCGGATTTCGCTGCCTATCGTAGCTCCCCAAGTGCATCTCGGTGCTGGGTGGGCACCGGCCCCATACACTGGCCGAAATTTCATGAGAAAATTTCTTCCCCCATGAGGACTCGAACCAGCGCGCATTCCGTAACGCGAGTCCCAGGCAGGATGCCTTAGACCACGACGCCACGGCGCGGGACCCAGAAATTAAATACATAATTAAATTTCAGAACACACACACACAGTATCTGACACAACACTACCGATCATAAACGCACCCATCGACAAAGCACCGGAAACCGGAAACAAGCAAACTCGTACCTGAAGATGGCTGCAAATCAGATCGAAACTAATAAACTGAGGTAAATTACCAACTTAGTTTCACATTAACACAGGAAAATTGTTTGTATAACAAATCTTAAATGATAAAAGTGTGTAATCAAGCTGTATTGATTCTTTATTAATTTGTGTCTGATATGTCTCATTATTAATCTCGATGATTTTACTTGGTATTAAAATCTTCAGAAATAACGTAAAATTGTAAATTTCTATATTCTCATCCCTCTTAGTCGTCTTCCAGATGCTACATGCTGCTTTGTGCAGGACGCAGTTAGTTTTACCAAACGGCTCCTGATATAATAACGCATTTGCTTAATGCTAGGACTTGTCGCCAAGAACTAGCATTACATGTTTGTAACACAAAGTAGAAACATTAATATGTCATACAATAAATTTAATCTTGGGATTATGAACGCCCCTATTTAATCCTTACGCAGTTTTCAGAACATATCCGTAGTTAAACACTCTGTATCATAGGTATCCTACAAACAAAACTCAGCTCGAACTCCTCGTGGCGCGCATGCTATACCCCTCTTACCCCCCCCCCTGCAGTAGGCGTGAGAGCATGCTGGGAACGGGAGCATACGTCATCTGCGCGAGACAGTCACGCCCGCTAGTTTCTGCGCACTGCGTTTTCCTTGTTGGATGCCTATAGCTGCACTTCGTAGTTCTTGGCGTTACACATGTTCCAGATTTAACATAATTATAACCGAGAGCTGCTAGTATCTATTGTATTCTGTTAACGTGACCTTAGTTGCTATGTAAACAAAACATTCCTACACGAATTTCTTGAGCATATCTTATTTATTTAATGTAAACTACTTCCAGATGCGGCATAAAGTCTGTAGAGGTGGCCAGCTGTATCAACTGGGAGTAGGTTCACAATGAATTCTGTATCTTACAGCCATAACACAATCTAGATTCCGAAGCTGTGAAATTAAAAATTTCCTATACATAACCAGCTGTTAAATATAAATCTTTAGTTTCTGCAATTCGGCCGCTGCTTCAAGGGCCAGGACTTCCCATACCAACTCCACCAGATGATATTACATTGACTGAAGTAATTCAAAGTGTTCCTGGTTTTCAGAATGAATTACAAAACGGTCCAGATTTTGTGGAAGATGATACTATAAGTGATTTAGTTCGGATCTTGGTTTAAGTAATAGTAAGGGAGAATTACTTGTCTCAAGATTGAAAGGCTGGAAGCTGCTGCAGGTAACACCAAAATAAGTTTCTTTCCCCAACGCCAAAAGGAATTTGAGCATTTGTTTTCTAAAGAGTAGGACCTAGTTTTTCTGCAATGATGTTAAGAATTTGTTCGAGTCACTGGGTGTTGAGCATAAACCTGAGGTTTGGCGTTTGTTAATAGACTCCTAAAAAACAAGTTTGAAAGGATGATTACTACATAATGCAAACAAATATCCATCCATTCCTTTAGTTCATGCAGTTGGTATAAGGGAAAATTACGAGAATATGAAGCTCTTACTATCCACTATCAAGTGTGACAATATTTCTTGGCAGATATGTGGGGATTTGAAAGTAATAGGTATCTCACTTGGATTACAGCTTGGCTGTACTAAATTTTGCTGCTTCTTCTGCATGTTGGATAACAGAGATAAAAGTAATCATTATATAAAAAAAAGAACTGGTCAAAGAGAGAGTCACTTTAATCCAGGACAAGATAATGTTCTTCACCAACCACTTACTTGTAAGTTCTGAAAAAATCTTATTGCCTTCACTGCATATCAAACTAGGCTTGATCATGAATTTTTTGAAAGTAATGGATCGTGAAAGCAGTGCATTTCTCTTCCTGAAAAATAAGTTCCCAAGAATCAGTGAAGCTAAATTAAAAGAAGGAATATTTGTTCATCTCAAATAAGGGAACTGATGAAAGATACGCAATTTGAAAACCAGTTAAATATGCAAGAAGCAGCTGCATGGTTGTATTTCAAAAATGTTGTCACGAACTTTTTAGGAAACTTCAGGTCTGAGAACTACAGAGAACTTGTCAGTGAGAGGATTGAGAATTACAAGTTCATGGGGTGTAATATGTCTTAAAAAATACATTTTCTGCATCCCATCTCGATTTCTTTCCTGAAAACCTAGAGCTGTGAGCGACGAGTACGGGGAGCATTTCCATCAGGACAGGAAAGGATGCCCAAATATGTTGGCAGACTATTGTTGGATATTAAAGATAGATTTACCTCAAGCAAAGTGCAACCGAAAATATTCTTCACATACATTTTAGGTCGATAAATGTAATTTCAGCTAAGATATCGTAAGACTATAATGTATAGATACGAAAAATGTTTTTCACATTATTACTCAAAACCCCTGGGTGATGGAAAAGTTCTGTAAAAAGATTTGAAATCAGCACAAAAAGTCACCTAGAATCACCCATTGTTTCCCATTTAACAGACAAAAGTTTAAATTTTGTTGACCAGTGTAATTAAACAATTAATTAGCTTCCGATATTACTTCATACAAACACAGAAAAATTCTCTGTAAGCTACCGTATGTTTCATAGCTTTCGATTGTTGTTGTCCAAGGCCCCTTATAGACGAAGTCATTTGTTTTTTATTTCATTACACCGCCTTAGATGGCGTTGTTATTGTAATTTTGAAACTCATTTATCTCATTAAATATCAGTCCTATCAAAATTTTGCATGGGGTAAAACTTATCTGAAACTTTTGTTATGTAAAATTTTTCATGAAAATGAATAATAAGGGAGATATTTCAATTTATTTAATTCAAGCCCCCTTATAACCCCCCTTTTAAATAAAATATTTTGAGTGCCATATAGCCTAAATTCTAAGTTACAACTAACTTAATTTATATTCCAATTTTCATATAAATCGGTTCATCCATTATCGCGTGAAAATGTAACAAACATCCAGACAGACAGACAGACATACAAACAAAAATTTCAAAAAAGCGATTTTCGGTTTCAGGGCTGTTAATTATATATGTTAGGACCAATTATTTTTGGAAAATCGAAAATTACCAGAAAAATTTCGGCTACAGATTTATTATTAGTCGACCTGGTTGGCGAGTTGGTATAGCGCTGGCCTTCTATGCCCAACGTTGCGGGTTCGATCCTGGGCCAGGTCGAAGGCAGTTAAGTGTGCTTAAATGCGAAAGGCTCATGTCAGTAGATTTACTGGCATGTAAAAGAACTCCTGCGGAACAAAATTCCGGCACATCCGGCGACGCTGATATAACCTCTGCAGTTGCGAGCGTCGTTAAATAAAACATAACATTTTTTTTATTATTAGTATACATTACTTGTAATTATTGTGTGTAATTAAGTTACTACCACTACCACCGGGTGTTTGTTCATTTCCAGTGTAAATAAATAAATAAATAAACAAACAATTTATAACTAATCAGTAAAACCCCTCAAGTTAAACACCCCTATATCTTGTACACTCCTCTATCTCGGAAATTTTTCCTTGGAACTGATTAGAATGTTATATATTTACATGGTTTCAATCCATTGTCCAAGGATTACTAGTAGATAACTTAATGGATCTGCACACTCAGACACCAACACAGCTGTACGAAAAACAGCAAGAACAACTTCATAGCTTGCGGAAACTTATAAGAAAGAAAGCATTACGTCACTGCAAGATAACAAGACCGACATCTACAATAATATCTGAAATATTCACTCCCTTACGAAACGTCAGGCTTTGTAACAGAATAACGTCTTCATGAAGCAATGTTTCCGGACCTGCGCTCGTTATGTGAGGGACTAGACAGCCTCATTCTATTGTTTAGCATGACATGAATTACTTAATGTTTCAAGCTGATGAATGGATAGCAGTAAGTTGTCGAAATGACTTATCTCAAATCAGGGGAAATGTCGCACATTTTGTTTTGTTCCGTCATTACGAGAAAATTGAAAGCTTGCGTTGCACTACTGGATAAAACGACCTTCAGATATATTCATATAATTGTGACTGTTATCGATAGAGCTCGCACATGTAGACACTTGAAACTACAAAAATATGCAGACAAAAAAGCACTAAAACATCCAAAAAGACGCACTCAAATTGGCACTAAAAATGCTAATATACACATTTTAAATAGGCCTACCTAGTTTCACTTATTTTGATGTGTTGCAGCTGTGTGTTGTGGTGTGCAGAGGCCACATCTTTGCACGCCATCTGTCTGTGAAACAAAAGACCAATCTATCAGTCCAACGACTAATCTAATTCTTAATAAAAATAAACTAATTTCCTTAATAAAACACGCAACCAATGTAAAGGTTTAATTCCATTGTTAAATTTTACTTAGCTGAATATTTAAGCAATAAGAAATATGAAATTCCCATATTCCAAACGAAATCATGAAATTTACAGCTCAGTTTTTCTAGCATACTAGTGGCTTGTGCAGCAAATGCTGCAAACTAAGTTCATTAGACGTTCAAATAAACATTTTTCAGATTTATTTTCAATGAAGAATACCAGTCATTCTGAAAGTTATTAGCTTCCATTATATTGAAACATACTCTCTCTCGAGCCAATACTGAAGAGAACCACGCATATAAATATCTACACCACACCGCCATTAAATATATGAAAAAGATCCAACCCCACTTGATTAATAACTATAAAAATATTTTATTTTTAATAATATTATTATCTTACGTAAGTTTTATAGCTTTCTGTAACATATACTATATATACTATATAGCCACCACTTAGTAAAATATACAAATTAAAATAAAATAATAAATCCGTCATTGACTCTAATGTCTAGACTCTAGAGTTCCGTTATAATGAGAGTTGAGACGTTGACCCCAACAACAATTAAAATATGTAATGATTTGATAGCACTGAAAATGGAAAAACAAAACTCTTATGATAAGTAAAACCACATACTTATATTCTATTATATACAAATATTAAACGAATTTGATACATAATTTATAATATATTATATTATTTTATAATATAATTTATTATATCTGAAATATAAAAAAATTGTTATTACTACTAGTTTGTCACTGAGAAATAAGGAAAAGCTGTTAACTTGAATTTATTTGAAGCAAAGCGTTACTGGATTATGCAATAAGGTAGGCGATGTTTGGATCTGTGTCTCAACTATATACTCAATTATTATCTTATCTCGATTACACTAACCTCTAGCGCTTGAAAGTGGAACTAAACGTCGGTGCACAGAGAAACAAAACACAGAAAAATTCGCTCAGTGTCCATTCTTTATAATCCCCATTCGCTGTGCAAACGACGTAGATACATTAAGAAATAGGTGTACATACAGACAATTCAGAGAAATACAAAAATAGGTAAACGGCACATCAACCTTTTAAGTGTCAAAATGTTGATAATTTATAATATCTCTGTAAAAACTTCTAAATCGCTCTTCCACAGCACTGCAGCATTTAGTGCCATCTGTAAGCCACTCGATGACCCAAATGAATATGATTAATTGTGGACTGATTTATTAATCTGTGTTCTGTGCCATGTTGACCCGTTATGAATGGCAGTGACGGTAAACTTATGAAGAAGCGAAAGGAGGTTTGCTGCGGGGACGTCTTGTTGTTAAAAATTGTAATGCACACTTTCACAGCTCATCAGAACAGAACTTTTACCACGACCGGCTGAAGTGAGTGGAGTAATATTATTAAGAGCATTTCATGTGACCACAGACACATATTAAATGAGGGGGGGGGGAAAGAACTGGCCATCCAACCCCATTATCTTCTGGCTTAATTTCCTCATAAATGATACCTTATTGGTGTCACACGAGATTCAGACCTGTCTTCGGACAGTTGACTATACAACAGCAAATTACAGCTATCCTTGGTATTTTAAATTGGGTTCATCCGTAACAAGTTACAGTAAAACCTCGATAATCCGAACTAACTGGGTTCGGGAGTAGTCCGGAGTATAAATTCGTACGGACTATCAAGCATATGAAATTACTGTTTACATTTTTAAACACATTTTGCAGTACTATAAATATAAAAATGTATAAATCTATGTATGAAGTACAACAATCAAACAGTTAAAATATGCGAAACATTAAAAATGAAATAAATTATAATACAGTAGAACCTCGATAATCCGAACATCTGTAATCCGAACGTCCGATAATCCGAAAGCACTATGAAATGTACATACTCGAACAATAGCGGAAAGTACATAAAACGAGAAAAGATTGCGAACAATGATTATTTTCTTGTTTTGGCGTTAGATCACTAGGGCTGTTTGCAATGTGTAGGCCTACTGTTTAGTTCAATACAATATTATCATTTCTCTTTGTGCTCTTGTGTACAATTTTCAACTGCTTGTTTCACATCTTGATTTCTGTCTGGCGTTGTAACCATTTGCGTGCATTTCCCAACCAACCAACGGTCCACATTGGCAATGATAAAAGTGTGCAATATTCGTTACATTGGCGGGTGGATGCTCTACCTTGACCGTTATTATTATTATTATTATTATTATTATTATTATTATTATTATTATTATTATTATTATTATTATTGAATAATAAGTATACATCAAAATCTAGAGATATTTTGTTAAAAATCGCGGGTTTTCGAAAGCCATCCAGCGGGATTATACGAACAACTGTTGGCAACACTGATTGCAAGCAAACACAAGTTTTTCAGATTATAGCTAGCTTCCGTGTTTTAAGAATTTTGGTACAATTTGTGAATAAGAACCATTCTGCGAGAAGCGAATGTGCAAAGTAGTGCACGAATACACTCTAACATTGAATAAAATTCTAAACATTACATAAAGATATTCAACGGTAACTTGGGAACCGAGACTCCCTGTTAATTTTTTATTAGTTACAATAGTAATATGCGTTACAAGAGCGGTATGTTGAAGTTTTCATGTTCGAGGAAAAGTTTGAAAAAGCGAAACGTAGTTGAGAATTGAAAGAAAACATACCGCTCATGTATCGTACATTGTTTTGTGCGAAGATCGTTTATTACATACCTGAAAGAGGAATTTCTAAATAGTTGCAATGAAATCTCCATCTTGGTTTCTGTTCAATGACGGCAAATTTGCAAAACAAAAATATCTATCTTCAACATTGTTGCTTTAAAATGTTATCTGTGTTTGCTATACTCCAGCAGGTCGTGATATACGTCTGTCTTCCCCCCCCCCCAGTCTATAAATGCGAACTTAAAACAAACGGTAAGGTTATGTAATGATTTATTTTTCATTTCAATATTTTAACAATATTATTTATATAACATATTGCAGTAATAACATCGGCATCTGGAATCTTGTTGATTTTTTCACGGCTTCCTTAATGTTACTTGCATCACGAATGCAGTAACTTTAGTGGAGTTGTAGAGTTTACTTAATTTTTGCAAATATTTAAAAACAATAATTAAAAGTGCAATTTAGGTGAAATTGCAGTGGTAAGTTTCCAATTTATAATTGTTACTATATTGAACGTCTCTAAAAATAATATGTTAAAAGCCTAAAGCAGTAAAATTAATATGTCACTTAAGCGGTAAGAAGAGGGAAATTGTTGTGTGTGTTAGGTTGGGAATATTGAATGTGGAATTTTAGGCTTTCCGCGGATTGGTTTTGTGCGGAAACCAAGCAAATACGCACGATCTCGCACAACCTTATTAATTAGCAGTAATTTATGACTATACTGATCTGTTGAATAGGCCTCTGGTCGACCTCCAGAGCTGATGGAATGGATCCGATGTTGTGAATGTAAAGATGGCTCCTCTGTTCTCACGGCCCAACGCCTTTCCACTCACCGTTCATATCGTGACGTAACAATCATCTAATTTTCACTGAAGAGTGTCACCGTTAAAATGAGCTACGATATGTTCCGGGTCTCTAGAGTGACTCCACCGACCTAGATGTCAATTACGAAATGTTTGCGCCTATTAAAGTAGAAGTTCTTAATAGGATTCTTTATTGGACCTGTCACTCTTCCCATCGCCAGATTCCATCTGTAAACAAGCTGGAAATTGTACGAAATAAAAAAAGCGCTCGCAGCAACTTTCACTTCGTCATTCAGCGACATGCGGAGCACTGGACAACTACAGATGTAAACAGAGTTCATGCCCAGGAGAATGAGTCCATGCGTCATATCGGAGATGTGTGACTTACAGAATGGAACAAGTTCAACACTGCAGATTAGCATAAATCAATATGGAGTACCAGTTTATCGTTGTTCTCGGAAATGAAGTGCTGATATTGCACATACATACAGTTCACTCAATGTGTAACCTTGAACGAGTTCGGATAACGCCCTCCTTGACTCTATTTCCTGACTAGGCCCGGATTCTTATGTAATTACATATTGCATTCCTTTACTTGTAAACTACTGAAAATGACAAAAGTCGGCGATTTGTGGTTCTGATATGGTTATAATTGAGTTTCATTTTACATATGTTTACATATTCTTAGTAATATTACATATTTACCTTGCCTCCCGTTTCAGTTACCTGTCATCATAATCTCTTCACACGCACGCAAAATAGCCGCTTACTAGCCATACCAACACATAAGACATCATCGTATTCATCATCATACACAATCTCGCTCTCGCGCTTGTGGAATACCCTACCCAGTGACATCAGAGACTGTCGGAATTTAGTAGCGTTCAAAAGCAAGCTTATTAAGCATTTTCTTACTGCGTAGAGTAAGTTTAATTTGTACTTAATCAATAAAAGAAATGCTTGTCTCTTCTTAACTTTTACAATAAACTATCTAGCTTTTATTAATCAGTTAATCTTTTAGTACTTTGATTTTTATTGTATCTGTAAATTTAATATTAATTGTAATTATAATTGTAATTGTATTCCTAATATTGTAGTTGTAATCCCCTGGTACAGGTGAAGAGAAGGCCTGATGGTCTTATCTCTACCAGGTTAAATAAATAAATAAAATAAATATTTTACATATCATGTAAAGAATGTAACATTTTTGTACATATCTAAGCAATTATTGAGTTTTAATTTTTTTATTAAATTTGTTTATTTTTCAGAGAAAAGTATTGAATTTTCTTTCATATATACTTGGAGATAAGTCTTAATGACCCCGTCCCATAACACCACCTGGAGGGACGCCTTTTGTTCTCACTATAGTACACGATGCTGGTAGGGTTCAGAACTGACGTCATGTTCTATTCACAACTATAGAAAATACTTCAATTTCTAAAGTTGATTAAAAGAATAATTCTTTTAAAAATAAAAATAAACATAAAACTGGGGATTCGAATCCTTTGTCTGTAAAAAAAAACAGTAATTCTGAGTGCCTCAACTCTATACATTTACACTAATGCTTTCTCAGAATCTGGGATGGTCAGCATAAGGTTCCATCATGACATTGTATAGACATGCCTAAGTGATATTTCTGTTCGTTTCTGTATGTAATTTCACGTTGACCTTCAGATGTTGGTCGAGAACGTTAGTCCATATTCAAATAATTATTATAATGGTTTTTAATCCATTATTCTATATAATACGTTTTTAGATGGAAAAGAAATTGTCAAATTAAATATTTATTGTACAACTCCGAAAAGGTTTAGACAGGATAATATTTTAGAATTAAAAAATGTATTTTATATTTCGACAAAATCTTCTTCTATTGTGCCGATCTTTACTCATAAATAACTGTGCAAACAGGTCTGAAAAGAAATGTGATATTACTCTCTTTTGTACGTCATCATTGTATTTTAAACCTCGCCGAATATCTCCCTGCATTTGCAGTGTTATACCGGGGATTGTGTTATACCGGGGAGAAGAAAGCCATAAACTCCACACGCATTTTTTCAGTTCATTTTCTTCACCTTTTGGGCTATTCCATCTCAAATCGACCGAAATATAGAGAAAATTGACCTTGCAATTTTAAAATACAATGAAACTTTTTCTGTCCGTTGACAACTGTGATACAATGCTTTGTATAAAGTTTGAGGCATCAGAACTTCATAGTGTTTAAATTAAAAATATTAAAATTTATCGTATTTTCATAAAATTAGCAACTTTAAACTGTTGTGGCTCCGAAACCCTTCCACCCAATGATCAAAATCATGGTTTATTTTGATGCTGAGAAATTATAGTTTATATTGACATGTAAACAGTTTTTCTTACTTTTTATGGAAATGGAGAAATTTAGATTTTTCTTCATTAAGACGCCTTTGCCCACGAAAAAATATTTTTAAAATATACGGTTAGATTCCGCATTTATAATACAAATAAACACATATTTTTTACTGGTGCACCGTTGATAAGAAAATATTGAAAATATCAAATAAAGAAAATAAATAGCACGCGCGTGAACTAACCAGCTGACTGTGAGACGGGAGCTAGCCGAGACAAGCAAGGCCAGGAGACAAACACGTGATGTTACGTCTAGTAGCGCATAGCTGGGCTAGCTTTATCACAAGTTTTCATAAACACAGGAGTAAAATGACGCCCAACGCTCGCTTATCCTCAGCTCTCGGCCAGTGCGTGCGGTACTGCGCCGTTCAAGTCTAAGAGTGTGAAAATAATTTATTTAATGCCCTCGAAACTTATTGCCGTGCCACTAAGCAAACAATGCCGAATCCCTCTTAATAATGCAAGGTTTTTTTCTCAATATTTTTTTTACATTTTTACAAATTGGCAAAAAGCCTAAAAGTAAGTAAAATCAGATTATCTGTCTCTCTGTGTACAATAAAAATAAGGATTACTTCTTAACATAACCTACCAAATGTCAGCTTCAAAATGAGCTCTCGTTCAATATTCTGCAGTAAATGGTTCCAGAGTTCTGAGCACTGAAAGAGGCTTGTTTTTATAAAATACGCTAAATTTGTCGCTCAATAGTACGAAAACCGTTTGACTTTCGATAGTATATTTTTGCAAATGCACTCTCCTCAGCACCTTGTATAAATAGGGAAAAAATTAGAGTATTAAAAAATACGAGGTTTTTTACTGATTGATTTCATATGGAATAGCCCTTATTACAGAAGTTTTCGAACTTACACAACGACCAATTTATGTTTGAGCACATTGAAAGATGAGTCAATCCCTCGCCGTGCTCTAATACTTTCTCCATGTTATTGTATTACAAGAAAGCAAAAAGAAAGTGATCTCTTTAACGACTACAGTGTTATGCAAGTATTATCAACGAAGCAAGTGTAATGGCATCACACAAGATGAACAGAAAGAATGCAACGCAATTAATCTGCAGATATCGCGCAGGCGCAGAGATGGGCTAATTCATCTCGCTTCGTCTTCCGGTGTTTGCCGTCGGCTACAGACGACACCTGGTGAAGAAAGCGGCATTATGCAAGCAGAACGAGCATGTCCATTCGTACAAGATTTAACACTACCACAGGATGACCAACGAAATCTTCAGCTCGCAGTTTCAACTTCCGTAAAGGTTCCGCTTTCATCTGTTATGAAATATCGTTTCTCTTTCATGTTTTATTGCCTGTCTTCCGGCCGCTCTACTAGCACGTCAGGGAATCGATTTGTTCATCACGCATACCTCTCGGGGCATCCTAAGTTCGTCCAATTCAAAAAGGTTTGAAATTACGTCCATATAAAATCCCCTAAAGATTGAACAGGTAAAATGTTGTGTATCAGTCTTACTAATAAACCGTGTATAGTTTTTATACGAGACTTATGCAGAGTCGAGACAGAAAACGTTACTAATAAACCGTGAATAAGCTATGGACGTATAAACAGGCTGTAACTATACAATGGGAATTGCTTTGCAGTAGTTATATACACGAAACCCCTTGTTTAAGCGTTGTATATAGTGAAAAAATGGCCGCCCCATTAACAGCTGTTCTTATCGACTGTCATTTTATGATGATGTTTACCTTGTAACCACAGAAGAACAAACCAAAGATCATAGAATTATTAGAATAATATTGCTGAAGCTTGTACTCTTTGACCAAAATGTAGTGTGGTAATCGATTAGAGCCAGTTGTACTATCGATATTTAACACGTCACACTAGAGCGCTCTACCGGATCCAGTAGAGAACCTCAGATATTCTATTACCTTTCGTAACGAAGTAATGACGAAACTATGACGTAGCTGTGTAACAGTTATATTAGTAAGGAATTTACACACGACTTATAAACGAGCTACTCATTGTATAGGCATAAGACAGTTAAACGTCTGTATATAGAGTTTTTATTAGTAAGACCATAAATGTAAATTCCTCCAAGTCCAGAACCGTTTAGCGTTACCAAGAGGACACGTTGTGTGCAGTGTTGCCAAGTCAGCGGTTTAGTACCTAAATCTGGCGTTTTCAGGACTATGATCAGTTACAGAATTTTACCGTCAGTGGCTAGCTATTTATTTGGCGTTTTTTCATGTTTCCGACAGAGAGTCGATATTTTAAGTTTTTTCTGTAAAGATATTCATTGTTTTTATATGTACTTGTGGACAACAACATTAGTTAATCATAAACCAGAGATTAATAAGGTATTATCACAATTTTTTATAGTGCGAGCATAAAATATCAACTTTTTATGTTAACTCGATTTGGTGCAACCACTTCCATTTCCTGCCTCATCCATTGTTGTTGTACAAATAAGGTATGCCGCATTCGTTGAACTCTTAGTCTAATCATGTATGCATTGTTTTTGTAAATGAATTGATATATTTAATCATAAAGAATAGAGAATGAACTGAATTATTATTTTAATTTATGATAACTTATGTCACGATATATTATTTAATTTATCATTCCACATTATAGTTTATGTAACACAGACATACTTAAAACTTAAAACCAGACTCATTGTTACCAAGCACGTCTCCAGCTGTGAAATCAGATTTCGAACCGACTGGTGTGATTGTGAATGTGATTGTTTCCAGTATATTCTTGATCTACTTCATTCAATTTTGAAGAAATATGCCACGTAAAACTCCATACGTACAAAAGTTTAGAGATGTGTGAAAAAACATGTGTTGAAAGGTTAGGTGGAAGAAGTTGCTGGTGATAGTTGGAAAGCTCGGTGTAAATGGTGTAAGGTGATATTGAAAGCAAAATATTCAGATTTAATTGTCCATACGATTTTGCAGAGAATATAGAGCCTACAAAGTGATACACATTTTCCATAATTCAGTCTACATTTTTATAAAATTCTCCAGTTCCTAAAACTGTATAGTTTATATTTCATATTTGGGAAGTGGTGTGTTAAGAAAAATCTGGAGTTTTTCATCTACAGCCTAGCGGTTTTTTTAAGCTTGTGCAGCGGTAAATGAATTTCTGAGTTGGCAACACTGGTTGTGTGCGTTCGGTATGTCAGATCTGTAACTAGTCGACTCGCCTGATACACTTTCGCGTAGAATCGTGAGGATCGTCATTTGCTCTTCGTTTTCCGTCTCCAGTTATTTGTCGACGTTGCAAGATTCGATCACTTTACGGTCCTTGATTATAGCTTCGTTACTCGAAATTAAATTCTTTTCAGGACCAAAACTTTAAAAAATCCAAGACTCTTTCTTAGTGCAGTGCCAATTTTCTTCACCACTTATCAGAGACCGATCAAAGTAAAACTTGGAATTTCTAAAAATTGTTCTCTAAGCAGTTTACTTATCTTTCAGGCATCAAAATATGTGAATCCATTAGCGGCATTACCAACATAATTACAATCTTGTTTCATTGTTTCGTTTTTAAGAAGAATGCTATCGTTGTGATTTGTTCCTATGGTTGATCTGCGTGCCTTTCATGGCATAGCCTTAGTCGGATTAGGGGAAATTACCCTGGCAGGTAGAACGCTTAAAGCCCATTCACAATGAAAATCAAACATAACCGTAACATAAACACAGAAGTTTGCACCCAGGCTACCAAATGGGATCATTCACAATGATTCACATAAGCATTGACATAAACATTACCGTAAGACGTTAACATGAAAGTTTGCAAACTCCAAACTTTCATGCTTATGCTTACGTGATTTGCAAACAGAACACAATCGTGGAGCGCTGAAGTATACGACAGAATATGAGGAAATGGCGTCGTTGTTATGTTTCCATGGTTACCAAGTATCTTAGCGGTTGTGTTTATGTTCCCATAGTGAATGATGGTATGACTTCTTAATTTTGCCATAAGGTTTACATTTTTAAGTTAACGCTTACGTTATGTTTAATTTTCATTGTGAATGAGCCTTTAGAGTAGTTGCAGAGGAATTTACTTCTTTTTTTTTAATTACAAGAATTTACATTTACCCACCTCATCATCATTAACAGCTTTTTCGGCGTCAGTGTATCTTCTAACAATCTAACAAATCTAAATCAGTTTAAATTTCTGCCGGATGACAGCCCATCCCATGGTATGGAATTCATCTTATTTTTATCGCTCTACCATTCTTTCCATAAGTATCCCAATATGTTAGTAATGATAAATTAGTGGACGCCTTCCAGGAAAACGTCAAGTAAATCATGAACAAGGAAACTGATAGTAGCCTTCAGCTCAGTTCTTAGATAAAACTCAACACTGAAGGTCTTCCTGCATAACTCAACCATCGGCTTTTTGCCCCAATAGGATCTCTTTCAGTTACTCTAATATCACGCGGGTCAAGGTACTAGTGGATTAAGACGAAGCCACTGGGGGGGGGGGGCTCAGGCGGTAGAGCGTTTGTCTGCTAATGCGAAGTTGCGTTCGGGCGTGGGTTCGATTCCAGCTTGGGCTGATTATCTCGGAATTTCCCGAGGTTTTCCCCAACCGTAAGGCGAATGTCAGGTAATATATGGCGAATCCTCAGCCTCATCTCGCCAAATATCATCTCGCTATCACCAATCCCATCGACGCTAAATAATCCAGCAATTGATACAGCGTCGTTAAATAAATAAAGAAGTAAAAAATTTTAAAAACTACACAGATCTTTTGGAAATAAAGTATCATTAACATTCATATTCATTCTGATGAGTAACGCTGTTGCACACCGCATTATATAAAACGAAGCTTACGAAGTAATGGACCTGCGCAATATATCGAACTTACTTACTGATTTTAAGGAACCCGGAGGTTCATTGCCGCCCTCACATAAGCCCGCCATTGGTCCCTATCCTGAGCAAGATTAATCCAGTCTCTACCATCATATCCCACCTCCCACAAATCCATTTTAATATTATCTTCCCATCTACGTCTCGGCCTCCCTAAAGGTCTTTTTCCCTCCGGTCTTCCAACTAACACTCTATATGCATTTCTGGATTCGCCCATACGTGCTACATGCCCTGTCCATCTCAAACGTCTGGATTTAATGTTCCTAATTATGTCAGGTGAAGAATACAATGCGTGCAGTTCTGTGTTGTGTAACTTTCTCCATTCTCCTGTAACTTCATCCCTCTTAGCCCGAAATATTTTCCTAACCACCTTATTCTCAAACAGTCTTAACCTATGTTCCCCTCTCAAAGTGAGAGTCCAAGTTTCACAACCATACAGAACAACAACCGGTAATATAACTGTTTTATAAATTCCAACTTTCAGATTTTTTGACAGCAGACTGGATGATAAAAGCTTCTCAACAGAATAATATATCAAACTTAGAAAGAGAAAATTGTCTTGCTTTATATCACCTCACACATCGATGCCGTACACTATACTGTACATAGTTCCTCTGCCAAGGACCATGCATGACTCGCGAGAAAGTCACTTGATGAAGAATAGAAGGCCTATTTGATGATGATAATTTTTATATTAAGACGCAATTATCTTCCCAATGTTAGAAGATGATCATTATCAACATCAATTATCTCGCAGGTAGCGGTATATTCCTCAACAAAAAATAACCAAGTTTTAAGGCTACACAGGAACCACAGTCATGAGTTCGAATCCTTTCAAAGGTATAGTTTTGTTTATGACAACGCGTCACAAGACTGCATCACGTAGAATGGACTGACGACTACGTTGCTGGTATAGAAACTCTCGACAGAAATATTATCATCGTTATCATTACTATCATCAATTTTAAATTGTGTATACGCATCCACACGACCAGAAATGCTCGCAATGTATGCGTGTCTAGAACCTATTTCTGAAAAGATACACTTACTAACCCCTACACTGCACTGGACTGTAAGTTGGTAAGAAAGGAGGTAGAATTTGGCAAAGAAAGAAAGAAAGAGAAAAAGACACGCCTATATGTCATTCATATAGGCCTACTAATTTGTAAAATAAGCTTTGTAGTTGCACGTTTGGCGACTTCGGCAGTATTGTATATTGATTCGAAAATATGACAAGAAAAGTTGGTTGAAAGTCCAATAAATAACCAATTGTAATACGTGTTTTTAGTACTTGGTTATACAGGGTGATTCACGATAATTGACCTTCCCTTAAGGAGCTTATTTCGAAAGACATTCTGAGCAAAAAATGCCATGTAAACAAATATGTGTCCTAATCTCAATATTTTCAGAGTTACACTAATTTGAAGTTGTTTGTAAAATGTCACTATTCTTTAGTTTTAAGGGTAAAATAATATTACAGATAAAGAATGAACTATTCAGGACTATCATTTCTTTAATTAGCTAGTATTCTGAAGCTAAAAATCTGTTGTGAATTCCATAGTTGCTTCGTACAGAACTTTTTTCGGTTTTTAACTATAAAATTACATTTTTCTTAGGTCTACGCATTCATTACAAGAATTGTTACAAATTACGCCACTCTTGTAAATTATTTAAGACTGTAAATTAGAATATATAATAAAACTTTAAAAGAATCAAGTTCCTAAAGTCGTATGATTTGTAACTGTAAAGAATCAAGTTCCTAAAGTCGTACGATTTGTAACTGTAAAGAATCAAGTTCCTAAAGTCGTATGATTTGTAATTGTAAAGAATCAAGTTCCTAAAGTCGTATGAATTGTAATCGTAAAGAATCAAGTTCCTAAAGTCGTATGATTTGTAATTGTAAAGAATCAAGTTCCTAAAGTCGTATGATTTGTAATTGTAAAGAATCAAGTTCCTAAAGTCGTATGAATTGTAATTGTAAAGAATCAAGTTCCTAAAGTCGTATGATTTGTAATTGTAAAGAATCAAGTTCCTAAAGTCGTATGATTTGTAATTGTAAAGAATCAAGTTCCTAAAGTCGTATGATTTGTAATTGTAAAGAATCAAGGTCCTACAGTCGTATGATTTGTAATTGTAAAGAATCAAGTTCCTAAAGTCGTATGATTTATAATTGTAAAGAATCAAGTTCCTAAAGTCGTATGATTTGTAATTGTAAAGAATCAAGTTCCTGAAGTTGTATGATTTGTAACTGTAAAGAATCAAGTTCCTAAAGTTGTATGATTTGTAACTGTAAAGAATCAAGTTCCTAAAGTCGTATGATTTGTAACTGTAAAGAATCAAGTTCCTAAAGTCGTATGATTTGTAACTGTAAAGAATCAAGTTCCTAAAGTCGTATGATTTGTAACAATTTTTGTGCGAGATCGTGCGTATTTGCTTGTTTTCCGCACAGAACCAATACGCGGTAAGTGTGAAATACCACATTCAGTATTCCCAACGTAACACACATAACAATTTCCCTCTTCTTACCGCTTAAGCGCGACATTCATTTTACTGCTTTAGGCTTTTAACATATTATTTTTAGAGACGTTTAACATAGTAATAATTATAAATTGGAAACTTACCACTGCAATTTCACCTAAATTACAATGTTAATTATTGTTTTTAAATATTTGCAAAAATTAAGTAAAGTCTACTACTCCACTAAACTTATTGCATTCCTGATACAAGTAACATTAAGGAAGCCGTGAAAAAATCAACGAGATTCCAGATGCCGATGTTATTACTGCAATATGTTATATAAATAATATTGTTAAAATATTAAAATGAAAAATAAATCATTACATAACCTTACCGTTTGTTTTAAGTTCGCATTTATAGACTGGGGGAAAAAAAAGACAGACGTATATCACGGCCTGCTGGAGTATAGTAAACACAGAAAACATTTTACAGCAACAATGTTGAAGAAAGATATTTTGGTGTTCCGAAGTTGCCGTCATTAAACAGAAACCAACATGGAGATTTCATTGCAACTAATTAGAAATTCGTCTTTCAGGTATGTAATAAACGATCTTCGCACAAAATAATGTACGATACACGAGCGGTATGTTTGTTTTCATGTTCTCGGAAATTAAAAAGGCTCAACTACGTTTCGCTTTTTCAATCTTTTCCTCGACCATGAAAACGTCAACATACCGCTCTTGTAACGTATATTACTATTGTGATAATTCGGAAGAATAATGTAATTTTTAGTTAAATATTGAAAAACAAAATGTGTATAAAGCAATTAACAACACATTTTTAGCTTCAGAACACTACCCAATTAAAGATATGATACTTCTGAAGTCTACATTCTACTTCTACATTCTCTATTTGCAATATTC
This sequence comes from Periplaneta americana, assembly GCF_040183065.1. Classification (NCBI taxonomy): domain Eukaryota; kingdom Metazoa; phylum Arthropoda; class Insecta; order Blattodea; family Blattidae; genus Periplaneta; species Periplaneta americana. The sequence continues at coordinate 188,189,398 of NC_091123.1, read as the reverse complement.
TTTTACCCTTAAAACTAAGATAAAAGGTACTTTACTAATAACTTCAAATTAGTGAAAATATTGAGATTAGGACACATGTTTAGCCTATATGACAGTTTTTGCTCAGAATGTCTTCAGAAATAAGCTCCGTAAGGGGCGGTAAATCCTAGTGAATCACCCTGTATAACGACGTTGCATCAACTACTAGGTTATTTACTGGTAATAGCGATATGGTATTTGTCAGACGAGGCCGAGGATTCGCCATAAATAACCTGGCATTCACCTCACGGTCGGGGAAAATCTCGAAATAAACGTACCCAGGTAATCAGCCCAGGCGGGGATCGAATCACATCCCAGTGCAGGCAAGCGCACTACAGCCTGAGTACCCCGGTGGCTGAAATAGCTGTCTGTTATAATAGACGAACTACTCGTTTAGTTTTCTTAATTTTACTTTGAAATGAATCCACCGCTTTGGATTAGTAGTCAGGGTGTTTGACTCCGAACTATAGGGTTCGGGATCGAATCCTGGGTGAGACAAGTTGCCTGATTGAGTTTTCTCCGGGATGATTTTTCAACGTTTGTATAAATATGAGCTTTAAATTTTCCGAAAACTCTTCAATTGATGCTGTGTCCAAAACTTCATGTAAAAATGTATTGGATGTTGTGTAATCAGCTCCAGCAATGTGCGCAGAACAGTTCTTCGTACACCACGCAGTCTTCTCAGTAGAGACCCATTGACAGATGACCAAGCTGGATATGCATGTAGGAGGCTAGCTCTGATTATTGTTATATAGAAAGTTTTCTTATTCCACAAACTCAGCGATGGCGACTTGAATAAAGGATACACACGTTGAAACAATTTTATTCATGTGAGGCTTAAAAGAAAGTCTATGGTCCAAAAGTTTTCCCGAATAAGTTGTTTCTTTTTGATTTGGAATTACTACATCAAAAAGTTTCAGTTCAAATGGTTCTTGCGATCTCCTTTTAGTGAAAATTACTACGGAACTCTTGGAGGCATTGGTTTTTATTTTCCAGTCTATGTGCCAATTTTCTATCTTGTTTAAGTAACCTTGTAAATTATTATATGCATTATGAATATCCAGTCGGAAGTGAACATAACGGTGTTATCAGCATATTGGACGAAGCGACAGTTTTTGTGGCGAGGAAATCCGCTGTATAGTTTACGTAAGTGATCTACGCTTCTCGATACTAGTGACCTCTGTGAGTCATACTCGCAGAGTAGAGGCCAATAATGGAAAGTCAAGGGGTCTGTCATTTCAAAAAAGAACTCGAGGTGGAATAAGAAACACTGAACATTATTAAAAAGGAATGGTAGGCCTACCATTGTTTTTATCATTGAGGAGGAAACGTTTTCACGACTAATAGAGAAATGCTAACATAATAAATATTATTAAAACACTGTCTTATCTCGAAACTACGCATCTAAATGTTCCTACAAATGTAATACATTGAATTACATGCACAATTCGAGACCTGAATTAATTCACTATCTCGCTGGAGTATGGTCTGAGGCGCTCAAGTAGTTAACATGTCTCTGATCAGATTACAGTTTCGACGTTCAAACAAGGCACATGCGGACTTTCAAGGGTAAAGGCTCATTCACAATGAAAATTAAACATAACGTAAGCGTTAACTTAACGTTACAGTAAAATCAAGAAGTCATACCATCATTCACGATGGGAACATAAACACAACAGCAAACATACCTGGTAACCATGGAAACATAACAACGACGCCATTTCCTCATATTCTGTCGTATACTTCAGCGCTCCACGATTGTGTTCTGTTTGCAAATCACGTAAGCATAAGCATGAAAGTTTGGAGTTTGCAAATTTTCATGTTAACGTCTTACGGTAATGTTTATGTCAATGCTTATGTGAATCATTGTGAATGATCCCATTTGGTAGCCTGGGCGCAAACTTCTGTGTTTATGTTACGGTTATGTTTAATTTTCATTGTGAATGAGCCTTAACAGAAGTTCTTAGCATAAGTTCTTTCGAAAGGGAAGAAAAACGTGAGGTCCTGTGTTGTTGTTTGCGGCATACAAATGAAGAAAGCTGCTGAAGGTCTTTGTGTAAGCTACCCTAACATGATTCATGTATCGTGTGTCGTCCACGCCCTGCATAGATTGTGTGAAACAAACCGATTCATTTATCTTAATGTGGACAAGTTGGTGTCCAACGGAAAAAAAGTCTTTGTAAAATCACTATCACGGATTGATCTTTTCAAGAAGATAAATCCTGATCTTCCATTGTCTCCTACACCTGTTGGGGCATCTGGCTTAATGTCATGTTGTATTATGCAGATCATTTACATCTGTAGTAAGAGAACTGGCCGAAGACGATGCCTCTTCAATTGAGATTATTCAGAATTTATGTGATACTACCATAGAATGTACTTGGCCTTCATATTTGCAAATTTCGGTTTCTTGATTCACTCAATAAAGAAACTAGAAACGTCTGTAGATTTATTGAGTAATATAGTTATAGAAATACAGTATGTTCAAAGGCAACTTAATACTATCTCAGGTTCGAAAATAGAAGTTCTAAAAAAAAAATTAAGGGTATATTTGAGAAAAATAGTGGCTACCAAACCCTCTGCAAAGTGGCTCAAGTTTTGCAAGGCCAAAACGTAAGTGAACTTGATCGTGTGTGTGTTCGTGATATACCCCTCTTCAAATATGCAAGATTATCATCGTGTGATATAGAACGTTCTTTTTCTCAATATAAGGCATTGTTCACGGATAATAGGCAAGGATTTATGATCCACAATCTGGAGATGACATTTGTTGTGCACTGGAACTCTAGTCAGCATTTCACATCTGCAGTTGGTGAGTTTCGTTATAATTTTCTCTAGAAAGTTACGAACACTTTGATGTTTTTGTTTTCATTTTCAGAAAATATTTTTTTTTTAGTTTTAGCACATATTTTTCACATTTTTATCACATAAAAATAAATATTTTTAAGTTCTTTAGCACATAAAACTCCGGACCCTATTTATATCTAACTAACCCAATGTTCAACAGAGGAAATTCTCTTCAAAATAAGTGACTGGTTCTCAGTCATTAATTGGTATTAAATTGTAACAAAACTAACATAATTCAATTTAAATCCTGTGCAAATTCAAACTTGCAAATTTCTAGCGCAATGATTAACAATAGATCCCTATTAGAAACAACAACAACCAAATTTCTTGGCTTAAAAATCGATAATGTGTTAAATTGGAAAAATCATATTAAAGAAATTACCCCCAAACTAAATTCAGCTTGTTTTGCTATTAGATCTATGCAAAAGATAGTAAATATCAATACCTTAAAAACAATATACTTTGCATACTTCCACTCGGTAATGAGTTTTGGAATAATATTCTGGGGAAATTCCACAGATAGTAACAATATTTTTCTATTACAAAAAAGAGTAATTAGAATAATAGTAGGTGCCAAATCTAGGGAATCGTATAGGGCTATTTTCAAAAAACTACAAATAATCCCCATGGCTTGTCAGTATATCTTTTCATTAATAATCTTCCTCGTATGTAATCGTGAAACCTTTGTAACTAATTCAACAGTTCATAGCATAAATACAGGTCAAAAAAATGACTTTCATACTCCATCGGCAAGTCTATCATGCTATCAAAAAGGAGTGCGTTATATGGCAGTACAAATTTTTAATAGCCTCCCTATGGATATAAAAAATGAAACTCAAAACATAAAATTATTTAGGGTCAAATTAAAGAAGTACCTAATTTCTCACGCCTTCTATTCTGTAGGTAAATGACATTCAATAACACTTCACGAAATTGATACTAAAACTTTGTGTTGTACTAGTAGACTATATTGTAAATCTCGTCTGTATATATTTCATCTAGACTGTGACTATAAATTAAGACTTTATAATAGTATTAAATTTTTTGACTTGTTCCATATTCTAGCTGTAAGTATGTATGAATACCATGGAATGTTAATAAATACAATACAATACGGAACCACTCACATCAGTTCTGCCTTGAACTTGTGTATTTTCTAAAACTAATATATATCTCTTTGTATCGAGTATACAGTATTGCACACATAACCAACACTTAACTTGCAAAACCACATAAAGTTTGTGCTACAACTGCTTCAGAGAAAAATACAATGAGTAATAATGTTTTGTTCTCTTGGTATACGCAACATGTACGTTTCCACCTTCTTGAGCTAAGATTTGCAAGAGATAATGTTAAGTCATACGATATCGTACTGGTAGGTAAATAATAATACTGGTTTCCTTTCAGAACGGTAGGAAGTGTTCAAAGAATAAGACTGTGGGATCGAAATGAAATCGCTATGCAGATTAGCCGTAAAATTAAATCCCTTGCGAAAGTGTCCCACATACACAAAAATGCTAGAGTCAACGCTTGAATAAGTGTAGGAAATACTGCTTAATAACTACGATATCAGATCCACGAGACCACACAACTTAGCCTGTCTGTCGACACTGCCAGCATAATGAGAAGCCAGCTGAAGTTTGTTTACTTAACGACAGCTGTGGTGAGAACAACAGCGCGAAGAGAAAATAAAAGTCACTGTCACTTTAAGGCTCATTCACAATGAAAATTAAACATAACGTAAGCGTTAACTTAAGAATATAAACGTAAAGGCCCATTCACAATGAAAATTAAACATAACCATAACATAAACACAGAAGTTTGCACCCAGGCTACCAAATGGGATCATTCACAATGATTCACATAAGCATTGACATTAACATTACCGTAAGACGTTAACATGAAAGTTTGCAAACTCCAAACTTACATGCTTATGCTTACGTGATTTGCAAACAGAACACAATCCTGGAGCGCTGAAGTATACGACAGAATATGAGGAAATGGCGTCGTTGTTATGTTTCCATGGTTACCAAGTATGTTTGCTGTTATGTTTATATTCCCATCGTGAATGATGGTATGACTTCTTGATTTTACCGTAACGTTTATATTCTTAAGTTAACGCTTACGTTATGTTTAATTTTCATTGTGAATGATCCTTTACGGTAAAATCACAACATTCATGATGGGAACATAAACATAAACGCAAAGATACTTGGTAACCATGGAAACATAACAACGACGCCATTTCCTCATATTCTGTCGTATACTTCAGCGCTCCACGATTGTGTTCTGTTTGCAAATCACGTAAGCATAAGCGTGAAAGTTTGGAGTTCGCAAACTTTCATGTTAACGTCTAACGGCAATGTTAATGTCAGTGTTTATGTGAATCATTGTGAATGATCCCATTTGGTGGCCTGGGCGCAAACTTCTGTGTTTATGTTACGGTTGTTTAATTTCAATTGTGAATGGACCTTTAGTCATCACTAATATCGTAAGATCTCTCATAAATATAGAGATTATTTTTCTCTGGGTTCACTTAATTGTATGGAGAGAGCCTGTATGGAAAAGAGAGAGAGAGGAATGAGTAAAAAATTTGATTCTAACTCTCTAAGGAAACCATTGCTGTCTAAATATGTAGCCTATTGGAAATGAAAGTAATTCACTTCGCTTTCTGGGATCTTGCAAAGAAATTGTTTAAACGATTATGAAATTCATATATCGTATGTGATTGGTTTTGGTTGGTTTAAGGTTAGCGTTATTGATCAGTCAATCTTGTCCCATTTTTGTTTCGTTTGAAAACAGATTAGAGTAAGTGGCCGTAAGGTGAAATTTGACCCTTCAACTCACTGCATAGTCTTACTCCCTTGCTACTGAAATAAATACATAATAGCCTACTACCGTATTAATTAATTCTTAATTGCAAATTTAAAACAGCGAAAATTATCTAAAATCATAATTATCAATTAAATTATGATTCATTATTATTAGAGACTGTAAGCTGGATTCAAATAACGGCTTTCCTACAAATGACACGAAACTTAAAATTGACCAAAATCTGGTAATTGCAAGGCAAGAGTTTTGACAGTTAAAGGCAGAAAAATCCTGAAAGAATTATTATTATTATTATTATTATTATTATTATTATTATTATTATTAAATAAAATTAAGAGTAGGTTTAAGTATACCCTAAAGGCAAGTAATCAATTTAAATCAATCTCTGAAATCAGAACGTTCAAAGAGAATAACAAAGTAGAAGATACTGCACATAAATCAAGTCAGTAACAGAAAGTGAGGTAAAACCTGTATACAAAGCTGAAATCACACAGTCATCTCTATTTTCACTAAGTGCTTTGAATAAAATCTGCTCTGTTATGATACTTACGAGTCTAGTAGCAGACGTGCGTAAATTCAACGGACTCTACTCCATAAAACATTTTTGTTGTGCACGGATTACATCATCATCGTATGTGACAAAAGAGTCTCCGAGACGAACGGAAAAGAAACGCTGATTTCTCTTAAGAAACTGCAAGTTATTTGGACACTTTGACATAACAACGCCTGTCTCACCGGGGATACGAAATACCGGAAATGTTACGTGTGACAAAAGTACTTTGTATCACTACACAATGTTCACATCTCTTTATCTAAATTCATATCGTCACAGTTTTGATCGAAATAGAATAAAGGTTTGAAATTATACGCTCTCTTCACTGCAAACACTTGCATTTTTCCTCTTACGTTAGCAGAGAAAACAAAACAGTAAAAGGGTTACTACTTGTAACGATATTTACAAGAATCTCCAGTTTTGTGGTATTTATTGCAAGTACTTCGCGAATATAGGTTAATAATAATAATAATAATAATAATAATAATAATAATAATAATAATAATAGTAATAATAATAATAATAATAATAATAGTAAAAATATTATAAAAATAATAATAATAATAATAATAATAATAATAATAATAATAATAATAATAGTAATAATACACTCAGGGACAAAAAAAAACGGACACTTCTATATTTGCTTGTATTTTGTTGCCAATTATTTCAAAATAAAACAAAACCCATTTAAACAAAATAATGTTTCATTTAGCACCTTATACGACAACATTTGAAAAAAAAATCTCTGATGAGAAAATTTACAAAAAATTACAAAGGGCGTATAACTATGGCATCGTTTGGTCTAACTGTTTTTTCATTTTATGGTGCCTTAAACATTAAAAACTCTTTTTAGTAACGGGTATTACCCCCTCTGGCTTGAATAACTGTATCCATACGTCTTGGCATGCTCTCAATTCGGTTAGCAATGTCTTCTTGAGGAATAAGTTCCCATTCTTCGCCAAGTGCTCGCCTCAAGTCTTGTAACGATTCTGGTCTCGGTCGTCTATTCTTAACACGCCGTCCCAGCATGTCCCACACGTGTTCAATTGGGTTCATGTCTGGACTCCTTGCTGGCCATGGAAGAACATGGATTCCCACTTCTTGGAGATAATCTCCGACCGCATGGGCAATATGCGGCCGTGCATTATCATGCATTAAAACAAAATTATCGCCTACAAATTGGCCAAATGGCACAAGATGATCAGCCAAACATTCATTTATATACCTATCAGCTGTTAGTCTTCCATTTTCAACAAAAACCAACTCTGTACGAGCATCCGTACACACTCCTGCCCAAACCATCACTCCATCACCTCCATACGGCACATTTTCGGAAATGCAACACTATCAAAATCGTTCTCCCCTCCTTCTCCAAACTCTTTCACGTCCATCAGGTGAGCACAGATTGAAACGGGACTCATCGGTGAACAGAACACAGCTCCACTGTCCATTTCTCCAATCCCTGTGGTCATTTGCAAAACGCAGCCGTTCAACTCGATGCATCCTGAGAAGTCTGGGACCAGTTGCAGGTCTACTTGATATCAGTCCACTTGCTTTCAACCTCCTTCTAACTGTTTTGGCCGAAATTGGGCGCCCATGCATGTTAACAAATTGCTGGGCTACACTAGTAGCTGGCAGGTTGCGCTCCCTAAGAACTCTCAACACCATATACCTGTCTTCATTTGGATTTGTAGCTCTTGGACGACCCGAACCTGGTCTTCTGGTATATTCTAGGGTCTCTCTATACCGTTTTATGGCATCATGGGTTGTGCTTCTAGCCATATTCATAACATTTGCAATGTAACGTACACTGCGTCCATCATCGCAAAGGGCTACAGCTCGAGCCACATCTTCAGGTCGCATCTTGTTTCAAGACAAATGTTACAACCCCACTTAAACTCAGTAAATGTAAAAATAAAGAAATAACGAATGATAACGATAATAAAGCACAAAATAGTTGAGAAAAAATTGTTATAGCTGAGACTCCGAAAGCAAAATTGGAATATTTGGTTGTAATGGCTTGTTTATAAAACAAAAAACAATCAACAATGTATACACGTCTCCGTAACAACAGATGGCTACCATAATATTGTATGAGAAGATAATGTTTTGCAAAATACCAGCAAATATTAAAGTGTCCGGTTTTTTTTGTCCCTGAGTGTATTATAAAAATCATCATCATCATATCCCTCACGTATTAGACCCTACAGGATCTGTTACGGTCTCATGCCAGCGCTTTCGCCTCTTTCCTCTTGGTACATACGTAAGAATCTGTTTAGGCCATCTAGTGCGATCCATCCTTTCGACATGTTTTTTCCACTGAAGTCGATATTGTTGAACAAAATTAACTATAGGATCCATTTTGAGTTCCTGCAATATGTCCACATTTTTACGGTGTTCCAGCAAAGAGCATCCCGCTGTTCGTCTCATGAACCTCATTTCAGCTGTCGTCAGCCTTGGCTCATGAGCTTTTCTGATTGTCCATGCCTCGCTACCGTAAGTGAGGACCGGTCGAGCTAGTGTCTCATATACCTTTAGCCTTGTATGTTTCTGAACATGGGAGGATTTGAAGATGGCATTAATGACGCCAGTGATTTTTATAAATTTAGATATTTTGTTTGACATATCTTCATCAGTGATGTAAGAGAGGTTATAACCTAAATAGTTAAATGAGTTAACACGTTCAATTAAAGTATTATTTATCATGATCTTACTTGGAATTGGGTTCTCTCCCGAAAATGCCATGACTTTTGTTTTCTCTTTTGAGATTTCCATATTGAAATCAGAGGCGATTATTTGCAAATTATAAATGGCTCTTTGTAAAGCATCCTCTGTTTTTGCGATAATAACCTGATCGTCGGCAAACATTAGTGTATCGAGAACTGTGTTTCGATTAATTTGAATTCCAGCATGATGACTTTGCCTCCAAATGTATAAAATATGGTTCATATATATAATAAACAACAGAGGGGAAAGACCGCACCCTTGTCTAACACCTTGGTTGATTGAAGTCCAGCTAGTAGTTCCGCGTTCAGTTCTTATGGCAATTTCATTTTGTTGATATAAATTATAAATGGAGAGAATGATTTGGTTTGGCACATGATCATAGCGTAAAATCTCTAAAAGTTTATTTCTATCAACTCTATCGAAAGCTTTTATGAAATCAATAAAAGCTAAGTGGGTTGGAATATTAAATTCTCTGTGCTTTTCAATTAAAATCTTCATGGTGAAATAGCTGTCACAACATGATCTTCCTTTTCGGAACCCATTCTGTTCTTCAGTGATTTTGTCTTCGTAAAGATGTGATAGTTTATTTTTGATTATGGCTGTATAGATCTTATATCCAGAATTAAGAAGACTTATACCCCTGTAATTTTCACATAGTTTTTTGTTTCCTTTCTTATAAATGGGTACTACAATGGCTTTTTGCCAACTTTCTGGGGGGTTTAATCCTGCCCATATATTGTTTAAGAAATATAAAAATCGATAGGTAAATTCTTCTCCAGCGTAATTAAAAAGCTCGAAATTTAAATTATCTTCGCCTGGGGCTTTCCCGTTTTTTAAACGTTTATATACTTCAATGAGTTCATCATAAGTAATAATATCTGTTGTGTTGTTGTTGGAATTCTTTAATGTAAGAGAGATGTTTTTGTGAAACCATATATTTTTAAAGTAAGCAAGTAGAGATTCGTTAGGAATAGGGTTTATAACAACATTTTCTTTTATCTCCGAATTTATTTTCTTTAAAATTTTGAAAGTTTTGGGTCTTGGTAATGTTAAATCTCTTTCTAATCTTGAGACGAAATCACTCCATTTCTCTCGGTGTCGCTTTCTTGTTTCCCGTTTTGCAATTGCTCTCTTTCTTTTATATTCAATTTCATCTTCAAGTTTTTTTGTTTGCAAAAATCGGAGATATGCTTCTCGCTTATCATTTATCACCTTCTTGATATCCTCATCCCATTTCAGTATGCCTCTTTTTCTCTTCTTTATAAAAATAATAATAATAACAATAATAATAGTAATAATATTATAAAAAAATAATAATAGTAATAATATTATAAAAATACTAATAAAAATAATAATAATAACAATAATAATAGTAATATAATAATAATAATAATAATAATAATAATAATAATAATAATAGTAAAGTAACGCATATTAAATGGCATTAGAAAATTACTGGCAAGATTACGACTCTACACTTTCAAAATTCGCCGTAATACAATATCTTAATACCACAAAATAATTTTAAATGTAATTCCCTATCAAGTCAAAGATACTTCCTAAGCTTGTGCAACACAGCGTACTTCATCTGTTCCCTCTTTTGCGGTACTCACTCACAGAGCGCTCTAAAATCATCTTGATTTTATCTTCGAGTTTTTGTTTAGTCAGCAGTCCGAAGACAGGTTGTAACCATGCAACTCACAACAATAAGGCATCACTCATAAGGCAACTACGCCAGAAAATAATGTAGTGTGGCCAGTTCCTTTTCCCCTCCATTGCATACATCGCTGATTAGCTACATGTTACACTAATTCAGTCTTAAGATGTACACAAACAATTGAAGAGTCCACTGCAAGAATGATGGATGTCACTTACTTGTCGAAAATGAACCAAGACTGTCAATGCATAGCTTAAGACATATAGAATGTACATACAGAGTTATATGGCATTAACACTGATAGTCATTGTCCAGTAATGATCGGAAAATCACAGTTAAGCTTTGAGCGCTAAGCATTTCAAACTTTCAATTGCATCTCCTGCAAAATGTATTCCAAATGACATCCATCATTCTTGCAGTGGACTCTTCAATTTTCTCCCTCCGGCACAAACCATCAAGGGAAAAATGTACTGCCTGATAATTATGTACGGGTAATCTTTGAAATTGTATTCCTTACAGCGGTGTTTCTCAACCCCCGGACCGCGGCCCAATACGGGCCTGGCATCAAATATACAGAGCCGCAAGATATTCCCCTTCTAAGCTTTCTTCACGAATAAATATTTTATGCTCGACCATGCCGAAATGTAGTAATTATACACCTGGTAGCAGACCTTTAATGCATGTCATTAAAGTACACCTACTCATTAAAGTTCAGGTTTTCGATTATTCTCGGATATGCAATCGAAAGACGAGGGAAACGTCACGGAGGCTGGAAATCCAATACTGCCGCAGAAGGTTATGTTCTGTTACTATAATAATTAGCGTTAATTGTAAATAATATTCAAATAAATTCAATTTGTCATCTCGTTTTTCAATTCTAAATCAATTACAGTTTATACATTCTCTGCATTACATCAATGTCAATGACATTATTGTTCCTCGGAAAAAATCAATACTTTCGCGTCTGCGCACATCTCACAATTTACGAGCTATGCACAAGGTCACTTCCGATCTTCTGTCAGATACAAATAAAATGTATACTTCTGAATAATTTAAAGTTAGAAATATGGTCGAGCATAAAAAGTCGTATGAAACTTGCCTATAATGGTAATTAAGACGCTCATATGAAAATTATGAAACTCGCTTGCGCTCGTTTCATAAACAAACATATTTGCGTCTTAATTACTATCATTATAGGCTCGTTGCATAATGTTCTATTATAGTGGAAATATTCCTAGGAAAATAATTTTTGTGATTGTGTAGAAAAGTGCAGATCCAGTTCGTCTCTAAATTCTAAATTCTAAAATCTAACTAAACAACATCTGTCTAGCAAATATCAGTGACCAAACCACTTATTTTTCAATGGTTGGAAACCCTTCAACCAATTTTTCCACCATATATTTTTGTCAAACTTCATTTCCTGCCATGACCATGCTTAAAACGAAACAGAGAAACCGCCTGCTTCAACTTCATGACTATTTCAAGGCCGCAATAACTTGCTTCTACTCTAGTGCTGCAGTACCCAGAATAGGTGTTCAGGGACAGAATGCTTCTCTTCAGAATAGGCGTTCAGGGACAGAATGCTTCTCTTCACAATAGATGTTCAGGGACAGAATGCTTCTCTTCACAATAGATGTTCAGGGACAGAATGCTTCTCTTCACAATAGATGTTCAGGGACAGAATGCTTCTCTTCAGAATAGGCGTTCAGGGACAGAATGCTTCTCTTCACAATAGATGTTCAGGGACAGAATGCTTCTCTTCACAATAGATGTTCAGGGACAGAATGCTTCTCTTCACAATAGATGTTCAGGGACAGAATGCTTCTCTTCAGAATAGGTGTTCAGGGACAAAATGCTTCTCTTCAAATAGATGTTCAGGGACAGAATGCTTCTCTTCAGAATAGATGTTCAGGGACAGAATGCTTCTCTTCAGAATAGGCGTTCAGGGACAAAATGCTTCTCTTCACAATAGATGTTCAGGGACAGAATGCTTCTCTTCAGAATAGATGTTCAGGGACAGAATGCTTCTCTTCAGAATAGATGTTCAGGGACAGAATGCTTCTCTTCAGAATAGATGTTCAGGGACAGAATGCTTCTCTTCAGAATAGATGTTCAGGGACAGAATGCTTCTCTTCACAATAGATGTTCAGGGACAGAATGCTTCTCTTCACAATAGATGTTCAGGGACAGAATGCTTCTCTTCAGAATAGGTGTTCAGGGACAAAATGCTTCTCTTCAAATAGATGTTCAGGGACAGAATGCTTCTCTTCAGAATAGGTGTTCAGGGACATAATGCTTCTCTTCAGAATAGGTGTTCAGGAACATAATGCTTCTCTTCAGATTACTGCCAAAAAACGCGTCACCCAGGTGAATGTAAGTGTAACCACCTAGCATACCGTATTTGGAAATGAATAAACGTGGCTTCCTGAAGACAGGAAATATTTCCGAAAGTGATGAGTAAAACCTCGCATAAGGATTCATTAGGCACGGACTAGCACAAAGATATTGAACTGCTGACCTCAGTCATATTATACTCGTGACTTGCTGAGTCACACGTTAAGTAGTGAAATCAGTGAAATTTGTGAAGGATGCGAACTGTCTCCAACTTGCATTCCGGAAGTTCTCGGTTCAAGCCTTGGCCATGTGATTGTCTTTCGATGATTTTATTTAACTTTCTCATTCCTTAAACTAAGGGGAAGTAATTAATTGATGAACTAGCGGACTTACTCGTGTTAATTATGTAAGTCTGTTCGGCTTACAGCTGTTTCAGAGCTTCACGCACCATCCTCAGAGCCTACTAGATCACGGCGTCATCTCGAACTTCTCTGCCTGATATGTGGGTGTGTTTGATTGTTGAAAGGTGTTGAAGGGTGGAGTCAAATAATGTGTGTGTACTGAAATTGATCTGTGTGTTGAGAATTTGATCGGGGTGTGTTTTAGTGTGTTTGTATATTTCGTATTGTTCTAGTGTGTTGAGTTTTTGGTTCTTGGGTTGCATGTGTAGGATTTCCATGTCCGTATTTATGTTATTGTATGTATGGTTAGCATTGGTTATGTGATCGGTGTATGTAGATGTATTGTGTCCTCTAGTTATAGCTTTAATGTGTTCTTTGTAGCGTGTTTGGAATGATCTGCCTGTCTGTCCTATGAAGAACTTATCGCAACTCGAGTTTGTATACACCTGTGTGGTTGTATTTATTTGTTTGTGTTGTTTGTGTGTTGAGATGTCTTTGTAGTGTGTTTTCTGTTCTGTATGCTATGTTGTATTTCTGCTTTCTGAATGAAGATGCGATCTTATGTGTGTTTTTGTTTTCATATGTTAGTGTGATGTATTTCTTGTGTTCTTGTGTTTGTGTTGTGTTTTGCGTGTTTTTGTGTTGAGTTTTTATTTTGTCTTCCTTATGATGTTGTCTATTATGTTTGGTTGTAACCATTTTCTTGTGCTATGTATTTGATTGTGTTCACTTCTTCATTGTAGTGTTGTTGGCTCATGGGTATGTTCAGTAATCTGTGTACCATTGTCCTGAATGCAGCATGTTTGTGTTGTGTGGGGTGATTAGATGTGTTGTGTATGTGTGTGGTGGAGAAGTATTGTGATTATGCAAAAATCAAGCTTTAAAATGCTCTATGAAATGCATTTTTTACCGTCTCTGCTTCGAATAAAGGTATTACACATAACGTACAGAAAAAAAATGAAAGTAACACACAGCAAGTTCTTAATCAACTGTAATAATTTTGTACTATTGCACTGAAAACAAATTTTTAAGTCACAGGCCACAATACCGACACTAACCAAGATTAGCCGTACATGAAAAACTTCAAAATCTCTTTTTGCAAATTTGTACATCATTAATAAAGTGAGGAAGAGGTGATCTACAATAATGTAGCTATAATACAAATTTTAAGACAAAATAAAAGTTTTACATGCCCACCGGCAGTAGGCTTGCCTGCCATAGATGTGGATTCGATACCGGCTTGGTCTGAATATCTGGTTGGGTTCTTTTTTCGAGGATTTCCTCAACTGTAAGACGAATGTCAGCTAATCACATGGCGAATCCATGGCCTCACATTGCCAAATACCATCTCGCTATCACCAATTCCATCAACTCTATATAGTCTAGTAGTTAAATGACTAAAAGTAAACTGAGCTTAAAAATATAGCTATTTCCTATCAGTAACCTTTTTATTGTCGTTAAATAGAGATGCCTGATGTCTCACCTTTTACTGAAGCAGAGGCACATTGGAACAACATTTTAGTCACAATTCAGCTGCCCATTATCTACTATTATTGTGTCTTGTACTCCATTTGAAGATTTGTGAGAATTGGTCCTTTGAATACCGTACTGAATTTTTATTGACAGAGAAGATCGCATACAGAACATGTGTACGTAGTGAATGGGGAATGATAAATTATCAGGAAGAGCTGTGTCAGTACGTGTTCCAACAACATAGCAAAAGTCCTACTGAAAACTAGATTTTATGTTATTTTATTCAACACTTTGGATGGGGGATTACAGGTCGTACTGGCAGACAATTTTTATTTAGTTTCACATTTACGATACCTAGTCGTTCATGACATTAAGGGGAGCTTTGAGTTACTGATTCTGGAAGATCTCTTGTTATCTTCAGTAATTAATCGATGTAATTACTAGGGCTAGGATTTTGATGAAATTGCATCTTTTTTCTAGTAAGCCAGAAACATAGCTGCTTTAGTATTTATATGTTATGTGATAAAATGAGTGTTTTAAGACATATTTGTTAGGGCATTTTTTTTGCATTTTTTTCCTGTTTCAACTCATAAGAGCATCTTTTGTGTTATTCGGACATTTTTTAGGCATTTTCATTTAATTTTGGCCACAAATCCCCATTATTAATATAAAATTATGTTTATTCCCTTTGATATTTTGTCTACATATTTTGTTCATTAATACCCTTCATTTTTTACTTGGTTATTTAACGACGCTGTATCAACTACGAGGTTATTTAGCGTCGATGGAGT
This sequence comes from Periplaneta americana, assembly GCF_040183065.1. Taxonomy (NCBI): domain Eukaryota; kingdom Metazoa; phylum Arthropoda; class Insecta; order Blattodea; family Blattidae; genus Periplaneta; species Periplaneta americana. Next base: position 188,173,762 of record NC_091123.1, on the reverse strand, counting down.
TGGTGATAGTGATATATTTGGCGAGATGAGGCCGAGGATTCGCCATAGATTACCTGACATTTGCCTTACGGTTGGCAAAAACCTCGGAAAAACCCAACCAGATAATCACCCCAGCGGGAATCGAACCCGCGCCCGAGCGCAACTCCGGATCGGCAGGCAAGCGCCTTAACCGACCGAGCTACGCCGGTGGCTAATACCCATTATTTTGTATAATATTTTAATCGTTTTCCTACACAAATATTGCCCTTTTAATGTAGTACACCCCATGTAATGGATCAGTCCAACCACCCCTTCAATATAGACTCCTCTATACCTGCTAATTCCGTATAAGAGTGGCCTTGTGGTGGACTACATGGAAATTACATCAGGTAAAATAATTAATTAAAGTGTACCACTTAGAAAAAATTATGTAAAATTAAATAAACTTAAATGTTGGAACTGGAATTTAATTTAATTACTAGTCTAAATATTAAGTAGCACAAAACTCCTTTTCCTACTAAGCCAATTTTAGAATGTAAGATCAACTTTTATGGCATTTTTGGAAGATTTTTAGGTCATAAATGCATTGTTTTAGGGCATTTTTTATGATTCATAGGTCATCAAAATCCTAGCCGTAGTAATTACACGTTCTGGAAAGGAAGTTTGATTTACAACTTGGTTGAAGAATAACACTTTCTACTTGGAATGAGCATTTTTTGTCTGACTATCCTATGTTCGCCAATTCCGAAACGTCTACTAGTTACAAAGTTATAGTCTATAAAGAGCCAAACAGCCCAGTGACAAATATTTTGATGAGTTTGTACCGAAGTATAGACCCTTAAGGCCCATTCACAAACTCCAAACTTTCATGCTTATGCTTACATGATTATTTGCAAACAGAACACAATCGTGGAGCGCTGAAGTATACGACAGAATATGAGGAAATGGCGTCGTTGTTATGTTTCCATGGTTACCAAGTATGTTTGCTGTTATGTTTATGTTCCCATCGTGAATGGTAGTATGATTTCTTGATTTTACCGTAACGTTTACATTCTTAAGTTAACGCTTACGTTATGTTTAATTTTCATTGTGAATGAGCCTTTAGACTACTATTCAATTAGCTTATGAAGAATTTTACTGACTCGGAAATCTTGAGAATTTGCCAAGCATTCTTTCCAGTCAAATTTATAGTCAAGTCAGTTTAAGTACAAAATAATAACATATCACAACAACAACTACTACTACTACTACTACTACTACTACTACTACTACTATATAGCTCGCGCAAGGAACGATTGCCGAAAACCAATGGTGGCGTTACTGTCTGTTTTGACGTGTGTATGTAGGCACGCCGAGGGGGGAGAGGTGCGAGCCGATGGAAGTACTGTGTCTTACAAGAAAATGAACAAATGAGGACATCGCTGTGGAAAAAAAGAACGTAGCAAGAGGAAAATTCGAAGCTAATTAAACGCGCAACATATGTTTACGAATGAAATAATAATACCGTGCGATACAAGACACGTATTCACATGCAATGGAACAAACTAAAGTCGTAATGTAACTATCACAACGCAAGACTGATTTTATTGATGTCATTTCTCTTTCGACTGTACTCTCGAATATCACTTAAGTTATCTCGTGACCTTTCCTCTCGCTCGCTCTTCCTTATCGCAGTGTTTGATTCCCATTCCTTCCGTCGGTAATCCGTGGTTGCGAGACCTATACTACTTAACACGTCTTTCAGTGGGTCAAGAAAACAAACATCCACTTCTGTTTTGCTTTGTGGTGTGTGGTCAATTCAGTGCAGACGGCCAACATCCTGCTCTGATATGATTCAGATCTAAGCATTTACTTTATTTAGTCTATTTCAAGGCCGCAATGACTTGCTTCTACGCAGTGCTGCAGTACCCGGAACATACGAGCTATTCCATCTCAAATCGACCGAAATATAGAGAAAATTGACCTTGCAATTTTTAAATACAATGAAACTTTTTTGTCCGTTGACAACTATATAATGCTTTGTACAAAATTTGAGGCATCAGAACTTCATAGTGTTTAAATTAAAAATATTTAAATTTATCGTATTTTCATAAAATTAGCAACTTTAAACTGTTGTGGCTCCGAAACCCTTCCACCCAATGATCAAAATCATGGTTTATTTTGATACTGAGAAGTTAAAGTTTATATTGACATGTAAACAGATTTTCTTACTTTTTATGGAAATGGAGAAATTTAGATTTTTCCTCATTAAGACGCCTTTGCGCACGAAAAAATATTTTTAAAATATATGATCAGATTCCGCATTGAAAGTACAAATAAACACATATTTTTTACTGGTGCACCGTTGATAAGAAAGTATTGAAAATATCAAATAAAGAAAATAAATAGTACGCGCGTGAGCTAACCAGCTGACTGTGAGGCGGGAGCTAGCCGAGACAAGCAAGGCCAGGAGACATAAACACGTGATGTTTCGTCTAGTAGCGCATAGATGGGCTAGCTTTATGACAAGTTTTCATAAACACAGGAGTAAAATGACGCCCAACGCTCGCTTATCTTCAGCTCTCGGCCAGTGCATGGGGTACTGCGCCGTTCAAGTCTAGGCGTGTGAAAATAATCTATTTAATACCCTCGAAACTTATTGCCGAGCCACTGAGCAAACAATGCCGAATCCCTCTTAATAATGTAAGGTTTTTTCTCAATATTTTTTACATTTTTACAGATGGGCAAAAAGCCTAAAAGTAAGTAAAATCAGATTATCTGTCTCTCTGTATACAATAAAAATAAGGATTACTTCTTATCATAACCTACCAAATGTCAGCTTCAAAATGAGCTCTCGTTCAATGTTCTGCAGTAAATGGTTCCAGAGTTCTGAGCGCTGAAAGAGGCTTGTTTTTATAAAATACGCTAAATTTGTCGCTCAACAATACGAAAACCGTTTGACTTTCGATAGTATATTTTTGAAAATGCACTCTCCTCAGCACCTTGTATAAATAGGGAAAAAATTAGAGTATAAAAATGCGAGGTTTTTTACTGATCGATTTCATATGGAATAGCCCCTGTAAAGCACACCGTCTCCAGTTCAATTCGGGACAAATTTTCCTCTGTTTAAATTATGTGAAAATGTGTTAAATCGCAAATCGTTTAAAAGAATCATGACGAGCCATCTCACAAAATTTACATGCCGTGCCGTTAGGTTGCCTTCATGCAATCACAAAAGGCAGTAAATCTTGTCGACCTATAAGATCTGCTCCTGGGTGTCAGTGCGGTTAACGTCACGATTCGACGATCAAATCGAACGGGTGTCACTGCTTGCTTGCACGTCACGTCTTTTACGCTCAGTACGTCACGCGGCTATAACGACACCGCCTTCCAGCTCCAATCATTTGTGACGTCATGTTAAAATGCTAATAATTTCTCTCTAATTCAATGGGGAAAAGAAACCGAATTTACTGCGTACAGCCATGACAACTTCTGGGCTCTTCAGGTTTGTAGCACTGACGTCAGCATGTTAGAACGGTAAGACTGACCTGTTGCTCTTCCAGACCTTTACGTCTGGTATTGCAGTCTCGAGGCACACCTTTATTCGCCGTTATACAGGGACATGATTTTATTTTACTAACATTTTTAATATTAACCTGACTGTACCTTTGGATTAACGGTTGAGAACCGGAAACACCGATTGCTACCCCCTTTCACGTCTGGAGTTTGATGATACTGGCGTAAAACACAAACAAATCACTTTACTACGTATAGGAGGGAAGAAAAGTAGTTCATCCATTTACGTAAACTAGGAAATATCGCGATTTTGAGTTTGATAATTTTCATTAGGTTTTTGTTTAATCAAAATACAGTACGGTATTAACAATGAGTGTTTTTACTCACGAACTGAGCTGTCCATGTGGACGTATTCATTATGCAGTGTATATTATACTGTCTACAGCACATTAGCGTACAATATAGAGAATGAAGTTAAATTGAAAAATAATCATAATATGGATATTGAAACACATTTTTCAAAATGGTGGCCGTTCATTTCGATACGACTTCAGTTCTTTTGTGCATATTATCGCACTATAGACTAATGCATCTAATTCCAATTACCAGTTTCGTCCTTCGTACTAGTAACTCATGTTGAAATAATTCTGTACCTACTCTATAAAAGAGTACCTTACGTACTGTAAATTCAATCTTCACTTCTGCCCGATCCGAAAAGATAAAATTACTCAGACATGCTATCTACTATCCGTCCAAGTGGTTATGTTGTAGGGTCGTAGAAAAGTGGGAGAATCACGTAAGTGTTAATTACTTAATGAGGCCCTTTTATTTAAGTTATTTTAATCAGTTGTATAATATTACATAGACGTCCAATTCCTAGCAGAAATTAATGTTTTCAGAAAAGAGCTAAGACAGCCCAGCCACTAGCATTTACAGAGTGGCGAGCAGAAGCAGGTGGGGGGACTCGGGATGCGACGTAGGCAAACGGACGACAGTACCCGTGCGAAAATATGATTCAATATTGAAAGCTCTTTCGTCACTGGAAACGCGAACATATTTCTGGAACAAACACTGAAACAGATTATTTTCTAGATCGGCCATATCTTGCTTCCTATTTAAAACATCAGAAGTGTTCTAACGGTGACACATAAGAAATTGTAATGTTATAACACATATGGCAAGAAATTGTTGCAGCAAGGTGAATTTGTTTCACTGTTTTGTTCAGCGATTAATAAATGTTGATGTGATGGAACGATTACATTAACAAAAGTCCGTTCAGGGGTATCACAAGATTGTCTAGATACTGTGAAAAACAATAGGCCTACACATCACAATGTCATTAGGAGAACAAAAAAATATTACATTAAAAACCTATCTAACAAGACTTTTCCAGAAATGTCATCTCTCCTACCAAATATCAAATCCAACACTGTTCAGTTATTATCATTGGCTTCAAAATTTAATAAAAATTTTCCTTCAGTGTCATCTTTCCAATATTTGTCGTCTACAGAGTTAATATGACACTTTTTCGAGCATCACAAGCCATTCTTTCAATATGTGCTTTCCAGTCTTTGTTATGTATGCATATTTATACTGAAAATATCTTCAGGCCAAATTCTGTTTGCAAAAAACAGAGGATTGTTTATAAGCAACAGCATTCCACTTAAATAAAATTGCCAAAAGCTTCGATATGAAACCTCCATAACAAAAAAAGTACTAAAAATATAAACTGAAGGAGTAATAATAAAACAATTACTGGAACTTAACCACATTCGTCACTTTATTTTCGAACACGAAAAGACAATGACGTCAAAATTTAAAAACATAATCAACTAAATGGAGTAACAAACATTTCGGAAAACAAATCGCCACAAGTACAAAACTGTGTTTATAAACGTAACTTCAATATCAAGTCTTATTATATATCGGGAAAAATTAGTATTCAATCGAAAATACCTTTAAAAGTACTAGAATCTGCGTAAATCAAATAATTAGGTAATTATTTCGATGTAATACGTGTAACTGGATTGGCAGCATTCCGAACATGTGAATATCAACAAAATTGTAACAACTCTGTGTACAGGATGGACAAAAGTGGGTTATAAACTCATCCTTTCTATCAACCAAGAGACCGCCGAAATCTGGGACGACCGAGGCAGCGTTGGAAAAATCAGGAGCATCTTGCCAACCAAGGCAAAGATCTTAATGGTCTTAACCCTAAATTCATTCATGATTATGATGATGACGTTCAATGTCTATCTGATTTAAACTGAGAGCATATCATGTGATTTTTATGAACGGTGAAAATCACAGAAATATAAATTCTGACGTTATATTCATTCATTAATCACGTTTCCACTTACTTACTTAGCTACTTACTGGCTTTTAAGGAACTCGGAGGTTCATTGCCGCCTTCACATAAGCCCGCCATTGGTCCCTATCCTGAGCAAGATTAATCCATTCTCTATCATCATATCCCACCTCCCTCAAATCCATTTTAATATTATCTTCCCTTCTACGTCTCGGTCTCCCCAAAGGTCTTTTTCCCTCCGGCCTCTCAGCTAACACTCTATATGCATTTCTGGATTCGCCCATACGTGCTACATGCCCTGCCCATCTCAAACGTCTGGATTTAATGTTCCTAATTATGTCAGGTGAAGAATACAATGCGTGCAGTTCTGTGTTGTGTAACTTTCTCCATTCTCCTGTAACTTCATCCCTCTTAGCCCCAAATATTTTCCTAAGCACCTTATTCTCAAACACCCTTAACCTATATTCCTCTCTCAAAGTGAGAGTCCAAGTTTCACAACCATACAGAACAACTGGTAATATAACTGTTTTATAAATTATAACTTTCAGATTTTTTGACAGCAGACTAGATGACAAAAGCTTCTCAACTGAATAATAACAGGCATTTCCCATATTTATTCTGTGTTTAATTTCCTCCCGAGTATCATTTATATTTGTTACTGTTGCTCGGTTGCTCCCAGGTATTTGAATTTTTGCACCTCTTCAAAGGATAAACTTCCAATTTGTATATTTCCGACTAATAAAACGAAAATGAAGTAAACCACTGAAATCTTCTAGAACTTTACTAAGCAACTAAGAGGCCTGGATCGTACTTTCTTCGTTATGTAATGTGTTTTAATTGTCAGTAGGAAACTGTGCCACTGCAACTTTCTTCTTCTTAACATTTATTAAATTCACAAAGCGCCTGGTTAATAGTGAGATCGGCATTTCAGAATACACAGCAACTTACTCAAGAAGCGTGAAATGACGGAGGCTTCAAGAATAATGTTAGGATGTAATCTGAACGTTCATCTGAGAGCACAGCGGGATCCAAACAGTTCCTTTCAATACCTTCTTATAATAAATTCATGTGTGTAATTTCTTCTCTTCTCTTGTAACATTTAAAGAAATTAAAAACGCCTAATTTTTATACAACGCTGTATTTACGTTAAAGAACTTATCTAACGTAGAGCAAGTCGGTGAAATAGTTTCACTGTTCCGCATTCTGAAGGTACTTGATTCGAATACCGGTCAGTTACTCTCACATGTTTCTATGAATTCCTTCTGCGAATGTCACGACCACTTTCGTCCCTCCAACGTGTTGAGAATCTTACTTCTAGGTCGATGATACATCGCCTGTAGCTATAAAAACAATTTAAATCGACAACAAAACTAATTTGTCACACAACAGAATGTCTTTGTTAAGGTTTTGTTTTAATCCATCACAATCAGAATCCTAATGCATTACTGTATCCTCATTTGTGAAAACTTATCTCGATTGAAGTTGATTATATTTTCTCTTACAAGTTGCCCAACGAAAATTCCTGTTTATGTAGACCAGCGGTGACCAAACTGGGTATCGTGATTACATCGTGTAATCAAAGACATTCATACTGGTAAGGGGAGGTTCCTCTGTCTCGCTCACGTACTGAAGGTAAGCAGTGTCGGTACCATGTCGCTCTACAAACCCTCTGTCTCTAGCAGGAACAGAAGGTTTCGTACACAACGGGAAGACGAATTTATTCGCTGTTCTATCGGAGAAACTGTAACATATGTTGCTTGGCTCAACAGTTAATTGTGAAAGCTCACATTTAAAAACATTTATTTTAACAATATTTCCGTTCTCGTTGTCGTTTCCGTTCCAGGTTTATTGTGAACTAGCCTTAAGAGTCTCCTTGTTGTACAGAAAGTGGAACATCTACATGCAACAGTTTTGATCTCTTGACCTGTTATAGCCCAAGTCATTCAAGCTTTCACTACTTGTTAATGTCATTCATCAGGACTTGTAGCTTGCTCTGCATTGGACGACGGCTAAACGAAATACATCACACTGTGTGCATATTTATATTATATTTTATTTTATTTTATTTTACCTGGCAGGATAAGACCTTAAGGCCTTCTGTTCTACTCAAACAGATCTACAATTAATACAAATGCGTAAGTAATAATAATAATAATAATAATAATAATAATAATAATAATAATAATAATAATGTGAAATACTGCTATTGAAACCTATCCAAGTTACCAGTTAATCTAAATACATTAGAAATGTAAAGATAATTACTTAGGACTATCATTTATGAAGTAAACATACAATTTACTTAGATAAATATAATCAGTGTTCAACATACTAAGAGAAAATCAATTTAGTGAAACAGTCTGGAAAAAAACTCTAATTATTAAATATTCCTTATGAGTATTTAAGATCGAACATAATTTTAAGCACTACCATACATTTCATTGCAACTATATCTTTTAGGGTAAAAAAATTGTGGCGTACGCTACTAAGCAATTCAGTGTCAGCCCAGGTCTTCAGGTAATTCGGTGAATCTTTCTGATGTCCCAGCCACTGTACAAACTTATAAAATACCTTGAAAATACCCTGGATTTATAGTATTGATTAGTAGAAATAATTTATGTGATCACTGGGGAGCTGTAAGCCCAACCAACCCGTCCTAAATACGTACCTTACTTATATACGAAAATCGTCGTACGTGAACGAAGAATACGGCCATATTTCTTTAATGTAACAGTGGGTTTCAGTGTTGCCAACATAGTAATAATACTACACACCTAATCAAACCTTACCTAACGTTTCTCATAATACTACACACCTAATCAAAACTAACCTAACCTGTCACATAATACACACCTAATCAAACCTAACCTAACCTGTCACATAATACTACACACCTGTAGTAACATTATTCACATTTAGTACCATTTCGTTTTCAAGTATTGCTGGCTCTGCCAATCGTGTTGGTTGCTATCTAGTGGAAGTGGATCGTACTAATTCTAAGAAGAATATGGCGACTTTCATAATAATTATATTTCACATGTTTCGTGATATACTAAACGTGTTAATGTGGTAATAATTCTATATATATGGTACAATAAGATTTGAAATGTGTTGTGGTTGCGATAAAAGTATTGGAAATTAGTTTATAGCACCACATTGGCAATGATAAAAGTGTGCAATATTCGTTCAGTGGCTGTTGGATACTCTAGATTGGGCGGTAATTCTATATCCTTCTTCCTCTTCACTACCACCTCCACCATTCTTAGTTCACCTTTTCCTTCTCCTTCATGCAAATCAAGAGTGTCTTTCAGCCCTTCAACATTAAATCTCATTTAAATTCTATTGTTGTAATATACGATGTTAAGGTGTTAGTAGCCTATAATATAATTCAATGTGAAAATTGTTGTTCATTTTTCCAGTCTCTATTGTTCATAATTTCAAATTTTGGAGTCGTTCATCACCTCTGTTGTTAAAAGCAATGACACCGAATGGATAATTTGGTTGAGCTGCTATCCAAGCTCCCTTAATCTGTATTTCCCACTTGACTTGGATGATCGCGGTACATTTCGCTCTAGCTATAGTGGCAAGTTAGTACCTTCTTTTACACTTTTTATTATGTTTTCTTTGCATTTCAGAATGCCTCAACCTTGGCCACTGATTTAAAATTCAATATCCATCGGCGATCAAGGCTTACTGATTTTGAAATACTGTCAATTCAATTAACATAATATAATTATCCATAATGATATCCTGTTGCGTTGAAACGAAACGTAACAGCGCGTGGGCCTATATATATATGCTCTACCATATGAAATCGATCAGTAAAAAACCTCGCATTTTTTTATACTCTAATTTTTTCCCTTCTTATACAAGGTGCTGAGGAGAGTGCAATTTCAAAAATATACTATCGAAAGTCAAACGGTTTTCGTACTATTGAGCAACAAATTTGGCGTATTTTATAAAAACAAGCCTCTTTCAGCGCTCAGAACTCTGGAACCATTTACTGCAGAACGTTGAACAAGAGCTCATTTTGAAGCTGACATTTGGTAGGTTATGTTAAGAAGTAATCCTTATTTTTATTGTACACAGAGAGACAGATAATCTGATTTTACTTGCTTTTAGGCTTTTTGGCCATTTGTAAAAATGTAAAAAAAAATATTGAGAAAAAACCTTGCATTATTAAGAGGGATTCGGCATTGTTTGCTTAGTGGCTCGGCAATAAGTTTCGAGGGTATTAAATAGATTATTTTCACACGCCTAGACTTGAACGGCGCAGTACCGCACGCACTGACCGAGAGCTGAAGATAAGCGAGCGTTGGGCGTCATTTTACTCCTGTGTTTATGAAAACCTGTGATAAAGCTATCACAGCCATGACTGCTAGACGACACATCACGTGTTTGTCTCCTGGCCTTGCTTCCCTCGGCTAGCTCCCGCCTCACAGTCAGCAGGTTAGTTGACGCGCGTACTATTTACTTTCTTCATTTGATATTTTCAATACTTTCTTATCAACGTGCCATCAGTAAAAAATATGTGTTTATTTGTACTTTCAATGCGGAATCTAACCATATATTTTAAAAATATTTTTTCGTGGCCAAAGGCGTCTTAATGAAGAAAAATCTAAATTTCCCCATTTCCATAAAAAGTAAGAAAATCTGTTTATATGTCAATACAAACTTTAATTTCTCAGCATCAAAATAAACCATGATTTTGATCATTGGGTGAAAGGGTTTCGGAGCCACAACAGTTTAAAGTTGCTAATTTTATGAAAATACGATAAATTTAAATATTTTTAATTTAAGCACTATTAAGTTCTGATGCCTCAAACTTTGCACAATGCATTGTATCACAGTTGTCTGCAGACAGAAAAAGTTTCATTGTATTTAAAAATTGCAAGGTTAATTTTCTCTATATTTCGGTCGATTTGAGATGGAATAGCCCATATGTACAAATACGTTCTCTACCTGATCGCAAAGTTTTTCGGCCTAATTAAGATACATCCTGTATACTCAATTTCAAAAAATAAGCTCAGAGAGTTGTTTTGTGTCGAGATGAAAATTGTGCAATTTATTTGCAACAGTAAAGGATTCTGCAGAGATCAGACTGGAGTGTCCTTTGCTGAAGTTCAAGTGCGACGAGTTTCCACATAGCGGGGAAGCTTTGCAAATCGCAGTGAGTGGAATTTGTGATGTAAAAGGTACTTCATTCCTCCTGCCATCATTTAAACTTAAAATTACTTCATCATGATGGAAAAAAGTGACAGACGCATCACCAGTCTACTGCGTGGCGAGAACTGCGTGATGTCTCAGAACGACATAATGACCACGAGACAGAGATGAAGAAGAGAATGAGGGTGGAAGTCAGAAAATAAGAGATTGGGAAAGGAACCATGAGATTAAAAACTTAGAGCGGAAGCCTGGATCATATATGTAACAGGTAAGTCATCGGTATGTTAAAATCGTTTGCACTTTGAAGATAATAACCGCCAGGATCGCCACCCGTCCGCCGTAAACGAACACGAGATGGCAGTACAGTCGCTAATGCAATTCAAATGGGAGTTATGACGTGACTCCTTATGTACCAACTAGATGGCAGCATAGTAAACCTGACTGTATGGCCCTGAGTTCTGCATTCATGACTGGCCTACGACTGTGTTCATTACACAACGGAGTGGGCCATGAAAATTATAGCTCTCCTTGGCAACGGTTTGTTTTTATTGGATTTTTATCTTTCTTACGATGAATAAAACTGTTTCTGAGTTTGGTTTACTTATTATAGGCCTATTGTATTCACACTACAATATTGAAAGATAAAAATCCAATAACAACAAACCGTTGCCAAGGAGAGCTATATTTTTCATGGCCCACTCTGTTGTGTAATGAACACAGGCGTAGGCCAGCCGTGAATGCAGAACTCAGAGCTCTACATGGCAAAAGTTGTTAACGGCAAAGCCTATAAGGCGACCTATCTGGGGTATATATATATATATATATATATATATATATATATATATATATATATATATATATATATATATATAGGGGAGACTGTTGTACCTTTGAACACTTTTCACATTTTATTTTTTTTTAATTTTGAGAAATGAAATTTTTTAAATGAAAAAATGCTTGAAATAATTATTGAAGATTCCTTTACAACTTCCTGTATGTATTTTCCTGTTCTACAGATCTATTAAGGATAGAAAAAATAAAATGGAGGGATATGTAATGTGTTCAAAGGTACAACAGGATCATGTACCTTGGAACATACCCTCTTGTAAGTTGGAACACATGGAATATAGGAGGGAATATAGCTGTAAAAACTGACAATCATATTTAAAATGTATTTGCAATCATGAACCAGAGCAGGCTTCTCTGATTTAGATTTTATTTCCTGGAGAAGCAATAACTGCTTCAACAGCTTTCTTCAAGGCATCCGGATCAATTGGGGACCTCTTAATTCCAGACTTACTTCGTGACATGACCTTAAAATAAAAGAAAAACAAAAACCGATAGTATCGTGCAATTTGGAACATGTTCCATGGTACAAGATGTTTTGTGTTCAAAGGTACAAGAGGGTGCACGTTTAAACAAATATGGCTCCGAAAACTAAGAGAGTCAAATAAATCATGGAAATTAAAATATATTATTACTCACCAGATGATAGGGAACACACCGTACTTGAAAGATATTAACAAATGCAATCTGGTTGCGTGTTAGAAAACATACATCAATGAACGAAATGTTTACTTTTGGTACTAAAAAAACTTCTTTTATCTACAGAACTCACACTTTGCAATAAATCAAACTGAAACTATGACCAGAGCTACTTAGCGGCTTTCTCTACAATCTACTTCATTTTGAGTCCTCTAGGTAGCAGCAAAAATTAAAAAACAAAAAATGTTCAAAGGTACACTATGCTAAAGGTACAACAGTCTCCCCTATATATATATATATATATATATATATATATATATATATATATATATATGATCTAGGGCGGAAGAGTGAAGGAGAATGAGAGAGATGAAACAAATTATGTTATTGAAATTAAAAAGGAGGGTAAAAGTTATTTTAAAAACCCGAATAAGGATATTACTTAACGGAAATCTAGCTTCTGACCACCACATTGAAACTTGCTCAAGTCACGTTGAGATGAGATAATCTCCGGGCTATGAACTGTATCACATTTATGTTCGCTGTGAACATGAAAGTGTACCTCCACGCAATCTCTGCATCTGCATTGGTGTAAATGGTGCCCTCAAGGAACTAAGGGATAAGGAAGTGAAAAATCTCTAAAGATGTACTGAACGTGGAGCACGGAGATATATCCCCTCCTCAGCTGTCTTTGTAGATCAATTTTATTGGCCAAGTGCTTGCTTACATTTGTGGTGGACGAATTCAAGGTTTTTTTAGAGTTTTTTTCTCGGAGTTTTCCCATTTTACCTCATCATTCTACCAACACTCTCCATAAATTCCCTTTCACTATCATCTTCATCTCGAAAAATATGCCACTACTTGCGTCTGAGCGGCGCGGAATCAATCGTCCGCCATTGTGAATGTTTCTCGCGTTTGTCCAAAGCAGATTGTAGTTGATGTTGATGTTTATTGACTTTACTGGCTTTGAGCCAGAGGCCGTTTTAGGGTCAGTGGTGGTGGAACCTACAACGAGACACTGGAACCCCTCCCCAGGTTCTTCCATTCTCCTGACAAGAATGACTCAAGTAGATCTACGAGATACGGCAGACCACTACCAGAGGCATGGTGGTATGATGACTGGAAGGAATGCATAATGTGGCGAACTGTTAGACCAGCATAATCGACAAGCAACTCATTTCATCATGGGTGCGCAAAAAAGCTTATTAAAGCTGAAATGTTTAGGATGGCTCGTGCCTCGTCAATGATCACGTTTAACTCTAGTTCTCCATGATCACACACCCTTTCCGATGTTATATCTGCTTCAGTAAATATATTCGTAACCGTGTAACTGCTAAAATAAAAAGTGTCACATTTCAAAGAAGTGTTGGATCTGAAGCGCAGTCACATAATTTTCTGCCGAGAAAGAAAAACTGATCTGACAAAGTATTCCGAATCTCACAACAATGACGTCACGCTGCAGCGAAATAGGAACAAAACTGCTGGAAGGTTCGATGGCTGTCATGGCGGCTGTACAAGTTGTTGTCTGTGCTACGCTAGCAAGATTTTGCGAAATTTCCGTACTGCCATCTCGTTCAAAGAAAAGAGAGCATAAACAATTTATTTCTTGAACCGGTAGTAATAACTGGTCCGTTGACATGTTCGCTCATAAGCCATTAACATATTGTTTTTACGTTGTGCTCATTACAAACAATACAGTAGAACACACCGCCATGACACAACAGTGCACGATGTCATTCGTCTGATAATTCCCGCCCTATACAAGAACCAATCAGATTCACTGATGGCGGCTGATGGAGACTGCCACCACCTCTGCAAGCTGATGGAACCGGTGCGACACCGGTGGAGCATCAGTGACGTCATCGTTGAAATTCGGAACACCGTGATGCCATCAGATTGCTCAGCGCTGAGATTCGGAATACGCTCTGCTCCACCACTAGCCTAACTAGCACAGAGTGGGTACAAGCGGCCTCCCTCTCTCTCGCTACAGCACTGCGCTAACGGCAACACTCAGGAGAGAAAAGTTTGAGAAATCATGCCCTCAGTTGTTTTGTGTCCGGCATCCCAAAGGACAGCCTGCGAGGAATGTAAGCTGGACATTTCTGCGCATCTTATCTGTTATTTTAAGTCCATACTATAGATTGTCGATATTTCAATTAATTATTATCTATTAAATCTCAAGATGTCTTTATTCAGTTTCTATATTAGACTAAATTCCAAAACAATATGGGCCATATATATATATATATATATATATATATATATATATATATATATATATATATATATTGATATTTTTATAAATAACTAAACTATTTAAATTTAATACTCAACTTAAAAGCAATCATTTCACTAATAGGTCTATATTATATAAAAGGTTATGAATTGCGTACTAACGTTAGATTCTAAATAAATGTCCTTTGCAAAGATATTTATTCTCCAATAGTCAGTCAGGTATAGAAAAAATGTTTATCAAATACTATTTTGGTTTATTCAAAATCGATATAGTTTCAGACTAATGAATATAATTAGTGACTGAGTGAGTGACTGAGTGAGTGACTGAGTGAGTGAGTGAGTGACTGAGTGAGCGAGTGACTGAGTGAGTGAGTGACTGAGCGAGTGAGTGACTGAGTGAGTGACTGAGCGATTGAGTGACTGAGTGAGAGAGTGACTGAGCGAGTGAGTGACTGAGTGAGTGACTGAGCGATTGAGTGACTGAGTGAGAGTGACTGAGTGAGTGAGTGACTGAGTGAGAGAGTGACTGAGTGAGTGAGTGAGTGACTGAGTGAGAGAGTGACTGAGTGAGTGAGTGACTGAGTGAGAGAGTGACTGAGTGAGAGAGTGACTGAGTGAGAGAGTGAGTGAGTGAGTGACTGAGTGAGAGAGTGACTGAGTGAGTGAGTGACTGAGTGAGAGAGTGACTGAGTGAGTGAGTGACTGAGTGAGAGAGTGAGTGACTGAGTGAGTGAGTGAGAGAGTGAGTGAGTGAGAGAGTGACTGAGTGAGTGAGTGACTGAGTGAGAGAGTGACTGAGTGAGAGAGTGACTGAGTGAGTGAGTGACTGAGTGAGAGAGTGAGAGAGTGACTGAGTGAGTGACTGAGTGAGTGAGCGACTGAGTGAGTGAGTGACTGAGTGAGTGAGTGACTGAGTGAGTGAGTGAGTGACTGAGTGAGTGAGTGAGTGACTGAGTGAGAGAGTGAGTGAGTAAGTGAACGAGGAAATGAGAGGAGAAACATTAAAGGACACGCGAAAACGCGTCCTTGCGAGGGAGTTTTGGGCTGAAAGAAACTGAATATATGAGCTCCAAGCCTGTTGGCCATTTGTCTCACTCCGTGTTTCGCCGCTCCACTGAAGGAGCTCTAATGAATAGAAAGACTGCGTGAAATGAAATCATAACGGCTCTGAACCTCCAAGAAAACTCCATACTCTACTCGGGATTTTTAAACCTGCGAACATGGCTTTCACGAAACTTTAAACGTAGACGTTATAACCGTCTGCATTGTATTTCTCCATCAAATAGAGAAATTTGCAAAATTATTACAAAAATCGACAATTGAGTTGCACATAGGAGGCAAGCTTGTTAAAACTCCTGTGACAAAATAAAACTCCGGAATAACTAAGTAGATGCAATGCAAACAAGAGACACTCATTAGGATCAATATCACACTATTGCTGCTAACACAACCCGCCAGTAAGTCGCACGTCAAGACGTTTCTACTTATAAAAGTACCTGCTAATCCCCCTCCACGTCTCTATTCTCAAATATCCGTACAATTGATGTAAAAACATACTAGCGCCACTGATCAGACACAAGCAAACGATGGATGGACATGCTCCCTCCAAACAGAGACGGCAGAAATAATAACTTGCAACAATCAAGTCTATGAGCGAGAAATAGGACTGTGAGAATTGATCAAACTTATTCTTATTGTTGTTTACTCAACTGTCTTAAGACAGGTCTGAACCTCACAAATGATACCAACAACCTATGAGGCAACTAGACCAGGAGATAATGGGGTAGGGTGGCCAGTTCTTTTTCCCCTCCTTCTTAATGCTTTTAAATGAAACTTCTTAGTTATAACACACAACACTCAGAGATAACTAACACGTTATTTTGACGTAATGCAAGTTCGATAAATCTCATTGAAATTCTGTTATTGTAATATACTATGTTAAGTATACTATAATTTAACGTGACAATTGTTGTTCATTTTTTATCCAGTCTCTATTGTTCAAGATTTCAACTTCTGGAGTCGGTCATTACCTGTATTGCTAAAAGCAATCGCACCGACACGGATAATTTGGTTGAGCTGCTATCCAAGCTCCCTGAATCTGCATTTCCCACTCGACTTGGATGGTCGCGGTACATTTCGCTCTAGCTATAGTGGCAAGTTAGTGTCTAATTTTACACTTGTTTATGCTTTAGAATTCCTGAACCTTGGCACTGATTTAAAATTAATTCAATATCCACCGTCAGCTGCTAAAGTGAACTATGAGAAAGTTGGTGAATACGTTTGCTCTTCACTTGTTTCACAAGCGGAACTGTTGATTGTAGTCTACATGCTTACATAACGCTTTATTGAAAACAATGCCCATTTGAATAGGACAAAATGTGTCTCAAATGACTTATAGATAAACGGATTAATTCAAAACTACTGAAATCACAAAAAATTATAAACAATTGTTATTTATTTACCAACTTATTATGTCTATTTACGCTACCTACTAACTAATAATAATAATAATAATAATAATAATAATAATAATAATAATAATAATAATAATAATCACGCCGTGAAATACAGGCACTCCATTTCGGGTGAGAGACATAGGCCAGTTTTACACCAATCCTAAACATATTTAGTATAACTTGTTGCTTGTGAGCCATCCCAAACCCCGACCTACATCCCTGAGAGCGCCAGTCCTCATATACCAGTCAGTCAAGGCCTTCTGACAAATAAAAGCAATTGACAATAGATATCTCAGTCGTGACAACCTCATAAAATATCCTATCAATTGAATAATCGATCTTGCTACGTACAACATAATTATATTATATTATTACCCATTTCAGCGAGTACTGACGACCACTGCAAAATACGACAATTTGGTCCAGGGAGCATTCTCTTTTGGCACAAGGATGATTTATGTAACATGTTTCTAAATTATCAGTCTTTTAAATACCGGTAAAAAGGTAAAGGTATCCCCGTAACATGCCATGAAGGCACTTGGGGGGGCATGGAGGTAGAGCCCCATGCTTTCCATGACCTCGGCACTAGAATGAGGTGGTGTGGTCGGCACCACGCTCTGGCCGCCTTTTACCCCCGGGAAAGACCCGGTACTCAATTTTATAGGAGGCTGAGTGAACCTCGGGGCCGTTCTGAAAGTTTGGCAACGAGAAAAAAATCCTATCGCCACCTGGGATCGAACCCCGGACCTTCCAGTCCGTAGCCAGCTGGTACATTCTTTAATAAATCACTGAAAAACAAATGTGAATACAGGGATGTGGAGTGAGTACGAAATTATTATTATTTTTTATTTTTGGCGCATCATTTTTACGTAAATAACGACAAATAAAAACTAACATGCCACATAATTTTGCCACATTATTTTAAGAAATACAGGAAACAAGCATGAATAATATTCACCATTCTTAATTATCTTGGGATAGAAAAAAACGTATGGAATAGAAATTACATACAAATGTGCGCGTAATAAACAATAAGCAAACCATCTTCGATTAATCATTTCAAAACAACGTGAATATAGCGTGGATTTTGTAGGAAAAGAATTTCTTATATGTTGCTCCCAATGTGCATCATTGTTAACTTATGAAAACAAATGAAAATTAACATGGCATATGAACACTATTTGAAGAACGATAGGAGATATTAAATAATATTCAGCGTTCTTAATGATCTTCGGATGGAAAATAACAATGAAATATGTATAAAATAGAAATTACATACAGGTGAGCATATAAAAAACAGTAAGTAAAATCATATTATTTGATTAATAAGCTTAAATTATTACAGGTTTAGTGTAAGAGTGGCCTATATCTAACGATGTCTCCCAGCAAATTACTTAATTAAAAAAAATCGTGTTAGAAGATTGAATTTGTGTATTTTCTCTGAAACTTTCCAAATAATTGTAGGCAGTCTTTTACATTATATTGCTGAAAATTGGTTTATAGCGCAGCATTGGCAGTGATAAAAGTGTGAAATATTCGTTCAGTGGCATTTTGTAGTGCTTCAGCAATAACATGTTTAGCAAGACTTCTGACTTCTGTTGCATTCAAACAATTATAAAATACGATAATTTGGTCCAGGGAGCAGTAGTTTTTTGGTGCGAAGATAATTCGTTTGGCGTGTTTCTTAATTGAAATTATGAAATGGCGTTCCTGTGCTTCACATTTAATGGCTTGCTATATGAAGATTGTTCATACTGATAAAGTCTACAAAGTCACTGAAACAACCTATAGTACGTTGGAATAATTCACTCCTATGGATTATCTAGTCCTATTATAACCATCCATTTCAGAGACGTGGTGCCCATTACTTACGAACTGCTGGCAACAATATTGAGTACGAAAAATTTACAATATAAGAAACGATATATGTTAGAATAAATTCAACTAGTAGACTTTCGTAGTATTCCTTGGTTTCTCGCAGTAAATGCACAGATAACTTCAAAGATCGCACGCGCACACCCTAAACTGTATCATTTTAACTTCTTAATTTTAGCCTTTGTGGGTATATGTTCCACCAATGATAAGAAACCACGCATTTTACGAAGTCGTGATAAACCCTTTTAAAAATTTCCTCCGCACCAACAATGAAGTTAAAGAATAAAAGGTTTGGCTAAACTAGCGAATAAATATTTCCCTCCGTACTCCACTTAAAGGTCTAGGCCTTCAACTGTTTTGAGCTGTTTCTTCAGTCTTACCAACAAAACCTTGCGTGACATTACGAATGTTTGACGCTAATGTACACTGAAATGTTTTACGTTGTGTTTTGTTACCTTAGGTTAGGTTAGCTTTGGTTTAGGCTTTTCGTATGCCTTGCATATATTCCAGCGCTGGGATTTGTTTTTAGTGACTTTGTCTGTACTGGTCTGTGGCGAGCTAAGGTACTGTAATGGCGGGTATAAAAACGAACTCACATTACGAAAACTGTGAGTTATTTAGTTATTGTTTGTTCTGTTTTTTATATTTTTAATGTTTATTCCATTGATACAAATTATGCGTATTTCACATAATATCGTTTCGTATGTTTCATATTCCTACGTTTACTTTTATCTATAGTAATGTCACATGAGGTCTGAGATTCGCCGATAAATCCACTCGCTTCGCTCGTGGATTTATTTGGGAAATTTCAGACCTCGAGTGACATTTATTAGGACTATTTCGTGAATAAAATAAAAATGTAAATAATATATCCCTAAAATTCGCTCACAAAATGTTAATAATTATATATTTATGAATATTTAACCTATTCAGACAATGTGAAGTCGAAATAGATGAATAACGATTACTGCAATAAATAAATTGAATGTTATTCAGTAATGCCAGTTGAGAAAAGCGAAATACAGGTTTAAAATGTTAATTACATGTACTGCGCTTTTCTCTTGTTATTATAACAGAAATACGTTTTCATTATCTGCTGAAATCATAATTTAATTTAAACATTTTATAGTATAATTACAAATAATCTGATTAATACATTAATTAAATATTGTTATGAAGGAGGTTCATTTTCTTTAGATATAATGAACATGGAATTAGAAGGTGAAGATGTAGATGTAGATGTAGAAGTAGGATTTCGCACTTTATTTAGTACAATGGATTCATGCTCATCGATTTACGTGGAAAACGTTGACGACACTGACTAAACAATAGAACGACCATGCGATAAATTGATAGTGATAAATCGAGCTGCAGAAATTATCGCGATGTATGACTGTGATTGGTTGGAATTGAAAATTTCATTACACTTAATTGGCCGAAAACAGAATGACATCATATAAACGAAATAGTCACTAGAAACCACCAAATATTCACCTCCATTACGACGTATCTCTCATTTTGAACATAATTAACTTTATTTTCCATCATTTTTCTTCCTCCAAATATATCGCTATAAAATCCTTACATTTTCAACACCATCTCCACAAAAAATGCCTTATAAATTCAACGATTTTTACTTCCAAAATCACCAGAAGCACGTGTGCGCTAGTTTGTCCAAAGGTTTTAATAGTACGTAACCCAATCTTAATCATACATCTGAACTGTGTATTACACCAATGCTACATTGCACTACATTACAATATGCACTTCACAAACACAAGCGTTGCCGTCTTCATTCACACCACTTCAACCGAAGTGAAATGATCCTGCCCTCCCGCATGTGTTTACAGTTTATTAACTTCACTAAGCACAGTCCACTCTGTTCCTTTCAATTGTCGAAGCAATAATGACTTACGGAAGAAGTCTAGAACCGGAAATTCTCTCCGCAGGACTCCAAACAAGTGAAACATCTTCACTTCCTGAAATGTGCATCACTAGTTCATAATGCGAGCACCACTCCACCAATCACAGTGCAACTACCATAACAATATTGTTTACATTTCAACGGAATGATGCAAAAAATACTTTCTCAATTGTCGTTGTTTTTAGTCTACTACCTATATGTTGAAAAAAACTTTCCAAGGAGGCATAGCGGGTTGGTATTATGTTTATGGTGCATGGAGAAACACCGAGTGGAGGGGAAGGATACGACCAGGGACTCGTGTAAGCAGCGAAAGTGAATCCTTTTCTATGCTGCTATATAAAGTGTCCCCATCCTTCTGGCAGACATTCAGTCTCAGTTCTGGGTTACAGCACCTACCTCACGTACAACAATGAAGATCGCAGTAAGTAAAACAGAATTAGCTGTTAATGGGATCTCCAATCACGGTGAAACTGCATCGGAGTGGCGCGTTAACGAACTACGCCAGTGGAGTGACGGCAATGAACTCGACGATTCCTTCATTATTGCGAAAGTTATTTCCCTCGGCGACAACAGCGAGCTTCCAAGCAATCTTTTTTGTGTACAATTTTAATATCTGGATCGCAGTGGTTTTATTACGTCATACTGCTAGGTATTTCTTCGACCATCACGAAAATATTGTGTGAATTAATTAGCGACATTTTCAAAAGATAAGATCATTAGGCAAAAATAAAACTGCATATTCCTAATTACATCCTTTATATGTATACAGATACGGTGTGTTGCGGAAACCAGTGCACATGTTTATTTAGTAATACGTAACAGTGAAATTTATTTATTTATTTATTTATTCTGGTGTAGTTAAGGCCATCAGGCCTTCTCTTCCACAACGCCAGGAATACAAATACAATAATAGAAATAAACAGAAAAAAATACACTATATACAAAGTAAAGCTACATAAGAAATCTGTGGCCGGAAGGAAAAAGGTCTTAAGTAAAAATTTTATACTTTTCAGGAAAGCAGTAGAAAGATTGAAATTGGTGTCAATTATATAGTTTTTTTTAATTAAGAGGTTTTTCCTGGATATTATTTGTTTATATTTCTTCTAAAATAGATAATGTTCTTCATTTAACAATTTTCTTGATTATTTCCAAAAATAGCCGCACTTAAGCCCTTTTAAGACTAGAAGCCAAACTGAGTAGAAGGGACTATTTAAACATAAGACCTTTTTCATGTCAAAATAAATGAGAAATGTAAATTATTAGGATTGCAAAATGGGTCTTAAACAATTATAGGACTGTTTACCTGGTGCTTAAAGTTTTAAAAGGAAAGGGCATCAGGATGTGATAAAATGGCTAAAATACAAGTTAGACTTTTTTAATAGGGAAGCATGGAAAGTTAACATGTGATGGTTTGTAAGGAATAAAGTATTAAATATACTGTACTTAAGTCCTTTATTCTGTGTGTGCTCGATTCAAAAAGTACTTAGGACATTTGGTAACGCTCTATAAGTCCAGTCAGGAGTCTTATTTGACTTTAGCCGTTTTACCAGCTTGTAGGGAATTGTTTCCGCTTTCAGAATACATAGAAATCTCATTTTCACAAAAAATTGACTTAAGACCTTTTTCCTCCCGGCCACAGAAATAAAGAGAGAGAAAAAAACACTACAAGAAAAGTGAAGCCACACAAAAATATACACAGGTTGCAGTCACACAAACTTTAAATTAGTGATTAAGTATCATAATTAATTGTATCCTAACTAATTAACTAACATAAACAAGAAACTTGCAATTTTAATCTAGATTAAAAAAGAAAAAGAAAAAAAACACAAATCAATACTTTTAGCAATACCTAAAAAACATTAACTAAGACAAAATTTTCCAATTTAATTTTGAATTGTGATAAAGTCCGGCAGTCCCTGACGTCATTAGATAACGAATTCCAGAGGCGAGGTATTTCTACAGTATAGGAAGATGAGTATAAAGACGTTCTATGATGAGGGATAGAAAGAAGTGCTTGATGTCGGTTTCATACATTACAAAAATTGTATCAGTTTAACTGAAATAATATAGATACTGATCTATCAAATAAATGGACTTTCAACATTGGATTCATTGAAAATCTTCAGGAGGCCTAGAGCAGGTCAGTCTGGCATTTGCACGTCATATTTGTTTAAAAACTCCTGGCTTGCTGTACTGCTGCCGATGAACAACCACAAATAAGAGCAAGAAATATTTTGCGGATTAATTTTAAATTTATATCAATCTTCTCTATCAACTGTCAAAATATTTTCACGTAAAAGACAAGTGATGTAATTTGTGGTCCATTCTCGGTACTTGACTGGAGCTATTTGAGATATTGAGGAAACTCATGAAAGTACTTCAATCACAACAAAAGTCTCTTACGTCGAAAATATGAAATCGAGTTCTGCTCATTCAGGGGCGCTGGAATATGAGAGTGCTTTCCATTTTTATTTTGTAATCGTTTTTAAAGTATTTTAAAATTATTCTTTATACAGGGACATCATTTTATTTTTACTTCAATTTTTATTGTACCTGAGTTTTTTAATGTACTTCACTCCCACCCCTTCTACTAAAGAAGTTCCAACTCCACACAGAACCAAGACCGCAGATAGTAAGCAGTACTGAGTTACTGAGTATAGTACGTTCCAGAAATATGTTCGCGTTTTCCAGTGACGAAAGAGCTTTCAATATTGAATCATATTTTCGCACAGGTACTGTCCGTTTGCCTACGTCGCATCCCGATTTCCCCCACCTGCTTCTGCTCGCCCCTCTGTAAAAGCTGGGCTGTCTTAGCTCTTTTCTGAAAACATTAATTTCTGTTAGGAATTGGACGTTTACGTAATATTATACAGCTGTTTAAAATAACTTAAATAAAAGTACGTCGTTAAGTAATTAACTGTCACGTGATTTCCCCTCTTTCTACAATCCTGCGGCATAACCACTTGGACGGACAGTAGATAGCATGTCTGAGTAATTTTATCTGTTGCGGGTCGGGCAGAAGTGAAAATTGAATTTACAGTACGTAAGATACTCTTTTATAGAGTAGGTACAGAATTATTTCAACATGAGTTACTAGTACGAAGGACGAAACTGGCAATTGGAATTAGATGCAATAGTCTATAGTGCGATAATATGCACAAAAGAACTGAAGCCTGTATCGAAATGAACGGCCACCATTTTCAAAATTGTGCTTAAATATTCATATTATGATTATTTTTCAATTTAACTTCCTTCTCTATATTGTACACTAATGTGCTGTAGACAGTATAATATACACTGCATAATGAATACGTTCGCATGGATAACTCACTTCGTGAGTAAAAACACTTATTCTTAATACAGTACTATACTTTGATTAAAGAAAAACCTAATGAAAATGAACAAACTCAAAATCGCGATATTTCCTAGTTTACGTAAATGGATGAACTACTTTCCTTCCTTCCTATACCTAGTAGAGTGATTTGTGTTTCACGCCAGTATCATCGAACTCCAGTCTTGGAGGGGGGAGCAAGCGGTGTTTCCGGTTCTCTAAAGGTATAGACAGGTTAATATTAAAAATGTTAGTAAAAATAAAATGATGTCCCTGTATATTTAACAGCCATTCTTCTGTAATGGATGTCACATGTACACAGTTTTAGAAGTCATTTTTTTTAATGTAAACAATTTTTTTTTGGATGTTCCGTCTTCACCTCATCATCTTGCGGTCTGTATTAGACTCATTTGAATTTTCATTATTATTACTCTTAAGGTTTTCATTTCACAAGCATTTTTTGCACTTCAACGGATGTGACAAAAATGTCATCCACCTCGGCACTTCATATTATATCAGCTTAAGAATATCGTCGTTATTCCTGCAATACCTCCTATGTGCAAAATATAAAATTTTTCAGTAGGAAGGAAAAACACATTTATTCATCCTATGGCAGCCGTACATAAGAGACTGTGAATTCTTACATTTTCGAAACAAAGAAATATAATTACATATAGGAGATTTTATTATTTGAAGTATCAGTATTTAAGTTATTTAATAGAGCAAAAATCTGAAAATCGATAAATATGTCACATAAGAGTCATTGCAGGGAAAACGACGATATGTTAATCATTCTGAATAATACATTTTAAAAATTCTTTGGTGGTACTTCAAGGATGACATTAACTATCTGTGTTGATAAGCTCTATGATTGTTTATTTTAATTTAAAAACATTATTATTTCTGTAACAGTTGTGACATGAATCTGCACGGAAGTGACAATTAACACGTAAAACTTACTTTTACTTTAGCATTTACAGCATCACCTCATTTTCTAAGCAAGATAAATAATTTTATTTTTTTTAGTATAGCTATTAAAAATAGCTATTAAAATCATTCTCTTTATATTACAATAGAACCTATTTACTTGCAAATGACTTTAAAGAATCTAGAGGTTCATTGCCGCCCTCACATAAGATCTCCATCGGTCCCTATCCTGAGCAAGAATAATCCTGTCTCTAGCATATTTCACCTCCCTCAAATCCATTTTAATATTATCCTTCCATCTACGTATGTTACAATAGTATAATTGTAAAATATTTCTATTAAACAATCCGCTACTTACAAAAAGTAATGTTGAATACAATAATTTAATACGAGCCTATAATGATAGTAATTAAGAAGCGAGTATGTATATTTATGAAACGAGCGCAAGCGAGTTTCATAATTTTCATACGAGCTTCTTAATTACCATTATAGGCGAGTTTCATACGCCTTTTTATGCTCGACCATATTTCTAACTTGAAATTATTCATTTTATTTGTATCTAACTGACCTTGAGCAATACCTCGTAAATTGTGAGATGTGCGCAGACGCGAAAGTATTGATTTGTTCCGAGGAACAGATGTCCACATTGACCTTGGTAGCCTATAAGAACCTACAGAGTAAACTAAATATTAACTTTCATATAACATTGAAATTAAATTAGATATTGAAAAACGAGATGACAAATTTAATTTATTTGAATATTATTTACAATTAACGCTAATTATTATAGTAACAGAACATAACCTTCTGCGACAGTATTGGATTTCCAGCCTCCGTGACTTTTCGCTAATTCTCTTTCGATTGCATATCCGAGAATAATCGATACTTGCGGTTTTATAACGGTACAAAGCTGACTTGTCATTGGCTGAACACCTGTACTTTAATGAGTAGATGTACTTTAATGACATGCATTAAAGGACTGCTACCAGGTGTATAGTTACTACATTTCGGCATGGTCGAGCATAAAATAATTTTGGAAATAACTTCAGTGGTAAAGGTTTCCCCGTCACATGCCAAGAAGGCACTTGGTGGGGGGCATGGAGGTAGAGCCCCATGCTTTCCATGACCTCGGCACTAGAATGAGGTGGTGTTAACTTTAGTGGTACTTATGAAATATAAGGCAATTTCAACACCTATTTTTATTGACAGGATTTACGAAACAATTACGAATCGCACTGTAACATACTGCATTATCATCAACTCTATACAAAAACTGTTTTCCTTAATGGAATATGAAGAGTCCGCCTCCGTCACTCTGTGCATAGCGCATGCGCTTCCCATCCAAGCGGTCCTTGGTTCGAAAAATTCTAAATTATGGTTTATTTAACGACGCTCGCAACTGCAGAGGTTATATCAGCGTCGCCGGATGTGCCGGAATTTTTGTCCCGCAGGAGTTCTTTTACATGCCAGTAAATCTACTGATATGAGCCTGTCGCATTTTAAACACACTTAAGTGCCATCGACCTCGGCCGGGATCGAATCCGCAACGTCGAGCATAGAAGGCCAACGCTATACCAACTGCGCTACTGAGGGCGACCCTTGGTTCGATTCTCGGCGTGAGTAATGGAAGTGGCTTATCTTCCGTCAACGGGATTGCATATTTGTCTCCCTGTCATGTACTGTCCTGTGTTGTTTCGGCGGTGGCCTTGTGCCGTACTGACTACATGACAAGGAGACCCGCAATGTGTGCCCGTCTAGTATCGGTCAAAAGTACATCATCCCCTAAACCACATGACGAGGATGGAAAGGTGAAACATGAATGTGTATATAGAACGGCAATTGTTTACTTTAGCGTCACCGACTTGTCAGATGTGGTGAGACATCTCTGATTAACCTTGTCACAGTCCTCTGTCTCCTGTCCCTTAGCTGTCCCCTCGTTTAACTCACTCTAACCTTGTCACATTCCTCAGTCTCATGTCACTTAGAGTAGCTATCCCTCATCTAACCTTGCCATAGTCTTCGGTCTCCTGTCCCTTAGCTATCCCCTCGTTTATCTCACTGTAACCTTGTCACATTCCTCAGTCTCCTGTCACTTAGAGTAGCTAATCCCTCATCTAACCTTGCCATAGTCTTCTGTCTCCTGTCCCTTAGCTATCCCTTCCTTTAACTCACTCTAACCTTGTCACATTCCTCAGTCTCATGTCACTTAGGTATTCCTTCATATAACCTAACCTAACCTTCAACTCGCAATATTTATTAAAATACACGCAGGTGCAGGGTAAAATACAGTGCAATACGATCCCCACGATAAGAAGTGACCACTAATACATACACTATGTTCCATATACTCGTACAGTAGAAGTACGGTGCTGTTAAAGTAAATAATGACGTGTAATTCTAGTAATTAACTAAAAATGAAACTTTACTGCTAAAGACAGACAATGCGCCGTACTTCATCAGTATCTGTTTAACGTAGTAAAAAGTATGGATAGCCGCACCTTGAAATTACCATTCTTTAACACAACACAGACATTCAACAGATTTCTATGTCTAAAGAATTAAAACCTGCCACAATCAGCATTTTTTTAGATAAGAAAATTATTGGTGTGCTTTTAAACAGCCTTGGTTGTTTCTTCGAATCTAAAACGAGATGTGAAATAAAAGTGTACTAGTGGCT
The DNA here is from genome assembly GCF_040183065.1 of Periplaneta americana. Classification (NCBI taxonomy): domain Eukaryota; kingdom Metazoa; phylum Arthropoda; class Insecta; order Blattodea; family Blattidae; genus Periplaneta; species Periplaneta americana. The sequence goes on along the minus strand of NC_091123.1, from coordinate 188,145,901 downwards.
TGTGCAGCAAATGCTGCAAACTAAGTTCATTAGACGTTCAAATAAACATTTTTCAGATTTATTTTCAGTGAAGAATACCAGACATTCTGAAAGTTATTTGCTTCCATAATAATGAAAGATACTCTCTCTCGAGTCAATACTGAAGAGAACCACGCATATAAATATCTACACCACACAGCTATTAAATATATAAAAAGACCCAACTCCACTTGATTCATAACTATAAAAATATTTGATTTTTTTTAATATTATCTTACGTAAGTTTTATAGCTTTCAGTAACATATACTATATAGCCGCCACTCAGTAAAATATAGAAATCAAAATCTAATTTAAGTTATTCTCTACATCTACTTACATAACCCCAAAAGTTTCACTTTCATATCATCAATATAGCATTAATATGTATAATTAATGAAAAATAGTCACATCATGGCATTAACTACAATAATATTTCATTTCTAATGGTAATAATGTCATCAAACCACCTCAAGTTTTGTAGTTTTTAATATCCAATACACAGCTGTACCCAGAAAATTACAGAATCGAACCTGTAAATTATTTTTAGTAAGTTAAGTTTTTAATAACCAATTGAATTTGAGCTCTAAATATGTCAGCATTCTTGCAGAGCATGGCCTTCGTGTAATATTGTTTACTGTAGTGTGTGTTTTGTTTTATTCTGAAATGCAATTAGCTAGTTTAGCTAGTTCTCAAAACTGACGACAGATGGATTTTGGGAAACAGGAAAATTATGTTGAAAAATTGACGTTTCACTGAAAACTACTATTTTTCTGAAAAACTTATGAGGGGTCATTTATTAAAATCCGTTCAGCAGTTTTCCCGTAATTTCCATTACCAGTTCAAATTATATATATATATATAGATTATTGAACAAAAATATCTATTAAAAAATAAAATGTACTGTATTTAAGGCTGACAATTTTCGGCTTAGAATTTTCGTTATATGTAAATTGTTAGACGCACTAGTGTAATTTACACATGACTTGATATTCACGTCGCATTCATACGGCACGCCTCCAATATTGTTCCTGAGAACAGCTTCAGTTATTTTCTGCAAAGTTCTGCTTGTCAGTTCTGTTAGAACTGATTACAAATCTGGGCTCTTTCTTCTGGTATCGGCGATGTTTACTACGCAAGATAAGCTCGTTCTATTTATTTCCATACACCATGATTATCCCATTAACTTCACGTGATTAGAAAATTGTGCATAATAATATAATTAATTCCGCTGTTAACATTACTTGACCAGCTGGACTTTCTTTAGTAACACAGAATACCGGTACGCAGTGTGTATCAAGGAGTAAAACTATTAATTTTAATGAATGGTTATAAAACTGAGTGATTAACTAATAAAGTAAAAGAATATTAATCTGATAACGTAAGAACTCGTAATTACCAGACAACTTCGAAGACTTAAGGCCCATTCACAATGAAAATTAAACATAACGTACGCGTTAACTTAAGAATATAAACGTTACGGTAAAATCAAGAAGTCATACCATCATTCACGATGGGAACATAAACATAACAGCAAACATACTTGGTAACCATGGAAACATAACAACGACGCCATTTCCTCATATTCTGTCGTATACTTCAGCGCTCCACGATTGTGTTCTGTTTGCAAATCACGTAAGCATTAGCATGTAACTTTGGAATTTGCAAACTTTCACGTTAACGTCTTACGGTAATGTTTATGTCAATGCTTATGTGAATCATTGTGAATGATCCCATTTGGTAGTCTGGGCGCAAACTTCTGTGTTTATGTTACGATTAGATTATGTGTAATTTTCATTGTGAATGGGCCTTTAGTTTACACTTCTACTGTAAGTCTAAGACAAACTGAATAAATTGAAGAAAATACAAGTCGTAAAAATACCTGTTTAAAACCGGACACACCACTTCTTCGTAAAGTAAATAGATCCAGCAGCAAATAAACTACTTAAGAGGAAAGAAGTGCATTGCACAATTCACCGAAGTTATGTAACTCCCGGAAACAAGAACCCTGTCCTCTTAAACCTTGTTTCCTTACATACCTAATATAGATGAGCTCTGAAATCTGTGTCGATTCGTATCCTCTCGTAAGTTCATCCTTTTCTGTGTAATGGGCCATTTAAAAACAGAATCAAATTCTACATTAAATTAGGAGATATTTTCGTTGTTTTCCAATCAGAAGCCTTTATGGAAAGTTAGACAAACATAGTGCTATTCATAGACATCTCGCTAGCCCACGCTACGAGCGTGCTAAACTAGCCCCGGCTATCGAGTGGTTACTTGTACAGGATTCATATCATATCGTATCGCTAACACTGGTTTATGAATACGAAAAACGTTAGTCCGCTGATCATCCACCGGAAGCCCGCGCTAAGAATGTCTATGAATACGGCCCAAAAGGACTACAGCCAGCAGATCAATACCAGTAGTAGGGCATCCATAAAATAGCGATGCTAGGATTGCCACTGCGTGCACTGCTAAGGCTTTGCTTTATCCTGACATCACCACTCAAACTGCTCTATCTTGGTATTAATTGTAAACAATATCTACAGAAAGTAGTTAATAAATACAGTAACCAAATGAATGAAAAGCTGGGTTTTCTATAGCGCGCGATATTGAAGGTTACTTTTTTACGAAAAAAGTAGAAAATGGTCTAATTTTCAGAAGAAAGAAAGGTAGTTTGAAATGTGAAGAAAACATATTACAAAATAGCTAAAAATTGGAAAGAATTGATCAGTGTAGGTAACCTAAAAGTGATTACTTAACACGTGAAATCAAGAGGTAGAACATTTCAAAATGAACGCGAAACATACATTTCACTTCATTTAGTACAGCAGTGGCGAAAATGTGATCGTGCACCGAGCCACTGTGTAACCTGCAACGTGCATAGCGCCTATGGAGGGAGGCGGACACCCGAAGGGGAAGTGAAGCAACTGTCTGACTTATTAACGGATTTTCATTTTCCTTACGTCAAGCACTTAAATATAATTTTATACAGTACAAGGCTACAAATTAATGTTTAGTACGTGTAACGAACAAAGAAATGAATATGAAAACATGGGACACATTATCACAACCTAAAATTAACTGTCTTCAGAATGTCTCTGCGACAGAGTTTCAAAATCAGGAATTATGTCACTTACTGCCAGTCGTAGTTGATCACGAAGGTATTTGTCTGTCAGTTGTGATCTAAATTTGGTTTTTACTATTTTAATTGTTGAAAATAATTTTTCACAAACGTAAGTTGTAGCGAACATGGCTTCAACAGAGCAAGCGAAAGAACGAAGCTTCGGATATTTATTTTTTGGCAAAGATTTGAAAAGTTCAACATTTGTCAAGTCCTCACATCTAGCTTTCATTTAATATCACATTGTAAATCTGTGAGTTTGAATTGAAGATCTAACCGCATTATTCGTACATCTGTTGAAAAAGGATCGACGTACAGAGATAATAATAATAATAATAATAATAATAATAATAATAATAATAATAGCACGTAACCTTTTAATGTTTCAGTAACATGTAGGTCTTATAATGCCGTTTTATGTTATACAGCCGTTTTCCCCGTAATACTTGTGAACAAATCATACATTTAATATTCTCATCATATTGGCAGCAAATAAATTCGTCCTTCCATCCTCCTTGAAACTTTCGTTTTTGTAGAGGTACATGGTGTCGAGAGAGACATTGCGACGATACGCCACTCGCAGGTCAGAGACAAATACAAATGGAACGGGGTTTGACTCCAGTGAGTGAGAGGATGAGGGTTGTGAGAGGTAGGCCGCAAGAGAAATGCACAGCTATCACTGCGACCACATTCTGCTGAGTCACATTTTCGCCAAGGCTGATTTAGTATATGCAAGGCATACCAAAAACCTAAACTAACCTAACCTGCCACAGATTCGTATATGCAAGGCATATGGAAAGCCTAAACTAACAACATGTCACAGATTCCCGCACTGTATAACTTACAAAAATACAACTTGGAAGTTTCAGTGTCGTGTGCTATAGAAAAGTCTATTTCTCAAAAACATTACACATTACGGTAATTTGCTAGGAGACGTCGTTGCATTTAGACCACTTTTACACTAAACCTAACCTTAGTGTATCCAACGTATACTAAGGCCGTGTCTCAAAGCTACATTTTCAGCTGAAGTGAACTAGATTGTTGACTAAATAGCTGGATGTGACGTCAGAAGTTACGATCCAAAGCTACATAGTGCATAGCAATCAAGTCCGTAGCAGCTAGTAAACGAAAATGCTTGCTTGATTGTTGACTTGTACACTAAACAAACATGGATACCTCATTAACAATTGGGGTTATGAAAGCTGATAATGCTTTGAAAATAAAATGTGAGTTCAATGTAGAATAACACGTTAACTTGGAACATTGACATTGTTGGTATCTGCGGTACATTTTTTTAATATTGTAATATTTCAGATCCATACCTTTTCCACATTTATTTGGATTGTTGACAGTCAAACGTAATGTTCATAGACATCTTTTGAACACCTTTTAGAATTCTACATCTTTCTACGTTTCTTTTCTAGTGTCTCAGGAAATTACCATTCAGTTCATAAACCTGAGAATTAAGTTTCTTGAACTGTTTACTGGAAAACTGTTTATAAACAAAGAATTCGAATTTCCAAAAAAAAAAAAATAAATAAATAAATAACAGCCGATAACTCGTAATTAAATTGCATTAGGACACTGCCTTCTTAATTTAGTGCTATACCGTAATTACATGGCTTTGAGAAAAATAGTCTATGAAGAAGGCCTGATTCCAGCATACATGTTCAAAGCTCTCTAGTGTGTAGTTTACAAGTCAGCTAGTTGCTAGTCACTAGTGTGTAGTATGGACTTGAGCTTTGAGACACGGCCTAAAACCCTAACCTGTCACAGATTAAGGAAAAGGTTAGGTTAGGTCAGTTTAGGGTTTTAGTAGACTATATCTTGCAAAGACAAATTTTAGATTTAGTGTAAAAGTGATCTATATGCAACGCCGTCTCCTAGCAAACTACCCACATTACTAGATACGCATTTTTCGCCATAATTTACGGTACTGTCCACACCTGTGGAGTAACGGTTAGAGCGTCTAGCCGCGAAACCAGGTGGCCCGGGTTCAATTCCCGGTCTGGGCAAGTTACCTGGTTGAGGTTTTTTCCGGGGTTTTCCCTCAACCCAATATGAGCAAATGCTGGGTAACTGTTGGACCCCTGACTCATTTCACCGGCATTATCACCTTCATCTCATTCAGACGCTAAATAACCTAAGCTGTTGATAAAGCGTCGTAAAATAACCTAATAATAATAATAATAATAATAATTTACGGTACTTTCTTCCAACATGGCCGTGCACAAGGTGGGTCTCGTGGTTTAAACCTCCCCCCATTTGGGAAGAACTCAGTGAGTTAGAAAGTGAAATAGTGCAATATTTCATACAACACCGCAGATATACAAAGAGATCGTAATTAATGCCTCTTTATTAATGAACTACACTGCTTACCAAGTGCATAAACATTTCGCCACCCACAACAAGAATAACGTGATTATTTTTTTATTTCAGACAGAAAAGACACGTCTTTATGTACTCACAATTAATTGGATGTTTTCATTATTTTCCACCTCAATAAGACTCTCTTCAAATTTACACATTTTATTTTCACTTCACTTCTCTTCTCTTCTCTTCACTTCACTTCACTTCATTTCATTTGTCAACAAAGTGTCGCCAGTTTGCCGTAAACAAAAGTCCCTACTACCCTTATAAAATATCCCTACTTTACGCAAAAAAAAATCCCTGTAAAACTATTTTTATGTAACATAAGCAATTCTAAATAAACTCTATTTCAACTAATAAATAATAATAATAGAAAATGTTCTACTTTTGTACTCAAGAATTCCCCTCAGGTCCAACTAGACCTTTTAAGTGTTAAATATTTCACAATTTTGCTGTGTGTAAAAGCGATCTAATTGATTTGGACAAACTTTGACATAGTTCCGCTAGTTTTCAATAGGTGGCATTATTATTGGGATGGTTAAAAAGTCTCGGGGAAAATGATGTAGATAAGCATAAATTTATTCTCATAATTGACAGTATCAGCGGTTTCCTGCTAAACCCGGTTTTGTTTTACAATCATTAGAGGGGATGAAATTTTGAATTCTATAATGCAGGTGTATTTATGTACGATTGGCAACACTGATTATTACCTTCGCCATCTATTCACTGAAGTAATAACTAAAGCAGCCATACTTACACCACAGTCTACTATATACAGTCACGAAGCTTGAATTTTGAGGGTGCTAGAAACAATAGACTGTGACGGTACTATTTTGTATTGCCCGTAATGAGGCGATATTAGCGATCCTAGTGGTGAGCAACTATCTACTGTTTGCATATTTACTACGTATTGAGCTTCGCGACTGTATATACTAAACTGTGCTTACACGAATAAATTATCGATCTTTGAAAGTTGCTGTACAAGGTGCTCCATTAAATTAAAACCACAGTCTACTATATACAGTCACGAAGCTTGAGTTTTGAGGGTGCTAGAAACAATAGACTGTGACGATACTATTTTGCATTGTCTGTAATGAGGCGATATTAGCGATCCTAGTGGTGAGCAACTATCTAATGTTTGCATATTTACTACGTATTGAGCTTCGCGACTGTATATACTAGACTGTGTTAAAACTATGATTACGTTTAACTACATTAAAAACATACTGAAGTTCTGACTTTTGACTTGTTCAGCTGTTCAGGTACATTTCAAATTAGTGTACCGGTTCTACTTATGTTTCAAACATTTTTAATTTGTGCTGCATTCCTTTTCTGAACTTTTGAGAAACTGTATCTTCAGAGTTCACTTCTTTCGGCCACTAGTTCATTTTCACAAGCTTTATATTTAGCCTTATTAACGTTTTCAGCCTTGCATAACCGATCTTTAAAATCTGGTTCCGCTAACCAGGAATCTCGAAATGCCTGGCCACGCCACGATTTTTCACTTTTAGCTAATTCACCTTGCAATTCTCTTTTCTTCTTGGGAGTAGGCGGACCTAATTCGTCGCGGAAAAATTCATATTACAAAACAGTAAGTTAAGTTTATCACGATTATAGAAGACTACTTCAATCTCATACACTGTTCAGATACAGACTTAGGTCAGCGCCATCTGAGAGCTGCAAGCTCTACGATATTAAGCGGCTGAAAGTAAATCTTTCAAACTGTACGATCTTCATGTTTCTATGGGAACAATCGAGTAACGTCTCTATGTTCCACTAATAAAATCAATAAAATGTCTAGATACGGGACTCATGCCATGTCTATAGCAGTCGCAGTCATCATGATTGCCAAAATTCGCGTGTTCAAACCCGGATGAGGGTCTTTCCCAAGGCGATAAAAATTCTTGGAACGATTTCCCTCGGAAGGGAAATAAACCTGGGGCTCTCGTGACACAGATTTACGACACTTTAAAAACATGCTGAACGAAGTCATTCAGCAGTTCCCCGTTCAAATTGCCTGCTTCAAGCGGTAAAATTTCCCTTCAGGCGTCGATCTATACATTAGTCACGAAAATTAAATAACATTCTAGTATTTTCGCACAGATGTTTAAGACTTCGACAAGAGCAATAAAACACGAGAAACGCATGTCCTGGGCTAATGTTGTAACTTGCGAGTGTAGGCCTATTCAGGATCATACAAAAAAACAACAGATCGATGTACTACATAGAGATTTACTCTTCAATCCAAACATTATTATTATTATTATTATTATTATTATTATTATTATTATTAACTTATTATTATGTGTGACTTAGACTGTGGAGCCACCGGTGTAGCTCAGTCGACTTAGGCACTTGCCTGCCGATTCGGAGTTGCACTCGGACGCGTGTTCGATCCCCGCTTGGGCTGATTACCTGGTTGGGTTTTTTCCGAGGTTTTCCTCAACCGTAAAGCGAATGTCAGGTAATCTATTGCGAATCCTCGGAATCATCTCGCCGAATATCATGTCGCTGTCACCAATTCCATCGACAATTAAAAAAATAAATGGTCTTCAACTACAAAATAGACCTACACTATTAATAACATACTTAGTTTTCTTCTTACAATTTTGTACTTCATTTGGGTCCAGCATGCTGGTTTCTTACGCAGAGGGCGCGGGTTCGATTCCCGGTCGGGTTGAATTTCCTAGTTGAAGTTCTTCAGGGTTTTCCCTCAACCATAAGGCAAATAAATGCCAGGAAATTCGGGCCATAACATCCCTGAATATCACCGGCTTCATTCATCACCAAAATCATATTCATAACAAATTAGTAACACATGCAGTGTTGCCGACTAGATTCTTAAAAATCCGCTGTGAAGCCGTGAAGAAACCGCTAAATTGCTATATTGTCAATGTAAAAATATATTATTTTGCCGCTGTGAGTGCTAAAAGTACCCGCCAAATCCCTATATCAGCAATACAAATTTCATAAATTTTACCCGCTAAACTAACGCCGAAAAACGCTAGATCTAGCGGAAAAATCGCTGAATTGGCAACGCTGAACACATGTCTACATACGCCATCTACGTAGTTCACAACAATAGAACCAGTCTCAACAATGGTACACAGGCCTTCGGATTTCACCAACTCGCGATATGACCAGAGATGTTAAAGCGAATATAAATAACAGCAATAAATAAATAAATAAATAAATAAATAAACAAAGAATTTTTTCATTAAGAGTATTGCGTCGGATTCCTGAATGCCACCCAGGGCATCCGTCGGACTTCGACAATCATCGTACATAGGGAGTATAATCTATGCCATCAATGCCGTAACGTTTTGAAGTTTCGTTACATTCAGTACTTCATCCCGTCTCATTCCTATGCTAGCAAGTACGTATACAAGACAGAGACAGCTATTTCTACGAGCAGTGCGGTGGCTGCACCTATCAAATGTTGGCAGACATCGCAAACGAGTTCTAATTTGTGATGACGGTTCAACTGCTACTCTAGCATGAACACCACTGAAAACCGGAATACACAATACAGGCGAGTCAAGCCGCACGTACACGGTAGGGGTGGAGATAGTTTCGTTGTGAGTACGATTAAATAACAAGACGACATTAACGGAATCCAGTGTGCTATGGATCTAAACAGACTAAGTACAAGGATCCAGCCTTCGTGAAATCAATCAGTACAGGTGTGCAAGCTATAGTCGCGACGCTGTTATTCCCGGCGTGACTCCTCCTCTTTGCTTACGTCTTAGGAAGTCAAGGCTCTATAAAGTCTAGGTAGGTAGTATCGTTCGCCATTTTTGTTCTTTCGTTGCCGAGCTACCATACGAGGAATCTATTTGCCACACCGTTAAATATTATCATGTCGTAACTCCTATGATAATAAATCAAACGCACTGTAATTGAGCGGCAAATAACGTCCTCATGTGCTTTCTGCGAACGCCAACGAAAGAGTCAAAATGGCGGGCGATTATATTAAGTATTTATCGAGCCTTAAGAAATGAATAAAGTCTTCATCAGCGAATCATAAGACGCATACGTTTAAATGTAGCCGACCTGCAACGTGATTGGGTGCCGGAAATTAGAAATCGTGTTTATTTATCACTTAACGCCAATATGTATCCCACTGTGTTGTTGTTTTTTATTATTAGTCTATTTTTTGTGTACATTTCATTCAATTGTCGGTTTCTGATTTAATTATGCAAATCCTACTTAACTGTAATCTAATACTAATATGTATACTAATGTGTTTATTTTTATTTTTACTGTGTATATTTTTCTTTTTTTATTGAATTATCGGCTTCTGTTTTTATGTGATTCGCATTTGATTCTAACAAATTAATATGTATTTCACTATGTTTATTTTTATTTTATGAGGTAAATTTTATGTAACTACCTCTTTTGATCTCATTATGTAATCAGTATGTAATTACTTAATTCTGATCAAGTTTTATGATCAACTGTGTAAGCAAGTTTCAATCCTGGTTGAGTGTAAGAGAAGGCCTTAAGGCCTTAACTCTGCCAGGTTAAATAAAGCCATTATTATTATTATTATTATTATTATAACAATAACGTAGAAGTTCGTACAACAATGACTGGGGAGAGCGCACATTGAGAGATAAAACAAAAGCAAAAGTCGGAATCCTGATAGATTGTGAAAATTCTGGTTTTATTAAAAGTAGGAATAAGGGTCAATGCCTATGAGGGATTCCATGGCGTAGCATTGGGGACTGGTCCCTCAGTGACCACCAGACACGTGAGTCACGGTTCCACTTGAGAACGGAGCCACTCGCAATGTGGCACACGGCGAAGAAAGTACAATGACAATTGCGTAACGACTCGCCGCACGCTTAAATTAACATCATAATTGGTCGATATGTGGATTATCTGTGCATTAAACTAGCGACTCCTGATTTCATATAATTGGTGCCAAGCACACGGCACAGTCTGGATAACGCAGCCAGCGTGACGCGAACATAACATATCATCACGAACGGCTCGCTGGCCACTGGACAGTGGACACGCCCCGTTTGCCGACATGCTATTAGTGACGAGCTCCTTGTGCGACCAAAACCTCCATCTAAGTAGAGCAGTGATAACGCTTGATGGAAAGATATGCGCACATCCTCACCAGACAGAAACAGGTCTTTGAGAGACGACGGTTTTTATATGGTAGAAAGCCAATGTTACAGCAGATTCCGTATAGGCCAGTTTCTATCTGATGCTTTTCCAATTCACTGCGGGCTAAAGCAGGGAGATGCACTATCACCTTTACTTTTTAACTTCGCTCTAGAATATGCCATTAGGAAAGTCCAGGATAACAGGCAGGGTTTGGAATTGAACGGGGTTACATCAGCTTCTTGTCTGTGCGGATGACGTGAATATGTTAGGAGAAAATCCACAAACGATTAGGGAAAACGCGGGAATTCTAGTTGAAGCAAGTAAAGCGATAGAGTTGGAAGTAAATCCCGAAAAGACAAAGTACAGAGTGTAACAAAAGTTTCTGTAACAGTATGTTAAAATTATTCTCTTTTTAATTTCCATTTTCTCAGGAACCATGATCAAATTTTATGGTGTAGGAGTTGGTACTACTTCATTGTGATGTTATGCAATCCTTTATTATTAATTTGGCTGAAAATGTTACATTTACCATCAGATATTTGAAAAAAAACTCAAATTTTCACTGTACCAGAAACTTTTGTTACACTCTGTATATGATTATGTCTCGTGACTAGAATATTGTACGAAATGGAAATATAAAAATTGGAGATTTATCCTTCGAAGAGGTGGAAAAATTCAAATATCTTGGAGCGACAGTAACAAATATAAATTACACTCGGGAGGAAATTAAACGCAGAATAAATATGGGAAATGCGTCTTATTATTCAGTTGAGAAGCTTTTGTCATCTAGTCTTCTGTCAAAAAATCTGAACGTTAGAATTTATAAAACAGTTATATTACCGGTTGTTCTGTATGGTTGTGAAACTTGGACTCTCACACTTGGAAAGTTACACAACACAGAGCTGCACGCATTGTATTCTTCACCTGACATAATTACGAACATTAAATCCAGACGTTTGAGATGGGGAGGGCATGTAGCACGTATGGGCGAATCCAGAAATACATATAGAGTGTTAGTTGGGAGGCCGGAGGGAAAAAGACCTTTGGGGAGGCCGAGACGTAGGTGGGAAGATAATATTAAAATGGATTTGAGGGAGGTGGGATATGATGGTAGAGACTGGATTAATCTTGCTCAGGATAGGGACCAATGGCGGGCTTATGTGAGGGCGGTAATGAACCTCCGGGTTCCTTAAAAGCCAGTAAGTAAGTAAGTAAGAAAGCCAATGAATTAAAAATATTCTTCCTATAAAATGCACTTTGATATGTGAAAAATAATTAATGTAATTGAATGGTGAAATTGCAAAACGACTTAAGTCCACATTTTGAGGGTTCTGAGTTGAGAGCATGATTATGTTACTGTGTGCAAGGGGCGTCGTTTAGTAGCAGAATGACTTTAATCCACGACTTTTGTATAGTTTTTCTTAGCAGCAGAATATTTGGTTAAGGGGTAAAACGACTTTAGTCCTTGACTTAAGTTGTTTTGCCTGTCAAGTACTGAAAAAACTTACATAATATGTAATTTTAATCATACAATCAGCTGAAAAAATGTTTTTTGTCTGTTGTTATTGGTAATTCTTTAGTTGTGAAAATTTATTACGTTTGAAGAACAGAGCATGAAAATGAGGGCAAATCGCAATATAGCGAACGTAGAAGCTCCGCCCACGACCCATTCCACTTTTCCCCTACTAGCTGATCAGACACTCTACGTGATAGGCGAGTGATGTGTCGAATGCACATTTCATGTGGGTGGGGATAACTTCCCCTACTGGCGTTCGCTATATTGCGATTTATCCGAAAATGAAAAGCAATATGCTGAGTAATCGTGCTAAACTTGTAACTGAAGTAAAAAGTATTGCAAAATGGATCCAAGTTAAGCATCGAGAGAGAGGATTTTCTTGCTGTCACATTTGACTACATGAAAAATGTATGCTTGCCTAACACCAGTTCAGGATATGTACTACTATCGCCAGCTTACCGTCCCGGCTTTCTCTATGCACAACATGAAAACTAGTGAAATGTCCTTTTGTTCTACCATGAAGGACAGGCCAAGAAAAGCCTTAATGACGTACGTAATTTTCTCCTGCACAGTACTTCAATAACTGTCCCATCCAGTATATTAAAGAACTGTGGTTGTTTTGCGACAGTTGTCCGGAACAAAATAAGAACAACACACTAATCAAATTCTTAATGGCAATAAGTGCTCAGAAAGATTTCTTCAACATCATACTTTTCTCCATCAGAGGTCTGTGCTCTTGTGAATTGTTCAAAATAATGTTGTTCAACAATTGCAATACGTTTATTTTATGATTTTGGTATAGATACATTTAGTTAAACATGTTTATGTGTCTGTAACATAATAATTATGACGCAGGATTGAAGTTAATTTGCAGAAGAACTTAAGTCCTGAAAATTAAATTTTTACGACCTGAAGAAGAGTACAAAAGTATGAATTTTTATACTAAAACTATTTCTCTTACATATAAAAAATTATATTGTAACAATACATGATTCAGCGAGGCCAAAAACAGTTTTCTTTAATTTTCTCAAAACTACTTCTAGGAACTTAAGTCGTTTTGCAAATTCACCGTTCAATTAATGGGCATTTATGCTCTTGTCAGCTGCTGTAGACCCACTGCTATAGATATTATAGCTAAAACTATCGAGATGTTCCTGATGTACTGATCCAAACATAAAAAATTCACACTCTGTATAGGTGAAGGTCATGGAAGTAGGAAATTAAAAATGTTTATAGTTTTTCGAGAAACGCAACATTAGCAACGCTGTTGAGCACAAAGTAGTACCCACTCCTCAACTTCATTGAATCGTGAAGGACTGGGTGTAATTCTAGCTGCAGCTCGTCGGCTTTCAACAGCCATGTTACTACAATTAACTAATGAAATTTGCATTTCCCTTCTAGATGATTTATTGAAACTGTACTTTTTATTACTAAATTACTACTGAACTTAATTTCAAAAGGTCGTAATAAATTACACTAAGTTGGTTTTAAAGCAATGGATCATAAATAAGTAACTTTATATTACCACACAAGAAATAAGTCATATTTTAAACAATTTTAACACAAGATATATTCCGGAACATAATATATCTTTCACGTGTTAATTAACCAGTTAACAAGGTAACCTAGTTTAATTAACACGTGAAACATGTATTGTTGCGAAGTGACATAGTGTTAAAAGTTGTGTAAATCAAGATGCACAAGTCATATAATATATTTGAAGAGTCCATGCAAGAATGATGGATGTCATTTGGAATACATTTTGCAGGAGAAGCAATTGAAAGTCTGAAATGCTTAGCGCTCAAAGCTTAACTGTGATTTTCCGATCATTTCTGGACAATGACTATCAGTGTTAATGCCATATAACTCTGTATGTACATTCTATATGTCTTAAGCTATGCATTGACAGTCTTGGTTCATTTTCGACAAGAAAGTGACATCCATCATTCTTGCAGTGGACTCTTCATTTGTAAACTCTCCTCGAAAAAAAAAAAGAAAACAAAACGTTATTGTACATTTTTGTTCAAGATACTTCCAGGAATCATATCTAACTAGGAATGCAATATGTTCCCTTCCACATTCTATATCTATTTATTCAATTCTAAAGTGAGAAAAAATGTTACGTCTATCGTATCTAGATTAAATTTCTTCGGAGTAAGTTGGATTTCGTCACACTCTCTCATTCCGTTATCATTGTCACCATCACCATAACATCAATTCTATACAGTCATTTTTTTTATTTAAATACGCATTTATTACAATAAATTACAATCAGAAAACTACAAAAGTACATATTATTAAATATAATAGAAACAAAAATACGTTAAAAAACTATTATGAATGCAATGCAGGGGAAAGGAACTGGCCACTCTACGCCTTTATCTCCTGGCCTAGTTGCCTCATAAGTGATGCTTTGTTGGTATCAATTGTGAGGTTCAGATCTGTCTTCGGACAGTTGACTAAACAACAAGATATACATAAAACAACAATGAACATGTCAAATATTTAAACAAAACAGAAATATAAATTAAAGAATTTACACCCGTCCAATCACAATGAAAATTAAACATAACCGTAACATAAACACAGAAGTTTGCGGCCAGGTTATCAAATGGGATCATTCACAATGATTCACATAAGCATTGACATAAACATTACCGTAAGACGTTAACATGAAAGTTTGCAAACTCCAAACTTTCATGCTTATGCTTACGTGATTTGCAAACAGAACACAATCGTGGAGCGCTGAAGTATACGACAGAATGTGAGGAAATGGCGTCGTTGTTATGTTTCCATGGTTACCTAGTATCTTTGCGGTTATGTTTATATTCCCATTGTGAATGATGGTATGACTTCTTGATTTTACTGTAACGTTTAAATTTTTAAGTTAACGATTACTTTATGCTTAATTTTCATTGTGAATGAGCCTTAAGAGCAAACGTTCTTGGTCGGCAGTTCAAAACCGCACTGTAGATAAGTAGAAACAAGAAGACGACAAAATAAACAAATCAATATAAACAATAAAATAGCACAAATTACAAAAACAAGAGCCTATATGATAAAAAGCAATCATAATTGAAAAAGTTTATAACCAATATTCACAAGTATATAAAACTATATTTAACAATTAATTATCTAAACCTATATTAAGTTCTCTTAATAATTTCTTTAATTTTAAGTTTAAATTTATTCATACTTATGTTAGCTAAAATAGGATACTGAGAACTTAATTTGTTGTGTAGTGTTATGCCATATTTGAAGCTATGTTTCATACCAGCAGCCGTTCAACTTTTGGATTCCGTGAAATGAAATAATGTATTATAATTATGCCAATATGTGTTGAAATTTGTCTTGTTCTTATGAAACAAAGTTAATAGCTAATGTATAATAATGTACAGGGACATCATTTTATTTTTACTAACATTTCCAATATTAATCTAACTATACCTTTGGATTAACGGTTGAAAACCGGAAACACCGTTTGCTACCCCCTTCCACGACTGGAGTTCGATGATACTGGCGAAAAATACAAGCAAATCACTTTACTAGGTATAGGAGAGAAGAAAAGTAGTTCATCCAGTTACGTAAACAAGGAAATATCGCGATTTGAGTTTGATAATTTTCATTAGGTTTTTCTTTAATCAAAATACAGTACAGTATTAACAATGAATGTTTTTATTCATTATGCAGTGTATATTATACTGTCTACAGCATATTAGCGTACAATATAGAGAATGAAGTTAAATTGAAAAATAATCATAATATGGATATTTAAACACATTTTTGAAATGTGTGGCCGTTCACTTCGATACAGGCTTCAGTTCTAATGTGCATATTATCGCACTATAGACTATTGTACCTAATTCCAATTACCAGATTCGTCCTTCGCACTAGTAACTCAATTTGAAATAATTCTGTACCTACTCTATAAAAGAGTACCTTACATACTGTAAATTCAATCTTCATTCTGTCCGATACAAAAAGATAAATTTACTCAGACATACTATCTACTGTCCGATCAAGTGGTCTTGTCGCAGGGTCATAGAAAGGGGGGAAATCACGTGACAATTAATTACTTAACGAGGCCCATTTATTTAAGTTATTTTAAGCAGTTGTATAATATTACGTAGACGTCCAATTCCTAACAGAAATTAATGTTTTCAGAAAAGAGCTAAGACAGCCCAGCCACTAGCCTTAACAGAGGGGAGTGCAGAAGCGAGTGGTGGAAACCGGGATGCGACGTAGGCAAACGGACGACAGTACTTGTGCGAAAATACGATTCAATATTGAAAGCTCTTTCGTCACTGGAAAACGTGAACATATTTCTGGAACGTACTATACTCACTAACTCAGTACTGTTTATTATGACCGTAAGGCGACTTTGACTGCATACGCGGCCTTGGTTCTGTGTGGACTGTTGAAAGTTTACTAGTACAGGGGGTACATTAAAAAACTCAGGTACAATAAAAATTGAAGTAAAAATAAAATGATGTCCCTCTATAATGTTATAATGTTAATAATCTATAATTACCTAAAGAATGCCAGAAAATAAAGCGCAAGGAATTTTAAAAGGACGTAATAAATTACACTAAGAGACTTTTAAAGCAATGGAATTCAGACTTTAAAATCTAATTTGCAGTGATTGATTAGCAAGAAATGACCGCCTGTATGTAGGCAGCATGACTACTTACCTGTTTTTTCTTGTTTTTACTAGACAATTACACTGGGATGCAATGCACTCTCACTAGTGAATCTCATACTTTCACAAATACTCCTGAAGATTCAATTTCCTCGTCAGACCACATTCCTATTAATCTGTATTCATTACTTGCCTTAATGAGGTCAAGTATTACATTGCGGAAACATTGTACCACAATTACGTCACTAACGACCCATTGTACAGCTAATTTACGATGCTCTTCTGTTTCAAGCACAACGGACAACGCAAATTAACGTGGTGCATTAATTATAATGCTGCAGCTAATTTGTGCAAAAATTACATCATTGCCAGGGCATCCAAGTACAGATTTAACACAAATTACACTAAAAAGTCAACAATTAAGAATTCAATTACATGCCCAACCAATTCCTTTTCCTCTTCCTGATCAGTTTCAGCATCATTCTTTCTTCACCCACTCTTTCCAACACAGCTTCATTTCATATTCTGTCTGTCCATTTCACATACTCAATTTTTCTACATATACACATTTCAAATGCTTCTAGTCGCTTCTCTTCACTCCGTCGTAACGCCCATGATTCTACCTCATACAATGTCACACTCCACACAAAGCATTTCACTAGTCTCTTCCTTAAGCATTGTATTCTTCACCTTACATAATTAGGAAAATTAAATCAAGACATTTGAGATGAGCAGGACATGTAGCACGTATGGGCGAATCCAGAAATGCATATAGAGTGTTAGTTGGGAGGCCGGAGGGAAAAAGACCTTTGGGGAGGCCGAGACGTAGATGGGAGGATAATATTAAAATGGATTTGAGGGAGGTGGGATATGATGATAGAAACTGGATTGATCTTGCTCAGGATAGGGACCGATGGCGGGCTTATGTGAGGGCGGCAATGAACCTTCGGGTTATTTAAAAGCCAGTAAGTAAGTCTCTTCCTTAATTCTTTCTCTAGAGGTCCGCAGAAGATGCTCCTTTTTCTATTAAAAGCTTCCTTTGCCATTGCTATCCTTCTTTTGACTTCCTGGCAGCAGCTCATGTTACTGCTTATAGTACGCCCCAAGTATTTGAAGCTGTCCACTTGCTCTACTGCCTCATTTAGAATTTTACCTTCTTTATTTTTCTTCCTATGACAATGATCTTCGTTTCATTTGCATGTATCTTCATCCCATACTGCTCACAGCTGTCATTTAGCTCCAGTAGCATACCCCTTAGTATAATCTTCTCTTTTGCTAACAACGCCATATCATCAGCAAATCTTATGCACTTTATTCTTCTTCCTCCTACTATAACCCCTGCTATTTTTTAAAACAGTACTTTAGTAAATCCTCCAAGCAGATTTTGAACAGGGTAGATGATAAAAGATATTCACGCAGTGTAAAGACCTTACTTTGTTGCTTTCTTAATTCCAATAGCCATTACGAACAGCAGATCCAAATGTAATTAATAAAAATGTTTATCCTCGACCATGCCGAAATGTAGTAATTATACACCTGGTAGCAGTCCTTTAATGCACCTCATTAAAGTACACCTACTCATTAAAGTTCACTTGTTCCACCTATGAGAAATCACCATTGTACCATTATAAAACCGCAAGTATCGATTATTCTCGGATATGCAATCGAAAGACAACTAGCGAAAAGTCACGGAGGCTGGAAATCCAATACTGTCGCAGAAAGTTATGTTCTGTTACTATAATAATTAGCGTTAATTGTAAATAATATTCAAATAAATTCAATTTGTCATCTCGTTTTTCAATTCTAAATCAATTTCCAGGTTATATCAAGACTAATGTTCATGTTATTCTCTAGATTATATCAAGGTCAATGACATTCGCTCCTCGGAAAAAATCAATACTTTCGCGTCTGCGCACATCTCACAATTTATAATGTCAGTTCCGCTCCTCACTTACATAACCATAACATGAATACTTATGAATAATTTCAAGTTAGAAATATGGTCGAGCATAAAAAGTCGTATGAAACTTGCCTATAATGGTAATTAAGACGTTCGTATGAAAATTATGAAACTCGCTTGCGCTCGTTTCATAAACAAACATACTCGCGTCTTAATTACTACCATTATAGGCTCGTTGCATAATGTACTATTTTACTCCTTTTAATAACGCGCAAATTTATATCATGAATGGCATCTCAACGTAGCATTTGATTTAAACGCGCCCAGCCTTTCAAGAATGAAAACCTTATATCCTTAGCTTTAAACACGTTCTTACATATAGGACATGGAAGAAAACATATTACAACAATACACACGAAGTATAGATCAGATCATTACGTGTAAATTCCGCCAAGATATATTTTTGATATGACCGCTAATGTATTGAGATTGTTTAGTTAAAAAAAAATTAAACGAGATATGTAGCAACGCAGCATAGAATATATAGTGATACGTACTCCTTCACTTTACTCACTTCCAGAGAGGTGGATGTAATTCTACCTGACGTACCCTGGCTGCAGCGTTGCCGGTTTTTCAGAGCCACGATACTATAGTTGACGAATGAAATTTACAAATCCTTTTTAGGTGATTAATCGAAGCCTGTACCTTTATAGTAAATTACTACTAAAACATTGTCATAAGTAGGCCATTCTACACTACCCTAAAAGAAACAAGTCTTGTTTTAAAGATTTTCGTAGAATTCACAATCAAAATTAATTTCAATATATTTTTTCTTCAAAATCGTCCGCAAAGAAACAAAAAGTTATCACAGTTTTTCTCCGTCTCATTTCTAACAATTATCTGAGAAGGAATAAAATAGACCTACACTCTCTTCCACCCTATGCCAATTTCTGTCAGCTCTAACCAAGAGAATGAAAATGAGATATTGAAATTCAAAGTTTATTCACATTTTTCCTTTAGATGTTACAATTAAGCAACCCGAATGAGCAAATGCTCGTGCTTAGACGCAGTGCAATAGAGAAAAATTTACGACATAAATATTACGCAGACAAAAAATAAGAATTAGATAATAAATATTATAAAATAATTACAAACAATAATACCAATGAAATAATAATAATAATAATAATAATAATAATAATAATAATAATAAAGTTGATGAAAACAGACTATAAAACTGATAAGCGAGACACATTCATGTAAACATATTGTGATCAAGCAGACAGTAATAGGCCTTACTTACTTACTTACTTACTTACTTACTTACTTACTTACTGGCTTTTAAGGAACCCGCAGGTTCATTGCCGCCCTCACTTAAGCCCGCCATTGGTCCCTATCCTGAGCAAGATTAATCCATTCTCTACCATCATATCCCACCTCCCTCAAATCCAGTTTAATATTATCTTCCCATCTACGTCTCGGTCTCCCTAAAGGTCTTTTTCCCTCCGGCCTCCCAACTAACACTCTATGTGCATTTCTGGATTCGCCCATACGTGCTACATGCCCTGCCCATCTCAAACGTCTGGATTTAATGTTCCTAATTATGTCAGGTGAAGAATACAATGCGTGCAGTTCTGTGTTGTGTGACTTTCTCCATTCTCCTATAACTTCATCCCTCTTAGACCCAAATATTTTCCTAAGCACCTTATTCTCAAACACCCTTAACCTATGTTCCTCTCTCAAAGTGAGAGTTCAAGTTTCACAGCCATACAGAACAACCGGTAATATAACTGTTTTATAAATTCTAATTTTCAGATTTTTTGACAGCAGACTGGATGATAAGAGCTTCTCAACCGAATAATAACAGGCATTTCCCATATTTATTCTGCGTTTAATTTCCTCCCGAATGTCATTTATATTTGTTAGACAGTAATACGCCTAATGTTAGTAATTTTATATATATATATATATATATATATATATATATATATATATATATACCCTATAATGTTAAAGCAATTAATGTATAAGAAATTTATTTATCGTATTTTATTTTTGAACTCATGAATATGTGGATAATTTTTCGACACTAGATTGTAGGCTATAATCTGATCCATAATTCTTAAACCAGCAGTTCATCTATCAGAGTTGAGACATTCCTTCTAATATTATATTCATACTATGTATCAGTCATGATATGATTCTGAATTCTACCCTAAAGTAAATTTCTTCAGAGCAGGTTCCCGCATACGAGTATATTGCAGTTTGTTGAGCAGTTTATGTTCTGTTGAACGTATTAAGAAATCGAGGATCATAAACATAACAAAGAGAATGTCATTTAATTACTACTAGTTATGTAGTTCATGCACTTCCTCAAAGTGTCGATGCGTTGTTTGCAAACTTTCTTCCTGCAAACGCAAGACTTCCTGATCCTGTGTGAATGACCCAAACCAAGTCAAATGACGATCTGATTTCTAACAAAGGTGGATATTGTACGTAAGAGTGGTGTTGAAAGCCATATCCATATTTCTAGAGAAATTTCGTCACGATTTCCCTCCCACACATCAGCGAAATTGTTGTTACGACGTATCGTTACAGTGGCGTAGCATGTTAATTGAAGGAAGTTGCTGCCATATGGGAGAGCCCGCACTTTCCTCTGTCATGCTAAGATGCGTCGCACTGGTTTCCTTCGACCCTCTGTCAGCTGGCGACCGTGGATGCGTGGCATTAATCCAATTATCGAAAAGAAAACAAACCTTAAAATGGTCAACCGTGTCTATAAATCTAACTGCTTTTTTTTTTACAACGAAAATCACAATTTGACTCTGTTTGTCGGCGAGTGAACATGGGGCAGGTAGAATCAATCCATTTTAAGCCTATTAGCGAAAAGAAAACAAGCCTTACAAAATGGCTACGAATTTCTGTTATAATCTGTGTATGAGTGAACCAATTTTGATCAAATTTAGTACACACATAATACAAAAATTAATTTCTTTCAATCATCATTTTTTGACACAGAGAATATAAGCGTGTTTTCATGGTTCAAGTACTTTGACGCTGTTATCAAGATATGTTCTAATTTCTATGGTTTTAGGCGTACTATTACACTTTTACTACGTCATATTAGCCTACTTTTGACGAATAAAACAGTATAGAACGACATGTTTCAACCAATCATGTCTGCTTATCGTACAATTTTTATTACCTCCTCAGCATTTGTTTTTATCACCTCTCTACATTTGTTTGTTTGTTTGCCAACATTGTACTTTTAATAACTGTACCTGTTAAAATGATTCATATTTATTTTATTTAAAACTTTTCTATCATTTGTCTTGTTTATATTATTTAGGTTTTGTTATAACTTTTGCTGTATGAGATTATGGATAGTCACGTATCAGAGATTGTTTAATATATAGAATGTAACAAAATTTTCTGGTACAATAAAAATTTTAGTTTTTTTTTAATACTTGATGGTAAATATCACATTTTCAGCCAAATTATTAATAAATCATTGCATCACACCATAATCAAGTAGTACCAACACCTACACTATAAAATTTGGTCATGATTCCTGAGAAAATGGAAACTAAACAAGAGAATAATTATAACATACTGTTAGAGAAACTTTTGTTACAGTCTATATATTGATAATTGAAGTAGAAAGCAACTGTTTTAATAAAAATGAAATTGAATCATCAAAGTCTTCTTGACTAGTTTTCGTCCATAAAGTTCAATGAAAATTGTATAGTTGGCACAACTGGTAATAAGAGAACAGTTGATCATAACACATTACTGTCATCTAGAGGAATATTTTTAATGATGAGATGGTACAATAATACATTTTCAAGATAGTTTCGTATTTTAGTAAGTCAATTAATATTTTACTCGTATTGTATTATAATACTTTATTTCTTCTAATCTTTATATACTTTCTTCTAATTGTGCAATAGCCAATTAAATCCCACTCGAGTTTTTATTTTCTCTAGATAAATCAAAACCTATAGTGACATTATTGTAAATAAATTATTATGCTTGCAAGCAATGTAAGATACAACTACATATTTCTATTCATTATACAAAGTGGACAGAAAGTTACTGCCCATTTCAACAATAGTTGAGGTCTTGAAAGGAGTCATTGAAAAGGTGTTTGAAGTAGCTACTATTTAATTCGAATCAGATACCGTCATTCTTGACCCACGAAATTTTACCTCCAACCTTAAATAGACGATTAATAGTGTATGAGATATCTGTATACTGTTGAATTATTTCAACTTTTATCATACCGTCAGGAGAGACGGACTTGGAAGGTATTGCAGAATTCGCATCCGGGAGAATGATATTTCGATTCTTAGGACCAACAATTTTTACACAGAATTTCTATGCACTTCGATTGGACATCTCAGAACTTTAAAGTAGACCATCACCACTAGGGGAGTAGTGGGTACAGTGAGACACAAAATATTAAGACATATGTATGCAAGTGATATTTCAAGTATTTTTAAAATCAGGTGCAATAGAAATATACATTAAAACATGGAGTATAATAATACATAAACAAAAATGTTAATAGATGAAAGACATAATATACAATGCGTGTTTGTCAAAAAAATGCAAATGTCTCACTGTTCCCATTCAGGAGGGTACAGTGAGACACCACAGTGTCTATTAACGGACAATGAAATGATTTACATTTATTTCAAAAGAAAGGAAAACTTGCTGTCTCTTTATCTTGACATGTTCTGCAGGCTTATTTAGAATCATTTTGATGTCTGACTTCGAAACCATTGAAACATCTGGAACATTTGGAAAAGTGAATTTTCCATGACTTTCAAACTTTTGCGAAAAAATAAAATGAATGGTTGGTGACAACAAAGCTTATAATTATAAGAATTTAATGTAATTCTTTATTATTTTTTAATATTTTCTTAAATTTTGTGAATAATTTTTTATTTATGAAACCATTAAAACTTAATGTATCCATTATTTTAAGCCACAGTTCCTGAATTGGTTGCTAATATGTTCATTTTTAATGTTAGTTACTGGTAAATGTAATATAATTACAGTTTGTTTTTGCAAATCATTGGTACATGGGAACAGTGAGACGTCTCAGTGTACCCCTCAATGGCATGTCTCACTGTTCCCTTTACGCATAGTTCATTTAAAAATGACGCCATCACTTCAAAATTAAAACAAGAAAGACGAAACTTTGCCAAACATAATCTCAAATACCATAGTATTAGGTAACAAAGCAGTCATATTTATATCTCATTTGTATATCCAATATAACCTTCATTAAACACAAGCTAAAATTTTACTTCTAGAGTGAAAAATTACGAATTATTTTTTCATCACTCACCTTTATAACTAGAATCAAATCGAGTATGAAAATACTATTACTTTACTCATGCAACATACAACTCCACTGTTACCAACATCTCAACATCAAAATTTACCACCTAATAAAAAAGTCTCACTTTTCTCCCTGTCTTACTGTACCCTCTTCTCCCCTACTTTCTCTCATTTGTATTACTTCGCTCATTATTATAACATTATTTCCCCGAAGTAAATAAGTTCTGTGCATAATGGTAAAGCACTCTATTAAAAAAAGAGATAAATTTATCTGTGAATTTCTTGAAAAAGTAAAATTTTATATACTGTGTAATCTCAAGATAAAGAATTAATTTACACTAAGCATTCATTTCTATTATTTCAAAGAAAGAAATACGATGAAATTCGAGGGCGATCGCAATATATCGCATTACTAACGTCCCAAATGCTTCTTTGTTCTAGATTGGGATCTTCCTCTTGGCTTTTGCCATTCTGGCAATGGCTGAAGATTCGAAGTCAGAAACAAAAGAACCCGAAAATAATAAAGAAGAAGAAACGAAACAAGTGGAAGTGAAGGAGAAAGTCGAGCAGAAGGCAGAGGATGGAGACAAGAAGAAGCGCGGTCTGATCAGCGACTTCGGGTACGGCGTGGGGTTCGGGCACGGCCTGGACCTGGGCTTCTTCGGCGGAGGCGGAGGAGAGCACGTGCACCACGGCCACATCAAGACCATCACCCTCACCGAGAAGGTCCCTGTGCCGCACCCCTACCCGGTGCACATCCCCGTGGAGAAGCACATCCCTGTCCCTGTAGAGAAGCCAGTCCCGTACCCTGTCAAAATTCACGTAGACCGACCCTATCCGGTCCCTGTCACCGTCCACAAGCCCGTCCCTTACACAGTACACAAGCCGGTGCCCTATCCCGTGAAGGTGCCCGTCGACAAACCGTACCCAGTGCACGTCACAATCGAGAAGAAGGTGCCTTACCCAGTTGAAGTGAAGGTCCCCGTGCCACAGCCTTACACGGTCCACGTACCAAAACCCTACACAGTGGTGGTGGAGAAGAAGGTCCCGGCACCATACCCAGTGCACATCAAGGTCCCCGTGCCCCAGCCTTACCCCGTGCACGTCAAGGTCCCGGTAGCTGTCCCTGTGGATCGCCCAGTGCCGGTAGAGGTCAAGGTCCCAGTCGACAGGCCAGTGCCTGTACCGGTAGAAAAGCCTTACCCAGTTCCGGTGGAAAAGAAAATCCCGTATCCCGTTGAGAAGCCCGTTCCATACCCCGTCAAGGTACCAGTAGACAGGCCTGTACCGTACCCCGTGGACAAGCCTTACCCGGTGCCCGTGGAGAAGAAGGTGCCTTACCCCGTGGAGAAGATCGTGCCTTACCCTGTGGAGAAGCCAGTGTACTACCACGTGAAGGTGCCGTATGACAGGCCTGTGCCGTACCCCGTAGAGAAGCCCTACCCAGTGCCTGTCGAGAAGAAGGTGCCGTATCCCGTGGAGAAGCCAGTGCCGTACCCCGTGAAGGTCCCAGTGGAGAAACCGGTGCCCTATCCTGTTGAGAAACCGGTGCCCTACCCCGTCAAGGTACCGGTGCCAGTGCCAGTCCATCATGAGCACGGTGGTGGAGGGTACGGAGAAGAACATCACTTCTAATGCTGCCATCCAATCCCGACATCATCATGCTGCAATTTCGATACAAAAACTATAATACGCAATAATGAAGACACCGAACAACAATGAAGTTGCAGTGATACATTAAATATCTCAAACGTTTGACCAAAGACCCGCACAAAAGCACTTTTTTTTCTCATCTAACGAACCTTCGTACAATAAAGTGAAGTTTTAATGTGATCACATTGTTTCGGTATGAGGACTGAATGAGCTCCGGTTTGTCTACAAACAATGCTCATCCAACAAGCAGTATTTTTCTGGGTGTTCCACCCTGTATTATTATATTCCTGTTACAGTGTGAATGGATTGTTTGTCAACACAATCATGCCCTGCCAATCTTGCTGTGGCTAACATACAATGACAATGTTAAGTTTATATGCATGCCAAAAAAGTTTTCACGACTGAATAAATCATTTTTACAACTTCAAGAACGTGTTTATTTCGTGACTATGATGACGATCTCCTCACGTCCCTGTTATCCCTGACAAAGTAACTCTTGACGAAGTACTGCTGTGCATTGTGTTAACTAATAGAGAAGCCTTTGAGTAATTGATAGAGGACCTAAAATCAATAGTCAATTTGGTCTTGATTTTAACTGCAAGCAATTTTTATTTTATGTGGTTTAGTTGTTATATTAGTGGGCCATGTTTATTAAATCAGTAGGCCTTGTAGAAAATAGCATCTACTCATTGTTGCCACCTGGCAACTTGAAACAAGGGACAGCCGAAGCATAGAGATGCATGTCTGGGCACCGCATTTTTTTTCTTATTACTAGAACGATCGTGTAAGTCAGCGATTCTCTAATAAATTATCGTGGGGACCAATATCCTGGCCTGCTCGTTCCCCTGACCTCAGTTCGTTGGGTTTTTACTTATGGGAATATTCAAGACCTGTTCAGAATAATGAAATTCTTAGCCAACGTGTTGAAGAATGTCAGCAGCCACCTAGAATATGGGAGAGAGTAACAGTCCGAGAGGCGCAGCTTAGAACATGTGGCCATTTTGAGCACTATCTGTAGAATACGCAAGGACTTTGGGAGAAAAATGTAAAAATATCTGTCCTAAATCAAACTTTATTTTAATTTCCCCTATTACTATATCATGTATTTTACAGATATTTATAGCATTACTTAGAATTGCGTTCGTTACTTTCCTTTCCTCTATACTGTATGTTTCATCGTGTGCTTCCTCATAGCCTACATTTACGACAAATCATTGAAGCACTACACTGAACATATGGTAACATTCCTAACCAGTCCAATCCAACGGTTTCTTAGAACCTTAACGTCTTCTGTAATTTATACATCGAGATATTCCACTAGTCATAAACAGAAATTTATGACCAACAACCAAGTAGAACTCAATCTATCGAAGTTGTTCGACATCTGACCACAGCTGGAGGTGATCTCGAAAATGAGGGAATTTCTACACGGACTTCATGGACAACAAAATCCATTTAAGAAAAAAAAATAATAATAATTACCGTTTATGCGATAGTCGTTAAGTTGAACTGCTTCTTTGAGCAGGTTTTACTATAATTTGTTTGAATGTAACGGAGAACATACATTTCTTCTTAGCTTCAAACAAATTTCTCTTAAATAATCAATACAACATAACTCAGTCTACAGACATCAGTGCCAATCCTGTTGAAGGCCCATTCACAATGAAAATTAAACATAACCGTAACATAAACACACAAGTTTGCGCCCAGGCTACCAAATGGGATCATTCACAATGATTCACATAAGCATTGACATAAACATTACCGTAAGACGTTAACATGAAAGTTTGCAAACTCCAAACTTTCATGCTTATGCTTACGTAATTTGCAAACAGAACACAATCGTGGAGCGCTGAAGTATACGACAGAATATGAGTAAATGGCGTCGTTGTTATGTTTCCATGGTTACCAAGTATGTTTGCTGTTATGTTTATGTTCCCATCGTGAATGATGGTATGACTTTTTGATTTTACCGTAACGTTTATATTCTTAAGTTAACGCTTACATTGTTTAATTTTCATTGTGAATGAGCCTTTAGTCTCCAGTTGTCGTATGCAAATTTTGAAATAACTGTGAAAGAAATGCGAAAAAAACCCTAACATCTCCACAGTTTTCTTGCCTACCATAAATTGCACTTCTTCTCGTATCTCCAACGCTGTCGCCATACAGCCCGTTGTGCACTCTCTTAACAAAATAATACCGGTATGAATTAGTCGCAATCACGGAAATGGCGGCTCATGAATTCAGATATTAAAAATTAACATCTCAAAGAAAAAGGTAGGAAGTTTAGAATATGTTTATCTACACAAAGACCGTACAGGTAGGTCCATTAAAAACTCCCGATGAGATCGAGAAGTTAAGAAGTGCAGAGATGAACGAGTGACTCTATGGGCAGCTTTAAGCCCCAGAGATACTGCGGAGAAGAACAGGCAGGTTTATAATTGTCACCAGATAAGACAGTCCGCTCCCAGAACCCAGCAGTACGCCTTCCAGACGGTTCTAAAATGGCATGATCGTCCCACGCACGAAGTGTTAAATGGATGAAATGTGTAATGCTGAGGGAAACGGGAAAACTCTAGACAAGCGTTCACCCTCCGAACTTGTCCACAACAAATGTCACTTCAGTCTACGTTTGGATGTCGCGTTGCGTCCTAACTCTGAGACACGAGAGGTCAATGGCGTGTAGATAACACATGCGCTCACTTTTCGTAATTCTATGAACCCTTCACTGCCTACATCTGAGTGAAGTAGGTCTATTTACGCTGATCCCCAGCTGACAATGCTACGGTTCGCTGTATTTCCGGTCTTCATGCAGACAACGCCACATGTTCCTATGTCAGCCCTGATACCTATCATGTGGAAATGGGAGAAACCCGAGTAAAATATGGACATGTGCATAACATAACTATATATCTTGACGTTGAATTAAATGTGGGTGGTGCCAGAAATAAAATAAGAAGAATGCAAGGAGAACAAAGGGATACAAGGAAATCACAATGAGAACAATGGGAATACAAGCAAAACAAAGGGATACAAGGGAATCACAATGAGGATAATGGGAATACAAGCAAAACAAAGGGATACAAGGGAATCACAATGAGAATAATGGGAATACAAGCAAAACAAAGGGATACAAGGGAATCACAATGAGGACAATGGGAATACAAGCAAAACAAAGGGATACAAGGGAATCGCAATGAGGACAATGGGAATACAAGCAAAACAAAGGGATACAAGGGAATCACAATAAGGACAATGGGAATACAAGCAAAACAATGGGAACACAATGAGAACAAAGGGATACAAGGAAAACACAATGAGGACAATGAGAATACAAGCAAAACAATGGGAACACAATGAGAACAAAGGGATACAAGGAAAACACAATGAGGACAATGAGAATACAAGCAAAACAATGGGAACACAATAACAAAGGGATACAAGGAGAACACATGAGGACAATGAGAATACAAGCAAAACAATGGGAACACAATGAGAACATAGGGATACAAGCAAAACAATGGGAACACAATGAGAACAAAGGGATACAAGGAGAACAAGGGAACACAGGGAGAACAAAAGGAGAATACAAGGAGAACAGAGAAATACAAAGGGAACACAAGGATAACGGGGATATATGGATAATAAAGGGGATAAAATAAGAACAAGACGAACACAAAGAGAACAAGGAAATGCAAGGAGTATATAATGTGTACAAAGTGAAAACAAGACGAAGACAAGGAGAAAAGGGGAAGGAAAGGATAGGGAGTACGAGGGGAATAAAAGGAGAACAAGGAAAACACAAGAAGAACAAGGGGAATAGAAGGAGAAAAAGAGGAACACAAGTGTCACTAGAGCTGGAACCCGGACCACCTCGCCTGCATGCTACAGCAGGGGCCTTGCTTGCTGGAATTGGAACACAGAAGTGAAAACGAAAGAAACGTTATCAATCACTTGACTGGATACTGCCCGCCAGATGCCGCGGATACGAACAACGGCACCGAGTAACAAATTCTAGATTATAAATGTGATAAGGAGTCTGATGAAAGCTAAACAAGGACGTCATGCTGTCCTGACGTAACGGTCCAGACATCTGCGTGATGCATGGTTATGGTCCACTTCAAGGTAAACAAAGGATTACCTAACCGCGGGTTATCATTTCTCCTGAAAGTGAAAGCCTGCATACGGAAGCAGCAGCAACCCAGTAGCATGGGAAACCCTGAGATGGGTGATGTGTCACTAATTGTTTTAATTATGTGGGATGCTGGGAATACGAGTAAAGATGTTGATACAAAGATTAATACGGTAATGTATTCAAACAATTTTGTAGAACATTAAGACTGACACTATTGAAAAAGGTGAGAAGAGATACAATTTTAAAGTTTTATAAAATGATGGTCATTCCACTTCTTATTATATGGTTATGAAAATTGGACACTCACAAAGAGCCAAATAAACAGAATATAAGCGACAGAGATGCAGTTCTTGAGACCAGTGACCCTATAAGTACAGCTTTTCAGATAAGAAAAGAAATGTCTACGTACAGAACTGGGAGTGAATAACATTGTAGAAACAACAGAACTTAGTGGAATGAACATGATAAGCTACGTATGTATACCAAACCACCAAAAGTTACTGTATATATCGATATATCCCAAAGGAATGTAGAAATCTGAGGAGAAACGGGCTAAAAGTAGCTCAAGCCTTTGAAGACAATGATCATCATTAGTATCACTATTATTGTTGTTATTTTTGTTATTACCATTGTTATTAATATTATCATTATTATTATGATTTATCTACTATATTATTATTATTATTATTATTATTATTACTATTATAAAATAATGTAGCGTAGTGGGGGAAAAAGATTTAGAGCTTTTTATTGACATCCTGTTACCGAAAAAGTTGTTTCGGTAATGTCGTTTGTCTGTCTTTCTCTGTTTTAAAGCAACTTATTGCATGCATTTTCTACATAAGCAATAATATTGCACGAGACAATTTATCCTGCATTTATGCACAATAATAATAATACTTACTTACAAATGGCTTTTAATGAACCCGAAGGTTCATTGCCGCCCTCACATAAGCCCGCCATCGGTCCCTATCCTGAGCAAGATTAATCCAGTCTCTATCATCATACCCCACCTCCCTCAAATCCATTTTAATATTATCCTCCCATCTACATCTCGGCCTCCCTAAAGGTCTTTTTCCCTCCGGTCTCTCAACTAACACTCTATATGCATTTCTGGATTCGTCCATACGTGCTACATGCCCTGCCCACCTCAAACGTTTGGATTTAATGTTCCTATTTATGTCAGGTGAAGAATACAATGTGTGCAGTTCTGTGTTGTGTAACTTTCTCCATTCTCCTGTAACTTCATCCCGCTTAGTTCCAAATATTTTCCTAAGCACCTTATTCTCAAACACCCTTAACCTATGTTCCTCTCTCAAAGTGAGAGTCCAAGTTTCACAACCATACAGAACAACCGGTAATATAACTGTTTTATAAATTCTAACTTTCAGATTTTTGGACAGTAGACTGGATGATAAGAGCTTCTCAACCGAATAATAACACGCATTTCCCATATTTATTCTGCGTTTAATTTTGCTGTGGTCGTGCCAGAGAATCAGTCCTATTCCGAGGCTTATTGTAGGGATACGTAACAAGCTGTTTTTTACGGTGATGGGTTGTTAGCCCTTCGCCCAACCCCCAAGCTGGAGGACCACCCCTTATCGGCTGTCCACGACTGCTTATTCAATATATTCGCAGCTACCCTCCATATCTGGAGGCCGTCTCCTCTATCCGCAACCTCAGGACGCGCCATGCCGTGGTGATAGGGACCCACAATACAATAATAATTATTAGCGTCTTCATTTTAAATTTAAACATTGTCGATCCAATCCATATCAAATCTAAC
Source organism: Periplaneta americana (assembly GCF_040183065.1). NCBI lineage: Eukaryota > Metazoa > Arthropoda > Insecta > Blattodea > Blattidae > Periplaneta > Periplaneta americana. The sequence continues at coordinate 188,114,295 of NC_091123.1, read as the reverse complement.
GCTTTTATTTAGATTTTTTGTATTATGTAGAACAGACTGAAAAATGATTGGTGTAGTTCGAATCAAGATAAAAAAATAAATAAATAACCAGGGATCCTCGGTTCCCAAGTTAGCGTTGCATAGCAACGTGTAATATATTTGTACTGAATGTTATTAATATTAATGCAAACATATCTGTAAATGACATCACAACAGACTACGTAACAGTCTTCAATATAACAGAGCTTTTACCGAAACTTTAAAAATATATAATTTAGCTCATATCTTATACAGATATGAAAAACTCAAGTTTACTTGCGTATTTCACTCGAAATTTGTATATCTCCTGTACTTGGGGCGTGGCAAGCGATTGCAGAGAAGTGAGCAAAAATTGTTGCACGTTTTCAGTAGTTACGTAACAATGCGTAAAATGGTCATTGCCAATGACATGACATGGCGTCTTGCTTTTTCGGGCGTGACCCAATTACAATTTATTAATTAGTTTCTGTTTGTTGAAAAAATTTATAAATCATCTCACCAATCGTGAGCTGCCACAAGGGACCAAGAGTTCTTCAGCATAGAAATTTTTACGAGTTCACTGAACCATTAATTTTGTTTTAACAATGAAATTCCTACAAGTACATAGCTGCAAATAATTTTTTGAGATTAGTGGAAATATACCTATTTTAGAGAGGTGAGTGTTACAAAAAAGTAAAGAATGCTACTGGACTTAGTTTGATTTCGAATATAGGTGATTCTTCAGGAGAGCAATTGATCCTTTCAATGCAGCTAAGGTTACAGTCGGAATAATAGATGTAGGTATTCCAAGCCTCTTAAACACATCTTTCATGAAGAGAGTAGCGGTACCTCTTGCTCCAACCAGAAGTCCGATTACTTCAAGCTCTTTTAACTGGTATTTTTGTAGGTAACAGGGAATGGTAGGATTGTAGATATTCTTTTTTTCATTATCCACTTCTGCTGGCTGTTCCTCATCTTTTCGAAACGCACAGTGGGATCAATTATGTATCCTGATCTTGTATTATATCTATGTGCCGTGTACTGCCAGTAACGGAGAGACCATGTACTTCTTCAAAGGTGTTGTAATCGGCATCTTTAAGGGCAGTGGCTATAATTGATCGTACTTGGTGGTGTCTAGCGTTTCGCAGAGATTCGCCGTGCAGACAGGATCCCAGGACGTGTGCAAGAGTTTCAACCTCGTTGTGGCAATGCCTACAACGCTTGTCCTGAGATCTTCCCGGCACAGCACGTGCTGCAGCAACATTTCCAACCATTTTAATGCCATCGCGCCATTCACTGTTGGAGAGTCCTTCGTGTTTACAAATCCATTTGTTGGCACCAGGATATTGTTTAAATAAAACTACGCCTTTCCCTTTCTGTGGATGACGACACCAAATATCAAATTCTCTGTTCCTCAGAAGGTTACGAATCTTTGTAGCATTTAAGAAATGTTCATTCTTATGAAATAAGGCATCTTCTGGAACAATGTTCAGAGATTAGGCACATCTAATGCTCTCCTCATGAATCTGACGTGTTTGTATGATGTATGGGTTTTGAGATTTGTGTAAACATCGAAGGGTATTAATTTGTTGTAATAGTGCTTCCCATTTTGTTCGAAAAATTCCTAGTCCTTTGTACTTCCTGGGACTATAGACCATTGCATCAGGAATGTCTGTAGGCAGATTCATTACCTCTTTCAGTCCACTTTTTATTAATTTGTCGACGTCATCCAAGAACTTTTTGGTATAAGTTCAGAAGGGATGGTTTGAAATTGATATATTAAGGAAGGACAGATGGAGGTATTTAGAACACAACTGTCCGAACATAGGTCTGCACCCCACAAGTGACGCCATGGCAACTAGATAATGGGTAGGTATATTGTATTATGTTCCCAATATAGTTTAAGCACAGTCTAGTATATACAGTCGCGAAGCTCAATACGTAGTAAATATGCAAACATTAGGTAGTTGCTCACCACTAGGATTGCTAATATCGCCTCATTACAGGCAATGCAAAATAGTACCATCACAGTCTATTGTTTTTAGCACCCTCAAAACTCAAGCTTCGTGACTGTATATAGTAGACTGTGGTTTAAGTATGATTTGAAACTTTAAAGGAGAGTAACGTGTATTTTAATTTTTATTATTATTATTAGTATTATTATTATTATTATTATTATTATTATTATTATTATTATTATTATTATTATTGTGTTGTGCTTCTGTGTTATCTTTTATCTTTCATTATATTTTTGCATTTGTATTATTATTTGAATTTCAATAAATCTGAAAATAAAATAAATCGTAGCCTATAGATAGAAGCTCTTTGCTTACCTTATAAAGCATGTCCAGATTCCACAGTTAACGCTTCACAGCATCTCCTGACACGACTTCCTAATTCAACCTACATCTATTTCATCCCCTCTAAAGATTCTATAGCCTGTAAGAGTTATTCAGTTACACCCTGTATGAGAATATCTCAAAATAATTATAAAGGATCTGTATTCTGCATTTTCAACCCACTGTATTCTGGTGTAGGAAGGGAGGGACTGAGGTGGAATCTTTAAAGAATTTGTAAGCTGTTGCTACCACAGAATTCATGTTTTTAAACGTGTTCCAAGTTAATTTATATGAAATGTCCAATAAATCAAATATCTATGTAACAGGTATATTGCATTTATATATATGATTATACAATATTGTAACATTTTATGTATAATCCATCATTCTCAGTGAAGCAACGATATAATTAAGCAAGGGAATACATTCCTCAAATAAAATGCATCAAAATATTCCTATATCAAATTATGTACATCAAGATAATAATTATACATTCAGCAATACATATGTTGCTCACTCACAACAGGTAAAAGCTATCAAAATTGTTGTAAAATGTATTTTTAAAACTAAATAGGTATCACAACACAAAACTTAAAATAAAGCTACTCATCAAAATCTCAGATAATACTGTACTATAGATGGATTAAGGAATCTTGGTGAACCATGTTAAAAAATCACAAGCATGCAAAACTACAAACAAGTTTACTACTTTCTAATCCACAAACTGACAGAATTACATTCAGAATTATTGATACCTTAGACCTTAAAAGAAAGAGAACAGTACACCTTGCGACATAATAAAGATGATGATAGGGTAAGCAAGAATTTCAGAATTTCTTTAACCTTGAAGTTTCTAATTGCTTAGCTCCATGTGCATTTCAATGAGAACGCATCTCATTACAAAAGACCTTTATCGACAAATCAACGACAGAAATACAGTAAGTATATATATATATATATATATATATATATATATATTCCTTTCTCCCCTTCCCTCCCACTCTCTCTCTCTGGAAAGTCTTCTTATTTTGAAATTTTAATTGCTTTCATATTTTATCCACACTACTATCATATTAAATCAAATAATGTACGAGAATGCAAAATAAGCTTGACATATTAATATAAAAGAAATAATTATGTGTTAATATAGCCAAATATAAATTATAATTAGAAGGCTTCACTGGACTGGATATGTGAATGATCATCAGACAACTAAGAAATGTCCATTGCTTTTTTTTTATCGGGTTATTTTACGACGCTTTATCAACATCTAGGTTATTTAGCGTCTGAATGAAATGAAGGTGATAATGCCGGTGAAATGGGTCCGGGGTCCAGCACCGAAAGTTACCCAGCATTTGCTCGTATAGGGTTCAGGGAAAACCCCGGAAAAAACCTCAATCAGGTAACTTGCCCCGACCGGGATTCGAACCCGGGCCACCTGGTTTCGCGGCCAGATGCGCTGACCGTTACTCCACAGGTGTGGACTGTCCATTGCTAGACCAGAGCAAAAGGGCAATTATATTTGTTAGCATATGTATGTTTCAGAAATTATTTCAGTAATATCAATAATAGCCATATGTTATACTCTATTAAATAACAAACAAAATGTGATATGTCGTACTAAATAACAATCACGTACACTAACACGAACTCAATACATTCTATGAGAAGACATTTTACTTAATAGATGTAACATATACAGAGAGTTTGAATACCTAACAAAAGGCTTAGCTTCCTCGCAACGGAACATTACTACTTGCATAGAAATGCTCTGTACTCTAATCTCTTGGAAGCAAAGTGCAAGAAGAGTGGGGAAAAAGATAAAATTAAGACAATAAGAGACAGAATGTGGGAAAAGGGAAGAAGAAGAAGTAGAAGTGCACACAGTTCATTATAAGCTATGAAAATGTATGTCAACTGAAGTTATATCATGCAAATCATATTTTCTGTTCATCAAAAATCAGTCTTTTTTTTTTTTTTCTGGATTGCTACACGAACACCAAGACCCAAAATCTGTCTATAATTTTTAATGAGTAATTTGTAGCTTCCATTTAACGTTGAACTGTCACCTTTATAATAATTCACAAAAATTCCTAAAACAACTGAACTGTGTATTGCACACACTCAGTGTAAGAGGTAAAGTGGCCTGCATTTCAAAACAACCAACCAATTTTGAAAACAAGTGAGGAACGATGTCATGAAAGAGTGACGGATTCAATAACATTATGTAGTGCGAATCAGAAAGAAAAGCCTTTCAAAGAATGCAATATAAAAATCAAACAACAAGCAGCTGCACAACCTTCAAGCCAGGTCCAATTCCTGTTAATTAAGGAACTGTTCACTCTAAGGATTTGTTTGATGCCCGTCCTTCTCCAACTGGCGAATTTCATTGATCCTCAAATCTACAGTAAGTAAATTTTCTTAACATACTAAACAAAGTCACAATTCAAAATACTTTCCATTATTTTTAATCAATGTATTTAAGCCATAACACTGTAACTTTTCATAGAGTTCAAATTATAAGAAAATAAAATTATCTCCGATACATTCCCACGTTCTAGTGGTGAAACTCTTTTTGGTATGAAGGAAGTATGTAACTTACTTTGTAAATTATAATTTTAAGAGTGCATTATTTAAACAAGTGTCTATATTTAACGTCCTAACTTGAAATAAAATTGTTTTTATATTTTAACACATGGAAATAAAAAAGAATTGTTAGTTTTTATTATCTATGACTAGCTTTGGCAACTTAAGTGCTGAGTTAAATATTATAAGCCTAAAGTTTTTAATAGTACTCAAATATACATGTTACTGAAACAACTTTTAAATGATCTAATATAATTTGGTGGCTAAGCATAATTTGCTCGCTCAGAAGTAAATTGCATGTTTAAATGCAGTTATGCGTCATTTGCTGTCAATTTTTCATATAAATTGACAAACAATGGTACTAAACATAGCTCCACCAAGGAAATTAACCATTTTTTCACTATATTGACACGTAAATAACTAACCTCCAATTTTTAGAAAGAATACTCTTGCCTGAATTCTAATAGTACATTATGCAACGAGCCTATAATGGTAGTAATTAAGACGCAAGTTTCATAATTTTCATACGAGTGTCTTAATTACCATTATAGTCAAGTTTCATACGACTTTTTATGCTCGACCATATTTCTAACTTGAAATTATTCATAAGTATTCATGTTATTCTTATCTGACTGAGGAGCGGAACTGACCTTGTGCAATACCTCGTAAATTGTGAGATGTGCGCAGATGCGAAAGTATTGATTTTTTCCGAGAAACAAATGTCGACATTGACCTTGATATAATCTAGAGAGTAAAATAAACATTAATCTTGATATAACCTTGAAATTGAATTAGACATTGAAAAACGAGATGACAAATTGAATTTATTTGAATATTATTTACAATTAACGCTAATTATTATAGTAACAGAACTGACTTTATTTCAAATATAGGTGATTTATTGATTTATTGTTGCCTTTCGATTGCATATCCGAGAATAATCGATACTCATGAGATGATTAAACATTATACTCAAACTCATTGTTAAAGGCTCTTAAGTATCTTACATCACCATTTATATTTCAAACAAGTAATACTGACTTAATTCAATTTTAAAATATTATAACATGTACCATATTATGTTCTATGTTGAAATTAATATACTTTATGTATTGCACATTCTTTACTTCATGTATTGAAACGTTACTCGAGACATTCTCTGAATTTGAGATGCAGAACATCAAACATTCTAGATCTGGAACAACAGTTTTGCGCAGAATGGCATTCAAATGTTTCTAGAGAGCGCTGTGTTTGTTGGAAAGAAATAATATTTTGTCACGAAGGATATGTGTTACTAAGGATTTAACATACAGGGTTAGTTAAAAGTCCAGCACCACCTAAATAACTTTTGAAGCATATGGTTCAGAGACATGAAACTTGGTATGTGAGGATAACCATATGCTAAGAACTCAATAATGGTATTGCTGAGTTTTTTTCTACTTCCGGTTTAACTTTTCAAAAAGTACCCACACTCGATACTTCTGTACAAATTCAGTGTTGCTAAGTCAAGAAAACAGAAAAGTGCATCGAATATTAAAATAATAAAATATTCCTTCCTTAACAAAACAAAACAAAGCTAGCTCACCTTCTTAATACGTGTTCAAATTAGTAGCCCTCAGCTGCTTTACAATTTGTCACTCGATCATAGAAACCATTTAAGATATGATTTAACCAGGCTTTAGGAATATCTTGCACCACTTCCATTTTTATTTAGCAACACCGAATCTGTACAGAAGTATCAAGTGTGGGTACTTTTTGAAAAGCTCTTAATGAGCTTTATTCAAAAATAAAAAAATATATTGGGTGTTCCATTTAAAATAAGAGAGTTGGAGTTACTTCTGGTTAAACCGGAAGTATAAAAAACTCGATAATACCATTATTGAGTTCTTAGTATATGGTTATCCCCACATACCAAGTTTCATGTCACTGAACCGTATGCTTCAAAAGTTATTTGGGTGGTGCGGGACTCTTAACTAACCCTGTATGCTGGAAATGGGAAAAGAACATAATGTACGTTAACAGGGAATGCCTCAATTTTTACACAAGATACACCTTTTGCTTGTGATTCAGGATCCTTGTTGCCATTCATATTATGGACTCATGTTTTCGGAAAATATATACATCAACATGAAAGTTTCTACACTGCACTCAACTCTATATTATTTTTTAAGATTATCAAAAGGTGATTAAAGGAGAAGTTCAACATTAAATAGAAAATCATGCACATCTTAACCACTTCTGTGAGACAGCTACCCCTCAATGCTTGAAAACTTCTTATGGAGGCAAAAAAAAAACTGTGTAGGAATTTATGGATAAACTCGTTTCTTACAAATTAATTTCTAAATTATGTACTCTGGGTATTATTTTACATTAGTTTGTGTACAATGCCTGCCTGATAAAGTTGGTTGCATTCATGTGTAAATTCAAGTGGCCAAACACGGGTATGCTTAATTTTTCGCAATAAATACACTTCATGAATATGCTGCCAAACAAAGACCTACCGTAACAATACAAAACTTGTAGTTTTTGTCTCATGTATTTACCATGTAACAACTCCTAAGTACATACCACACACTCAAAACTTGCCCATTCTTCAACACTGCATATTATTACCAACACTACGCTGTATATTACAAGATATAAGGTAATTCAAAGAGTTACTTATTTCGACGTTATTGTCACAAGCCTATTTTAGGAAAGGGGAAAATGGCCCCTACTTTTCCCAGATAAAATAGACAATTCTCGAGATTTATGGCCATTCAGGCACTGATAATTTTCTAGTTAAATCATTCCTGTATTCCTTCCTGTCTTCCTGAGCTTCCAGTTACATACATCAATATTCAAGTTTGCTCCATAATACAAAAAGTAAATGCAGATAAAATTAAGTATCAATTATACTTCAAAGTTATCTATCTCAAGTTCTAAACAAAATTAATTAAAGAACATGAAAATGAAATTATTAAAGTGACGAAAAAAATCGACATCACCAGACTGAATTAACTAGTAACAGCCATTATTGCTTACGACAATCATCACAACAGTTTTAAATAATTTACATTTACAAGGAGACAGTTGACCTCGATATACGAATTAATAATTCAGAAGATGCACAAAAATCACACTTGTAACTTCCATGTAGCCTACATGCAGAAACTTTTCAAGTTCGTAAAACTGACACAAGAGACAATGACACTCCTACTACCTCTTCGCATCGTATCCAATAACTCTAGTGCCACTAACAATATAGCGTTTTGGATGTAAATAAAAGGATATGCATTAGAACATACAACTCAATTAGTTGAATTCGTTCTGAAGAAAACCATGCAACTGTATGCACCAGTACAACGAATATGTAATACATCTGTGACCAGAATATTTATAAAGGACATACTCCTAAGATATTAATCCTTCCTTGGTTTTACATAAATACATATTATTTTCCATTATGTAACAATGTTTTCCTATATAAAAATGTACTACACATTTTAAAAGTAACGAAATATTTCTATTCACTTTATAATGGCAGTGTGTAAGAAAGAGTTTTAATCATTACTAATTATTTTAAACCATTAGAATTCGTATATTAAATTATGAACAATGATATAATCTTCCTTGTTGAAAGTAATATTAATATACACAAAGACGGAAGGATTAAATCTTGCTTTCGGAAACATATCTAGCATTATTAAAATTAATGCATTAGATTGTAAATAATCTACTTGCTTACCAGGTACATTACCAATATTGTTGAGTAACAATACAAAATATCTTGATCCCATGGCAGTAGATAAATGTTAAAACCTCAGACTATTTTTTCAGCACATTACAATGCAAACTTTAGGCCCATTTAAATATAAATAAAAATAAACATTCGAATTTTTGCCATTAGAGTAGACTTCATCAACTGTTCCTTCTAGTAGTGATATCTCTACACCCTCGAACCTCACACAACACACAACACTATATTTCCACTTATAACCTTAGTACCTTCTCAGTTCTTTTTAATTACAACAAGAGTTTTAAATAAAGTTGCATTTTACAAGGAACATAGTTTTAATATTGTGTACCTATCGCCACATTTTACAGCCTTTACATCAATTAATTTCATAAATTTCTTCTTCACAATAAAATAATCTTTTACTTTAGTAAAAGTACTGACGTGAGACTGTTTGGTGTACATATCTCATACCAGTACACAACTGAATTCTTCATTCACCATAACGAGTAAAGAGGAAGACGTTAGTTTTACTTTATACATACATTAGTAAATGATCTTACTACATTCCTATATTTCTAGCTATACCTATACCATATTCAGTGAATCTTTATAGCCAAAAATTCTATTTCTTGTATCAGCTGAAAACATTCTGAAGTCATATAGAAGCTCAGGTGCATTCACGTCTGTTGCACTTATATGTTTTATTATCTCACCTTTGAAGTCTTCAAAATTGTCGGCTATCGTTTTAAGTCTAAAAACTTTATCTCTAATAAAATATGCAGCCAATGGGATAGGTCTGTGCCTGCCTAGTGATCCAGAGCTGCACTGGATTATCTGGCTGAGTTTTTTCGAGGTTTTACCGATCTGGAAAGTGAATATTAGGTTGGTAATCACCTGGTATCTCGCCAACATTTTATTTTGCTATCACCAATTCAATCGATGCTGAATAACCTAGTAGTTGATACAATGTCGTTACATAACAAACTAAAATATTATATATATACTTACTATTATGACAAGTGTTGTATTGCATGTTTCCACGTATTCACATTCTTTATGTTCTAGAGATATTTAACTTATTTTATATTTTTGTTTTCATATTTTCCGATAATGGTATATCTATAATGTGATAAGTTGAGCTACATATAATCATAATTTTCCTTACTGTGTGTATTTAAAAATATTGTATTCATTGTATGCTTTGTACTGCATTATTTTATTATTATTATTATTATTATTATTATTATTATTATTATCATCATTAACATTATTATCATTATTATTATTATTATTACTTGTCTTATTTTTTTATACTTTGTATATCTCATTTATTTTGACCTGCTGTTCACATTTTATTATGCTTTTTCCTTTCTTTCTGTATGTTATATATTATGTCTGATTTCTACTTACTCGTTGTTTACATTTTATTATTATCTTATTCAGTTTTGTGTGTAAAATTGTAGCGTACTTTGTAAATTTGTAGTGTTTTTTGTAACGCAGTTTTACTCCTGGATGAGTGTTAGAGAAGGCCGTATGGCCTTAACTCTGCCAGGTTAAATAAATCATCATTATTATTATTATTATTATTATTATTATTATTATTATTATTATTATTATATATGTTAACTTTCTCATAAGTCAGACTAAGAAATTTTATTATGCTGCATTTTGTCGAATACCCATGTAGTTTTTTTTTTCGAAATATACAAGAAAAAAATACGGATCTGCAGCTTTTTCGAAATGAAGTTGGCAACATTGCTCGATTTTTCCCCTGCACAACTCCTATCTTCCCACGCAGGTATTTCAATTGTCAACATTAATTGGCATCTGGATTAGCAGTGCATGTGTCAGAATCAAGTGCAAGTGTGTAAGTGCATAGTTTGTGCATCTTATATTTTCAATTCTGAAAATAAGTAGGCCTACCACTGAAGGTATGAGATTGCAATCCTTTACTTACAGTGAGAAATATAAAATTATCAAAGATGCGGAGGAACATGGAAATTTACTAACGTGTGCTGTTGTTGCAGAATCTTGTGTAAGCAAGACAACTGACATGCGTCTGTAAAATTTATTGTTAACTGATCTGTATTTGTGTTCAATTGTTTTTAATATTTGTCGTAAATACATTCCCTGCCAAAAGTGAGTTACGCAGCTTTGCGAGGGCGTGATGTTTTCCAGAAAATACGGTATTTTACAGCAAAGGCACTACGCCCTCAATCCAATAATTTTCAAGTGTCCCTTATTATCAGCTTTATCGTGAGATTTTGTAGTTCATCAGTATGAAACATCATGCATTTTGAATTTAATCTTATAATCAATTGAAACATATCAAAAGTTTATAGGTCAATATAATCAATGAAAGAAAATTATCCAAGAAAATATAAAAAGAAAACAACATTTACAAAACTTGAAAGCTATGTCATTCAGTAAAATAACTGCTGCAATTTATCAGCTATGTTCGCGTTATATAACCCACGATACATAGCTATAGAAGCACCTCTGGCATGACGGCTGTGCTGCAGCATAACCTCACAATGCAACTTTCGATTCATACGTTCTCAAATGAATATGAATATGAAAAAAATTCCCCTGACCCAAATTTTAACATCACAGAGCACAATTCATCAACAATTCACACGTCCGCCACTTTGAAACAGGTAATTTCTTTTGAACAACTTCGACGTGACAAAACATGAACCATTTCGATACATTCGACCATATGACTCTACACTTACTAGTATAGTAGCTAAAATATAATATAATAGGCCTATAGAAAAATAGTATATTATGCAACGAGCCTATAATGGTAGTAATTAAGACGCGAGTATGTTTAAGAAACGAGCGCAAGCAAGTTTCATAATTTTCATACAAGCGTCTTAATTACCATTATAGTCAAGTTTCATACGACTTTTTTATGCTCGACCATATTTCTAACTTGAAATTATTCATAAGTATTCATGTTATTCTTATCTGACTGGGGAGCGGAACTGACCTTGTGCAATACCTCGTAAATTGTGAGATGTGCGCAGACGCGAAAGTGTTGATTTTTTCCGAGAAACAAATGTCATTGACCTTGATATAATCTAGAGAGTAAAATAACATTAATCTTGATATAACCTTGAAATTGAATTGGACATTGAAAAACGAGATGACAAATTGAATTTATTTGAATATTATTTACAATTAACGCTAATTATTATAGTAACAGAACTAGTTGTCTTTCGATTGCATATCCGAGAATAATCAATACTTGCGCTTTCATATTGCTACAATGGTATTTTCTGATTGGTGGAACACCTGAACTTTAATGAATAGGTGTACTTTAATGAGGTCCATTAAAGGGCTGCTACCAGGTGTATAATTACTACATTTTGGCATGGTCGAGCATAAAATAATTTACTGATTTAAATCGAACATAGACTTTCTAAATGATTCTTTTTAACATTTACACACAACACGTCACAATATCTGTTAATAACAACAAGTTTATTTTTTTCTTTCGCAGACAGCTGGACAGATGAACAGACAGACAGACAGACAGACAATACATAATCAAATAAAGTACGTGTATGTATACTTAACACACATACATGCATGCACACATACGTATGTTCATATATACGCACGCACACATACACACAAATATAGATGAATACATCTACTGGAATACGAAAATGAGTAAGCATAAATTATTTTTACACCAAGAAGTCTCGTGCAGTGTGTCTGTATTTTACGAAAATCAAAATAATGTCAAATTATTAGGAATGTTACTAATGAAGTGTATGTGACTGTATTAAATACATTTTATGAATTTTTAGTTAAAAATATAAATATTAATAACTATAGCACTTTCTTTTCAAATTAAAAACTAAAGAAAATAAAATACATAAATCTATATTCATATTAAATTTATTAAAAATAGATTACTCAATTTTTGCTTCGAAATTCACAGTCTTTCTTGGAGTTCCATACGTCGAGATGCTAACTCTTTTTAAGTTTTGCTACAAATCCTTTAAAATGCATCTACAGAAAGCTGCACCAAAAATTTAACAAATGTTCTTCTTGTTTATGACACAAATCCATTAATTGACTTCCATTTGAAGACAGTCGCACAATTTGCTGCTGTTTAAAGAAGACAACTGTCAGAATAATAAAATTCCTCAATAAAATATCTAATGACGTTTGTGAAGTCAATAGCAATCCTCAAATCTCTCAAATCTACACACTACAAGGAACCTCTCTATTGAGCACACTACCTTTCAGAATTTATAAAACCAAATACAGTTCTGAAAAGGCAGTGCTTTGATGAAGCCCACGATGTACTCAAAAATTCTGAATGTTTGCACTCTGTTAAGAATGGATTCTTTCTTTCTCCAACACAAGTTTAAAATCGACCACTAGTCATACGTCCTCGTTCTCTAACAAATCGATATGTACACAAGTACAGTAATACTTATTCTCATCCCTGACTCATTTAAAAACAATCACACATTAAAAATTGTTTACGCTCTATGTACAGAACCTTACTGAACATCTGCTTACTTATATTGTTCAAGGAACTTTAGATGGAACTCCTTGAATTTGTCCATCATTACTTTCATTTTATCTGGCTGAGGAAGGATTGTAGTCCTGAAATAATGTGAACACAAAGAATAAGAATTCAATTAAACTTATAGTATTACAAAGTACACGACTAACTTAAGTAACATTATGATAGAAAAAATTAACCCTAATGGTTTCAAGTGACATTTTCAACTCAATTTATTATTTAATATTTTTATGAAACATAACATCAAAGTTCTTGTCATTAGCCTATCTCCTCCTGCATGTCAGCAGCTGCAGTCATAGATATCATGAAATTAAAAGCTTTATTTTTTATGAATACTGTTCTAGCTTGTTCACTCTTAAGGTACGGTCACACGTCGCTACTTTTGCTGCGCAACTTTTGTACTGCAGCTGCAAAAGTTGCGTGTCGTGTTCACACTTAAGCCAAAAGTAGCGCGCTGCACGCTACTTTTCGTGCTGCGCAACCCGAGTGCAGCAAAAGTTGCAACTGGAGGTTGCGAGTCTGTTCACACACAAGGCGCTACTTTTGCAGCCGCAGTCATGCTGCAGGTTCCCATCTCCGTGTTGACTTCTCAATATACATTTTGTGGTTATGTTCGCATTATTAAGAAACTCATGCAAAAGCTTCCTTATCTATTATTGCTTTTCTGTCGTATCTAGTATTCAGAAATTGACATTATTTTTACTATAAAGCTTTTAAAAACGCCTATATACTTAAATGATAACCAACAGCATATTCACGTAATCAATGTTGGCAACCCTCCTGTTTGAAACTACGCTACGGAAAATTAAAAAAGTGAATTATATCATCAGCAAATATGTCAGACTGTGTTGTGCATTTAATAACTGTTACAAAAAATTTATTTTCATCACATCTAACATTAATATATCCAAACAATAAAAGTATCATTGACACATTTGGGTGGCAACACTGGTCGCAACCGCAGCAAAAGTTTCAACAAAACCGATATCAAAAATGCTGCAGCTGCAACCCTGAGAACCCTGTTCACACGTCGCTACTTCTAAGCTGCGCGCAGCATGGAAAAGTAGCGGGCAGCAGGTTCGGCAGCGCTACTTTTCGGGTTGCACCGTTGTTCACACGTCGCAGTACGAGAGTTGCGTAGTTTTTTGTACTGCAGCGCTGCAAAAGTACCGACATGTGACCGTACCTTTAATGACATCATCATCGTCACTCTCAGCCTATTTTGGCACACAAAACGAGATCGTCAGACATTTTAATGGTCGTTCTAGTTTGGTCAATAATTCAAAATATGTAGAGGGTTCTATTATCATCCATTCTTAGTATATGTTGCGTCCAGTTTTGCTTGTAATTTCTGATTCTTTGTCAAACACATGTAATTTCTGATTTCTTTCTTTCTTTCTAGCTTGTGAAATTTATTCATTTCCATTATGGTCTCATGAAGTACTCCTTAAAATATTAATGACCGCAGTATTTAATATTCCTAAATCTTGCTTTCGAAGTGTCCAAGTTTTGCTCCCATGCAGCAAAATGGAAGCTGCTAAGGTTTAAATTATTTAAGTTTTATTCTTTTTCGAACCTGGTCATGTTAGAAAATTTCACTTACACGCTCGATATTTGCTGGTACTTAATTTGCCTTAACCACAATTTGCCCAAGACAAAGTTACAAATTCAGGACGAATTCTTTATTATCCTCCTAAATAAGGTACCGTATTTGACTTCATTTACAAATTAAATGTATGGTATGTGTGTCATTAATTCTGCACAAATTCATGTGAAATACCTTTTCGTATTGTAAGCACTTCTAATATTGTTTTCATACTTACAAAGATAGATATTTAAAAGCGAAGTAAATGTCAAAAAATATTAGTGGTTTATAATGGGATTCGAAGCACATTCCTCCAGTGCTGTGAAACCAACTGCTTGTTTGAAACTTAAGCCACAAAAAAGTGGCTATTCTTTTAAGAAAGACAAGTTACTTAATCTTCAGCATCAAAGTGGATAAAAATTTAGACTGAAATTGCGATTTAAAGTAGAAATAATTCTTTATGCACAGTGGCTCATTTTTTAAAGCTCTCCCATCGAAGTGAACTGTTCATGAATCTTTTGATGTAAAACTACATCTTTCTCCTTATTCCTTTATTAGGTCTCTATGGGAATTGACATTCACATAAAAATGAAATCCCTTCTTCCTTGTTTTTCCCTCTTTCCACTTGTACTCCCCTTGTTTAAATTAGCTATCTATGTAAAGCCATGCACATGCTGACAGGTGATCGCACCAATACATAGCTCTAAGTAAAGATATGCAGTGTAGCAAGGCTATGCACCACTCCATTTTTTTTTCAACAAATTTAACAAAGACCATTTTATATGTTGAACTCTCTGCCGCCTGAAGTCAAGGGCTGCCGAACATTGAAATCTTTCAAATCCAAGTTAGAAAATTATCTTATGACGAGTTGCCAAACTAACTTACTATTATGACAAGTGTTGTATTGCATGTTTCCACGTATTCACATTTTTTTATGTTCTAGTGATATTTAACTTATTTTATATTTTTGTTTTCATATTTTTTGATAATGGTATATCTATAATGTGATAAGTTGAGCTATATATAATCATAATTTTCCTTACTGTGTGTACTTAAAAATATTGTATTCATTGAAAGCTTTGTACTGCACTATTTTATTACTACTATTAGTATTATTATTATTATTATTATTATTATTATTATTATTATTATTATCTATTAATTATTTGTTCCATTTTATTTCTCGCATTTGGTCAATTGATTAATGTAGACTTTTCCATTATTTCAATTATCTCATTGTACTAAATTTATAATTTTATAATTATTATTTGATCAATGATTGATGTAGACTATTATATTGTTTGTATTTCATCTTATTGCCATTTTCTATCATTCATTCTCATCATCATTTGTTGTTTTGTTCTGTTTTGTATCGTGCTAAACTGTAATTGGCCTTGTGCTGTTGTTTTTGCACATTAATATTCTAAATAAATAAATAAATAAATAAAATAAATAAATTATTATTATTATCATCATTATTATTATTACTATTCTTATGTTTTATTATTATTATTATTATCATTATTATTAATATTCTTATTTTTATCATTATTATTATTATTATTATTATTATTATCATTATTATTATAACTATTCTTATTTTTTATCATTATGATTATTATTATTATTATTATTATTATCATTATTATTATTATTACTATTCTTATTTTTTAACATTATCATCACTATTATTATTATTATCATTATTATTATTATTATTATTACTATTCTTATGTTTTATTATTATTATTATTATTATCATTATTATTATTACTATTGTTATTTTTATCATTATTATTATTATATTTATCATTATTATCATTATTATTATTATTATTATTATTATTATTATTATAAGTCCAGCATTGATTAAAAAATTTTAGTGCTTCGTCTTTATAATGGAACTAATTACATAAGTCGGATCCAGTGAGGTTAAGATCTCACCACTACCACTACACCCCACCCCACCCCACTACTACCAGTGCCACCAACCCATTCCATTTCATATCACCACCACCACCAGCATCACCACCACTACAACCTCTCTCACCTGGGATGCATGCTTTGAAAGCATCAGGCTAGAAAATCTGGCAAGCAGCAGTCTATCATGTTTTGGATGGGGAAGTCGAGCATTATTTGGATGTGGCAGACTAGAAGGCCTGAGATGCAGCAGATTAGCAGATTCGGATGCTGAGTTGGTGAGATGGTAGGGGTCATAGTGGTGTAAGAGGTGTTTAGCAGAACGTCTACTGCATTCAACTGGGCCATCTTATTAATGTACCATTACTTGTTTATCACCACCATCAGTCCCTATCCTCAGCAAAATCAATCCATCCCTACCATCATATCCCACGTATCTCAAATCCATTTTTATATTATCCTCCCATCTACGCCTCAGTCTCCCCAAAGGTTTTTTCTTTTCCTCCGGCCTCCAACAACACTCCATATGCATTTCTGGATTTTGCTGTGGTCACGCCAAAGAATCAGTCCCATTCCTTTGCTTGCATTGTGGTTTCATAACAAGCTGTTTTTATTACGGTGATGGGTTGTTAGCCCTTCGCCCAATCCCCAAGCTGGAGGACCACCCCTTATCAGCTGTTCGCAACTGCTTATTCAATATATTCGTAGCTACCCTCCACATCTGGAGGCCGTCTCCTCTATCCACAACCTGAGGACCACTAAATAGACTGACGTTCTGAATATGAACAAAATCTGTGCTTAGTCCAGCAGACAGCATGCCCGTAACACTTTTGTCTCATCATCACGTTACTTTTTCGTTATAAATCATATACTGCATTGAAAAAGTAAAAATGGAAGATAACTTGCTTACTTCTTACCTGAAATGGTAAGTCCCCTCCTGCTGTCCAAACCCAGAGCCAGGCACTATGCAGATGCCTGTGTTTTCAAGCAGCTGGAATGCATAGAACACGTCGGGGCACTGTCCTACAGAGTTGGCTTTTTCAATAGCTTTTGGTGGAAGATGAAGCTGCAATTCAAATTGAAGTAACTTTCAGTGCAAATGATTAAATAATTTTTTTACTTCTTACAAAGATTTCTAGTAAATAAAGTTTTAATGCATCTTATGGCTGTAATGAAGTATGTCACAGCTTTTATTATGATACACTTCATGGTGATATTTTAAGACAAAATTTATTATCGATAATGTTATTTATTGTATCCAAACAATCAAGTTTTATACTGTATAAAAGTGTCAACCTCTATCAACCAGTTTTTTCTCGCTTCCATCATTCTAATACTGTTTTTGTTCATTACTTTCGCTATGCAACATTACTAGACAATAAAATAATCTGTATTTTCGTTTGCATATAATAAGCTCCCCAGTCAATACTATAAATTACCAATCAACAGCTTCAAAACTAGATTTTATAATTGGTTATTAAATAATCCTTTTTATTCTGATGCTGAGTTTTCAAAACAAACTTGTATGAAAATGTTTTTTAATAAATATGTTTAACTGCAATTAATTACAATTCTGTCGTCGATTTGCAAAAGGAGACATGTACAAAATCACAAAGTGTTAAAAAATCGCAAAAACTATAACTAAGTTGACAAATTATAATGTTCATATACATGGTTTTCTAATTACATTACTATGGATACATATATTCAGGATTCATGAACATTTTAATTTTTTAAGTCTGTTATGGTTTTTTTGCGATTTTACAACACTTTGTTATTTTGGACGTGTCCCCTTTTGCAAATCGACGACAGAATTAATACATTAAGCGATGAAAGAATAATGGAACGGAGAAAAATTCTCTCCGGCGCCGGGATTTGAACCCGGGTTTTCAGCTCTACGTGCTGATGCTTTATCCACTAAGCCACACCGGATACAACCCTGGCGTCGGACAGAATCGTCTCAGATTAAGCTCCAACTCTTGGGTTCCCTCTAGTGGCCGCCCTCTGCACTACGTCATAGATGTCTATGAACGTAGGACTGAAGTCCACACATGTGCTGAGGTGCACTCGTTATGAGTGACTAGTTGGCCGGGATCCGACGGAATAAGCGAGGCCACTAGAGGGAACCCAAGAGTTGGAGCTTAATCTGAGACGATTCTGTCTGACGCCGGGGTTGTATCCGGTGTGGCTTAATGGATAAAGCATCAGCACATAGAGCTGAAAATCCGGGTTCAAATCCCGGCGCCGGAGAGAATTTTTCTCCGTTCCATTACTCTTTCATCGTATGATGACACACAATATCTGCATGGAAATATCATATGTACTTCGGTACATTAAAATAATATATATAATACATTAAGGGTGAACTGCTTTCTTTACTTTAAAAGTTTCAAATTGTTTCATGTTTTCATTGTTATTATTTAAATTTTAGTGTTTCTTTTATTAGTGTTTTTTAAAATGTATTATAATTATGTTTTTCAATGTATTGTGACGAAGCCTAAAACTATATGTCTAATGGCCAAAATAAATTGAACTGAATTCATTTCAGACAGCTGATATTGTTTAACCAATATTTCGTAAATTTTGTAAAGGTATTGTTACATAACATTGTGTGGATTGCTATATTATGGATATAGAGACTGGACTGTAAAAATTTGTTCTGAGGGTTAGTTTAGCAGCCTCGTCTGCTATTTTGTTGCCTGAAATTTGCAGTATTGCTATCTACTCGTCATGAAACAACCCAAAGTCATAAAATCCGTAGTTTCTTTCTGTAATCCAAGGTATTCGGAAACAAGACATTGACTGTCATTACGACAAGTTATAGTTTTTGTATCATGCAAAGCCAGTTACACAAGTATACAGAGTAACTTACAGTTATAGTAGAGGGTCACGTGTCGCACTTAACACAATATTGAGTTTAAAGTACTATATTCTGCGTACTATTTTACACCTGATATCTCGTACTTTGTTTGCAATCTTTCTTTATAATATTTAATGTACACGTGAATGCTATTGTAAAAAGTGTAGAAAGCACTACAAACAAAACATAAAATAGGCTCTCACTATTAAGGGGAGAGGATGGTATTTTTTAAAACTTTTTTACTATTTAGTGTAAAATATTAATTTTTTGTAGCCTATATAGAGAGCTCATAGCTGTGGCAACTCAACCAAACAAAAATATTTTGAAAAAAAAAAAAATTATTTGGGGGCCGAAATTTGAAAAAAATATACCCAATGCAGGATTGTACTAAAACCGATATATCTAAACCATTTTTAAAGATAGATTCAAACAGTTTTTTGCAATGTATTTGCAAAAGCATGTTCTACAAACTGTCTGTAACATAATTTTGATATTAGTCCCTGCGTTTGTAAAATAAATAATTAAAATTTAATAACAATTTTCTGATTTCCTTTCTTGCAAACAAACGGACGTATTTTTAAAATGAAATCAATTAACAAAATTCTGTTACAGAGAAAAGTTTCCTAATAGTCTAAAGAATGTGTGTTCTAAATTTCATGCGTGTATCTTTAATAGTTCAGAAATTATATCCATTTTTGTCTGGCAATGTAGCAAAAAAAAAAAATTAATTTACTGGAAACCGATAAAAGCGGGCGTGTGATTTAAAAATCCATACCGCAGGAAGTATAAAAATGACGTCTCAACATCCGATAAGGGCACAAATACCCACGAAATGTTATGCAATGCATTCCACACATATCAAAGGGTATTTTAAAGAAAAACATTTTTTTTATAAATTTAATTTACCGGAAACAACAATAAAAGTGGGCGAGTGATTTAAAAATACATAACGCAGGAAGTTTAAAAATGGCGACTCAACATCTGATACGGGCACAAATACCCACAAAATGTTATGCTATGCATTCCATACATATCACAGAGTGTTTTAAAGATTTTTTTTTTAAATTTCACTCATTTTTCACCAAAAAATACCATCCTCTCCCCTTAAACCTGAGAAATCAGTGTGATTTACATTCCCTACGGCAGTTTCCCTCATTTCCACTTCGTTCCAGATTACAATGCCAAACACTGCACAGATATACCTTTTGTATTTCAATGAAGTAAAATGTGAGTAACAAGGTAGATGAAAAATAAAGCACAAAATTAATTAAATATAATTCCATAATATAATAGATAAAGATTTTTACCCTTGGAAAAGCATACATCGCTCCTTGCACCACATTACAAGATATTCCTTCAATACTGTTGAATGTGTCACAAACAATCTTCGCTCGTAACGCCAGAGAGTCGAGGACAGCTTTCTTTTCCTTCATGAATGATTCATAGGAAGGCTCACCAGGCTGGGGCGGGTTGACTACGACATCCATCACACTCTGCAACAAACATTGCAAAATCATACTAACTGCTCTTCTAAAATGTAAACACAATAACGCTAAAATGTTACTAGCAATTAGTGTTATATAAAGGAAATAAGGAAGCAATATGCATCCAAATTAGACGCAGAAAATGAAAATGGGATGGTCACTACCTGAAGAAAGACTCTACTGAGAGATGGACCCAATGACAGCCCCAAAAAACGGGAAACAAGAGAGACCAAACACTATGAAAGCAAGCTCTATTCAATGCTGATGGACAGCGAACAAGAGATCCACACCTCGGATCCATTTTACTGAATGTAAAGAGTAATATTTTACAAGTAAATATGCTTGTAACTAATACAAATCATAAATGCCTGTGCTCTACTAGAGTCCCTTGTATTTTATTATTCCATACTTATTAGTTACAAGTGACTTCTGCAGTGTTTCACAAAAAGAATTTGTGGTAACATACTTGAATCTTACTTACAATTTCCTACCAGTGAGAAGATGGTGATACTTTTAAGTGTTATTAGTATTTAATAGATCATATTTTCATCAAATAATTTAACCATATGGCTCAGAAACTGTAGTGAGAGGGATAGCAAATTTTAATGACATTTCCTGCATATGTAGATGTGTGATATCAAAATCTTTGCATAACATGTGATACAGGCTGCAGCACTCCACACACAGGAGCAAAGTCCTGTCAGCTAGACATTGATTATTACTAACTACGCTAATTATTCTGCTTACTTAAATCATGACACAACAATTACAAAACACTTATATTTTATTATGTGAAATATATATATATATATATATATGTCCTGCGCCGTGGCATCGTGGTCTAAGGCATCCTGCCTAGGACTCGCGTTACGGAATGCGCGCTGGTTCGAGTCCTCATGAGGGAAGAAATTTTCTCATGAAATTTCGGCCAGTGTATGGGACCAGTGCCCACCCAGCATCGTGATGCACTTGGGGAGCTACGATAGGTAGCGAAATCCGGTTGCGAATGCCAGCTATAACGGCTGGGGGGATCATCGTGCTAACCACACGATACCTCCATTCTGGTTGGATGATCGTCCACCTCTGCTTCGACATGTGGGCGTGAGGCCAGCAGCCGGCTGGTCGGTCTAGGCCCTTCACAGGCTGTAGCGCCACGGATAATTAAAAAAAAATATATATATATACTTACTTACTGGCTTTTAAGGAACCCGGAGGTTCATTGCCGCCCTCACATAAGCCCACCATGGTCCCTATCCTGAGCAAGATTAATCCAGTCTCTACCATCATATCCCACCTCCCTCAAATCCATTTTAATATTATCTTCCCATCTATGTCTCGGCCTCCCCAAAGGTCTTTTTCCCTCCGGCCTCCCTACTAACACTATATGCATTTCTGCATTCGCCCATACGTGCTACATGCCCTGCCCATCTCAAACGTCTGGATTTAATGTTCCTAATTATGTCAGGTGAAGAATACAATGCGTGCAGTTCTGCGTTGTGTAACTTTCTCCATTCTCCTGTAACTTCATCCCCCTTAGCCCCAAATATTTTCCTAAGCACCTTATTCTCAAACACCCTTAACCTATGTTCCTCTCTCAAAGTGAGAGTCCAAGTTTCACAACCATAAAGAACAACCGGTAATATAACTGTTTTATAAATTCTAACTTTCAGATTTTTTGACAGCAGACTGGATGATAAAAGCTTCTCAACCGAATAATAACAGGCATTTCCCATATTTATTCTGCGTTTAATTTCCTCCCGAGTGCATTTATATTAATATAATATATATGAAGTGTGACATCACTTGTAACTCTTAACATCATATTATATTACTTGCTAATAATATATAAGACTTCTAAAATATTTCTGGAATAGAGAAATGTAATTCCATACAAGAACTTTCATTTGTAACTTGTAACTTATTAATCCGTACTTCGTTTTTAACAGGTTTTTTATGGTTTAAACACAGTAAAATTTCAAATAATTTATATTCCTTTACATTATATACAAGGGCATGTCTCTGCCCTATATATAATTTTATTATTAATATTATTATATTGAAGTTATAATCTAATGGAACTGTATGGAGAGCCGAGTATAGTTTCCTTCATTAAGAAAGGCAGACTTAGATGGTTGGGACATCTGGAACGTATGCCAGAAGGCCGATTACCTAAACGGGCATTATATGGACACCCAGAAGGATTAAGGAAGAGAGGAAGACCAAGGCTGAGGTGGCTTCAGGATGTGGAGGATGATCTGCGGAGAGTTGGATGCAAGAGATGGAGACGACGGGCTCAAGTTAGAGATGAATGGTTTCTACTGATTAAGGAAGCCCAGGCTCTTCATGGGCTGTAGTGCTAATAATGAATGAATGAATGTTATAGAATGATTACTGTTTCCTCCTGTTCTTGTATTCTTGTAATGTCCTCACTTTCTACATTTCTCCCACTCTACAATTGCTACACAAATGCGACTACTGAAAAAGGAGAAGAATATTAAAATCAACATAATACAAGTTCTTAATCAAACATACCTGTCCAAGGACAGTGGGACACAACATTGCAGAAATGGACTTTAAAAGCATGGCCTTCACATTGGGGTCCAAGTTTATAACTTCAGTATAGCCTCCACGCAGACCACATTCTCCCATGTATCCTGAAAGTGAGACAAGAAAAACAATCATTACTAATTCCAACTTGGAAATAATTTACTAAATTAAGCTTGGGATTACTTCATTATAGTCGCGACGCTGTTATTCCTGGCGTGACTCCTCTTCTTTGCTTACGTCATAGAAAGTGAAGGCTCTATAAAGTCTAGGTACGTAGTATCGTTCGCCATTTTTGTTCTTTCGTTGCCGAGCTACCGGACGAGGGATCTATTTGCCACACTGTTAAACACTATCATGTCGTAGCTCCTATGATAATAAATCAAACACACTGGAATTGAGCAAATAATTGAGCGGCAAATAACGTCTTCGTGTGCTTTCTGCAAACGCCAACGAAAGAGCTAAAATGGCGGGCGATTATATTAAGTATTTATTGAGCCCTCTTTATCTTCATCAGCGACTCACAAGACGCACACGTTTAAATGTAGCCGACCTGCAATGCGATTGGCTGCCGCAAATAAGAGCGACGGGACTATAGTAATTAAATCCATCTGAAGAACCGAGAAATATTTTGAAAATATGCTATAGTATCTACAGTACATCTCTGGAACTGGTAACTGACGAACAAGATTATCACAAGACATTACAACTGAACCTTTATTTTGCACTAAAGTGTCTATTGATACAAAAGATTGTATATTAAGACTTACCAGAAAGAAACTAAAATGAATATTAAAATTACAACTGAAGTTAACAAAGAAATAATTAAGATGAGAAGAGATGAATGAATGGTAACAATGTAGTACTCTAAACTAAAAGTGAACCACATACCTGTATTTCAAAATATACTAGTATGACAAATTAAAAAGCACACAGTATTGTCATTATTTACATTCACGTAAGGGATACAATTTTCCACATAAAATACCGTATTTTCTCGAATATCCCGTGCACATTTCTCCCGAAATAGGTATACAAGCAAGCAATATGGGCGTGCAGCTTATTCAAAATGAAGTTGGAAACATTGCCCATTTTCCTCTCACACAACTCCTGAAGTGGTAGTGCATGCCTGTGCAAGTATTTCAACTGTTAACATTGTTAAATGGTGTTCGGATTACCAGTAGGCCTACAAGTTCAAGTGTGATAAGTGTATATTTTGTGCGTTTTATATTTTCAATCCTAAAAATGAAGAGGCACTCACTTTCTCTCTTATATCGAATTATGCACACTTCATCTCCCTATTATTTATTCGCTCGTTTTCATACTCTCTCTCGCTATCATAATATTAATACTTGATCACAACGCGATAACACGCTAGAAATTCCACTTCACACATCATCTCTGTATTCCTCATCTTTCACTGTTGCTACCTCTCGTCACTGGAACTCTGCCGCCTGAAGTCAAGGGCTGCCGAACATTGAAATCTTTCAAATCCAAGTTAGAAAATTATCTTATGACGAGTTGCCAAACTAACTTACTATTATGACAAGTGTTGTATTGCATGTTTCCACGTATTCACATTTTTTTATGTTCTAGTGATATTTAACTTATTTTATATTTTTGTTTTCATATTTTTTGATAATGGTATATCTATAATGTGATAAGTTGAGCTACATATAATCATAATTTTCCTTACTGTGTGTACTTAAAAATATGTTGTTGTTTTCTAATGCCAGGCGTTTGACAATAAAGTCATTTGACCTCTTGCACTCCAATATTTTTCAAAGATATTATCATGACCAGCCACTGAAGCACAGATTTTGAGGTGTTCCGAATCCATTTCTTGGTTTGAGTTAAAAATATTGTATTCATTGTATGCTTTGTACTGCACTATTTTATTACTATTATTATTATTATTATTATTATTATTATTATTATTATCATTATTATTATTACTATTCTTACTTTTTATCATTATTATTATCATTATTATTATTATTATTATTATTATTATTATTATTATTATTATTATTATCAATAATTGTCTTATTTTTTATACTTTGTAGGTCTCATTTATTTTGACCTGCTGTTCACATTTTATTATGCTTTTTTCTTTCTTTCTGTATGTTATATATTATGTCTGATTTCTTCTTACTTGTTGTTTACATTTTATTATTATTATTATTATTATTATCTTATTCAGTTTTGTGTGTAAAATTGTAGCGTACTTTGTAAATTTGTAGTGTTTTTGTAACGCAGTTTTTGCTCCTGGTTGAGTGTTAGAGAAGGCCGTATGGCCTTAACTCTGCCAGGTTAAATAAATCATTATTATTATTACTATCATTATTATTATTATTATTATTATTAATAATTGTCTTATTTTTTTTTATACTTTGTATGTCTCATTTATTTTGACCTGCTGTTCACATTTTATTATGCTTTTTCCTTTCTTTCTGTATGTTATATATTATGTCTGATTTCTACTTACTTGTTATTTACATTTTATTATTATTATCTTATTCAGTTTTGTGTGTACTTTGTAAATTTGTAGTGTTTTTGTAACGCAGTTTTACTCCTGATAGAGTGTTAGAGAAGGCCATATGGCCTTAACTCTGCCAGGTTAAATAAATCATTATTATTATTATTATTAATAAAGGTGTGCGACCGTAATCCTTTACTTGCAACAAGTCCACAAATAGATATCGCCGAATAATATTAATATGAACGACGTATTATGATCCGGATAATAAACAAACTTGTCATTTCAGCTTCCTTGACTTTACCTTTAGAACACGACATGAATGAAGCCAATTCCATTTGATTGTATGGCTCTCCCATCTCCATCAGAACCTTCTTGAAGGAGTGGAACTTGCATGCCGGGTCATACACATTATCTTGGTACACCTGTTGAAGAAGAGGTGTAATAATTATTAGTTTATCAAATATTACACAACATTCTTTCATTTGCATTAAACATTTAATTAAAACAGACGATTCTTATTGCATTGTACATATGCTCACTCATTTATCCATTCGTCCATTAATCCATGTACTTATTTATCTCTTTATTTATTCATTTGTCCTTCCATCCCTTTATTCACTCATCCACCCATTCATTTAACCACTTATTTCCTTACAAAATTCAAGTCTTCTGCCAAAAGAAGCTTTGTAACAAATTTCTGAAGACATTAAGTCCAACAGATATTATATAGTACCAGTATGTGTTATGAATAATAAGTTTGAATAATAAAGAAATTGTTTGTTTTCCTAGAAACAATGTTAAAGTTATTATCATGCAGCATTGAAAAAAAGTTTCAATTATTCACAAATTAGAAAATCCGTAGCCTATAAAATCAAAGCGCAGAAGTATCTATACAGAATTCTAATTTAAAAACTAAAGCATTAAATTTCTGTATTTGGGTCATATCATGTCAACTGGTCTTCTATCTAAAAAAAAAAAGAAATTATTTTCCATAAGAAGTCTATTTCTGTATGTTGAAATACGTAGCATAGTCCAGCAGACCTGGATATATACCCTTTTAAAATAAAAATCTAACTGTTACAATAAACAGCACAGTTAAACTTTGTTAATTAATTGGTAATTTCAATCGAGGTTTTCTTTCCTATGTTGGCTATAGTGGGAGTTAATGGATATGGCCAAACAAGGAAGCTGCGTCTGTGGAGAAAGCTTCTGTTGCAGTCAAAAAAGTGAAACACCCAAGAATTATAAATAAGCATGAACAGTTTGTTTTCCTTTGGAAATTATTAATTTTCACAGTAAAGCTTTGTGATTCCTTTTATATCTTTATTTAGTTGTATTTTCAGATGTTTGGAAAAAATAATAATAAAATAATTAAAATTTCATATTTTAACTATTCTGTCTAACATGTTATAAATATTCTGTATGTCCTTGGTCAAACGCAAATCCAAGTTTCGAAAAAGCAATCTTGTTCTAAAAATCTTACATACAGAAAGAAAAAGTCCTCCTCTTTCAGAACTTACCAATTAGCAGAGTTACTGAATGAACTACATGAATGCCAATGAAAAATTTTGTCACACCCGTAATATTCAGTCTTCCTCCTCCCCTGTGTGTACGTGCATCCAATGCCTCCCCTCTTCACGTGTGTGATTCGGGGTCCGCATATTGCGGACAGATGGCAGAACTGGATTTCATAATTATAGATCAACTAGGTAAGTAGATGTATATATCATAGCAATAGCTTTTGTGCGAGATCGTGCGTATTTGCTTGGTTTCCGCACAAAACCAATCTGCAGAAAGTCTAAAATTCCACATTCAGTATTCCCAACCTAACACACATAACAATTTCCCTCTTCTTACCGCTTAAGTGACATATTGATTTTACTGCTTTAGGCTTTTAACATATTATTTTTAGAGACGATAATTATAAATTGGAAACTTACCACTGCAATTTCACCTAAATTGCACTGTTAATTATTGTTTTTAAATATTTGCAAAAATTAAGTAAACTCTACAACTCCACTAAAGTTACTGCATTCGTGATGCAAGTAACATTAAGGAAGCCGTGAAAAAATCAACAAGATTCCAGACTCATCATAGACTGGGGGAAAAAAAAGAGACGTATATCACGGCCTGCTGGAGTATAGTAAACACAGAAAACATTTTAAAGCAACAATGTTGAAGATAGATATTTTTGTTTTGCAAATTTGCCGTCATTGAACAGAAACCAAGATGGAGATTTCATTGCAACTAATTAGAAATTCCTCTTTCAGGTATGTAATAAACGATCTTCGCACAAAATAATGTACGATACACGAGCGCTATGTTTTGTTTCAATTCTCGGAAATTAAAAAAGCTCAACTAAGTTTCGCTTTTTCAAACTTTTCCTCGAACATGAAAACTTCAACATACCGCTCTTGTAACGCATATTACTATTTCAACTGCCTACAAGATAAGAAACTGACATAATCTTAAGTCTTTTAGTCAATATAACTAAATATCTGTCACACCCATAACAATGGAATGACCTATTTGTAACATTTCTGTATTTTTTTTCGTAAAAATAAATAACAAGAGCAAATTCCTCATTTTTCTTGCAGTATGTACGTCGTTGTCACCGTTTCTGGAAATTATACTCGTGTTATGATAAAGATATGGAAGAAATTATAGGTAGTACATTAGAGCAGTTTAATTACCTCGTCTGCAAATATGAATAGATCTTCTTTCTGTGCAAACTTTATTATTTCTTCTATGTTCTGTCTTGACAAAACTTGACCTGAAAACATAAGAAGTGCCACATGTATAGAGAATATTCACACATAACAGTGAAATATGAAATGCTTAAGGAAACAATAGAAAGTTAATCAACGAAATCAACATAACATAAAAACTCTTAAGAGTATTTGAAGTGCAAACGATTACAGATCAACAGATCAGAATCATAGACAACTCCTTCAATTTATCCCAACTATTTTTGAAAATCAAATACCTGGTATGACTACACATTCGATAAAAAGAATATTATTTAAAGCTACTTAATACAACTGACGAAAAGTGAACTGTGCATATTTCTTTTCTTCATGACAGATGTTATTGACTATTACACTCTTACTACGTCACACTACTTTTGACCAATAAAACGGTACAAAAGGACGTATTTCAACCAATCATGGCTGCTCATCGCACAATTTTATCGCGTCCCTAGCATTTGTTTAATTTTATCGCGTCCCTAGCATTTGTTTAATTTTATCGCGTCCCTAGCATTTGTTTAATTTCATCGCGTCCCTAGCATTTGTTTAATTTCATCGCGTCCCTAGCATTTGTTTCTTTGTTTGCCAACATTTGAAACTGCGCTGGTCTGGACGTCAAAAAAAAAAAAAATATATATATATACATAAAATTACAAACCACTCCAGTCGATGCACAGCAGTTTCAAATATGACTCGCATTGGCATTCAAGAACAAGAATTAATAAAGATCACTGATCATACCTATGCATCTTCTGAAATCCAATTTACAAATAAATGAAGAGCACCATTCGGAAATCCTGAATAAGTTGAATACACCATGTAGGCCTAATTCAACGAGTTCCACTTCTATTACGCACACGTCCAATATAACATCAATTGAACCACCAACCACATTCAAATTTGAAAATTGTACATTCAATAATTATTCCTTTTAAAATTATTCATGTTTATTTTTTATGTCATCGTCGTTAATTAAAACTTTTCTAACACTTGTGTATATTAGTTAGGTTATGTTATAGCTTCTGCTATATGATATTATGGATAGTCACGTATCACAGATTGTTTAATATTAAGATTTATTGAAAATCATCTGTCAAGTGATGTTGATTACTGGGATTCGGATAATTGAAGTGGAATGTTGCATTTTAATAAAAATGAAACTGAATCAACAAAGCCTTCTTGACTAGAAACATTGCCATTGTGTATAATAGATCGAGAACTTCTCGACGAGAAGGCATTGCTCACTACTGCCATCTGGCATGCATCTAGCATAATATTTGTAATGTTGAGATGGTACAATAATACATTTGAAGACAGTTGTATTTTCGTAAGTCAATTAATATTTTATTGTATTGGAGTACTTTGTTACTTCTAATCTTTATATACTTTCTTCTAATCGTGTAATAGTCAATTAAATCCCACTCGAGTTTTGATTTTCTCTAGATAAATCAAAACGTCTAGTGAGATTACTGTTGATAAAAACATTCATGTACAATTGCTATCAAATGGCAAACACTGCAATTACCTGTGGGGTTACCAGGATTGATAACCACAATGGCTTTTGGAATACAATGTTTCTTTGCTTCGTCTATGGCTCGCTGTAACTCTGATATCTCCATTCCCCAGGCACGTGACTCGTCCAAGAAATAACCAATCTGAAATGTTATTGCAACATTCAATCAGTAACATTTTCTTTTTGATTCCACACAAAAGAAAACTTCGTTTTTGCAAACTGATGATGATGATGATCCTAATCATAATCATGACACGCTTCCAGTTACTATGCAGTCCAGGTGGCTCTATGGTTCCATGCCTCACCTTCATCATGCAGTGGTATTAGAGCGATTCCCACGGCAACACCTACAGTGCCAAGAAGAACTGCTGCCTCGGTGTGTCACCCACAGACGGGATACTTGGGTGACTGACACAAAGTCAAATGAGAAAGACAATTCCTCCTGGTTTCCTTTTCTCCGTAGGTTTATAATGCTGTCCACGTGAATTATAAATAAGACAGGAAGTGCACACAGTCTTACCTACATCTCTATTGATTTTCATTCTGATAAACCAGAGTCTGTTTTTAAAGAACTTTCGTTATCGAAATATATATTATCTATACTAATAATAAATCTGTAACCGAAATTTTTCTGGTAATTTTCGATTTTCCAAAATTAATTGGTCCTAACATATACAATTAACCATCCTGAAACCGAAAATAGCTTTTTTGAAATTTTTGTTTGTATGTCTGTCTGTCTGTACGTTTGTTACCTTTTCACGCGATAATGGCTGAACGGATTTCGATGAAAATTGGAATATAAATTAAGTTCGTTGTAACTTAGATTTTACGCTATATGGCATTCAAAATACATTATTTAAAAGGGGGGTATAAGGGGGCCTGAATTAAATAAATCGAAATATCTCGCTTTTTATTGATTTTTGTGAAAAATGTTACATAACAAAAGTTTCTTTGAAAATAATTTCCGATAAGTTTTATTCCTTGAAAAATTTTGATAGGACTGATATTTAATGAGATAAATGAGTTTTAAAATTAAAATAACTGCCATCTAAGGCCGTGTAATGAATTAAAAAACAAATGACTTCGTCTATAAGGGGCCTTGGACACAACAATCGAAAGGTATGAAAGATAGCCTACAGATAATGTTTCTGTGTTTGTATGAAGTAACATCGGAAGCTAAATTAACCGATTTGTATAATTAATTATTAATTCACCATTGGAAAGTGTAGTTTCTCTAGATGGACATAATGCTATAATGTTATCACAGTAACTTCTGAGTGAATCGAGGACAGGTAAGATTAAAATAGATTCTTATGCACAGAAAACTTGATAGGCTATTCTGTACACTCGTTTCCTGCATTTCCTAAAATAATTTTTATGACCAAATGAATGGTCTCTGGATCAAAATGATCGCGTTTTAATTATGCAAATACAATTTAAATTAAGTAACATATTAAACGATTTATCCTTCTATCAAACACGAATGTTCCCTGGATCAAACATCCTATTTTAATTATGTAATTACTTTATATTTATTTCTAACGGGTGCAGCGGAGCGCACAGGTACGGCTAGTATAACATAAAGATTTCGGAATATGTATGGTAAGACTTTCCTGTATTAAATTTCAATGTACCTTGTTTACATGTTTCGACCTATTTATGGGTCATCTTCAGAACTGGTCGTTGTTGGTCTTGGCGCCTCTTGTTTTGTTTCCTGTGAGGGTGCGTTCGTGTGGTATAATGTAGAGTCAAAGAGTGTGTGTGTTTTGAAGTTGAGTTGTGTGTTGAGAATTTCGTTAGGGTGTGTTTTCGTGTGTCTGTATATTTCATATTGTTCTAGTGTGTTGAGTTTCTGGCTTTTTGGTTGGATGTGCAGTATTTCCATGTCTGTGTTGATGTCTCTGTAGGTGTGGTTGGCATTTGTGATGTGTTCTGCATATGTGGAGGTGTTTTGTAATTTTGTTATGGCTGTGATGTGTTCTTTGTAACGTGTTTGAAACGATCTGCCTGTCTGTCATATGTAGAAGTTGAATAATTTTGAGAGAAAAATTGTTCCGGAGCCGGGTATCGAACCCGGGACCTTTGGTTTAACGTACCAACGCTCTACCACTGAGCTACCCGGGAACTCTGACCGACACCGATCCAATTTTTCCCTCTATATCCACAGACCTCAAAGTGGGCTGACAACCGTCAAGCAACCAACTTCGAGTGCACACTATCTCCGTGTGACTTAAATTGTGGTTTTCTGTTAACGAACAGTGACGTGTATTATGCAAATCAAGATTTCAGGTATAACTCCCTGTAAAGTTGATTTGAATAATTTAGAGGGATACCCGGCTCCGGAAGAATTTTTCCCTCGAAATTATTCAAATCAACTTTACAGGGAGTTATACCTGAAATCTTGATTTGTATGTAGAAGTTGTTGCAAATATACAGACACACAAAAACACACCACAACGAAATTCTCAACACACAACTCAACTTCAAAACACACACACTCTTTGACTCTACACTATACCACACGAACACACCCTCACACGAAACAGAACAAGAGCCGCCAAGACCAACAACGACCAGTTTCAAGATAACCCATAAATAGGTCGAAACATGTAAACGAGGTACGTTGAAATTTAACACAGGAAAGTCTTACCATACATATTCCGAAGTGATACAGTGTTAAAAGTTGTGTAATCAAGAGGTGTATAAAGATTACACTTAGTATTAATTTATAAAGTGAAAGCATATTTTTAATACTAGGGAAATTTGAACACACAGCATGATCAAATGGCTTGGGGAAAATTTGTCGCTTTATCGTCCAGGTCAAAATTCACCTCCATAAATTTACACAAGTAACAATCACCCTAACAAATTGAGCAATGAACCCCAAATTGCAAGTAAACAGGCCAGTGCAGAAATGGATAAGGGAAGATCTCCAACAAATCACACAAACCTGATGCATGTGGAACTCTGCCAACGAAGCAGAGTACAGAGGATACTGTGGGATGGGCACCATCACGCCACTCCTCTTTCCATCAACTTCGTTAATCAGCAGCTTCAACACTGACTAGAAAAAAAGGCCATAGTACTTCTCTTAGTTCACAGATTTCAACACATCACTTACAAAAGAAATTTGAATATAAAAAATAAACAATTTCAGAAATCTTAATAAGTATTTTACTGTCTCTACAAATTGTTCTCAGAGGTCCACCTCCTTCCTTCTCACCTTGATAGCATCGGACGCTCCAGCTGAGAGCAGAACGTTCTCCCAATTACTGGGAATCCCATCTCTCCTTTGTATGTATTGTGCAACGTGTCTTCGTATGATCTCAATGCCAGGCGAGTCTGTATACGAACCTATGAACAGAGTTTAGCAATGCAACATTAATGGCCGGTTTTTCCAAGTATTGTTAGAAAATTTAACGACTGTTAAACTCTAAACAGTTTGTTAGTTATTAAAATTGTAGGTTTTCAACGCCAGTTTGGTTTAACAGACTGTTAACAGTTTGTTAATTTTAAATGTAGGATTTCGGGCAGTTAACTCGTTTAATAGTTAGTTAAATATGGCCGATGTCTCCACAGCTGTTCGAACAGAAGTTGCGAAATTAATATTTTGTGTCTCTCTGTAGGGAATGTTTAGCATATGACTGGTAATATAACATTTAAAAAATACTTTGGACTGTTTAAATACATCAGTGCTATTTTATTTCTTTCGTATTTCGTATCCATAGTAGCAATGAGGAAATATAATCTTACTTTGTAATTATTATTCAGCACGTCACCTACAACTTTCATTTGTCAACTGTTTGTTTATGGAGCGTGGCCTACTATAACAGGTTGTCATTTTATGCAAGTTTCATGACTCACTCTATAATATAGAATTTAAAGATTAATTTTAGCCAATCAAAAATTGTCTTACATGTGTAGAATCATTACCAACTGCTGTTGAGTAGTTGAAATAGTGCTAACAGACGTTATAGTTAAGTGTTGGTTATCTTAAACAAAATTATGTTGAACAAATGGAAAATACATTACCAAAGCATTAAAAATAAACGGACTGTTAATTTAACATTCGTTAAGCAAAATTAAACATTACTTGGACAAACTGGACATAAGTATATTAAATCCTTTACTCATCATAAAATATCTTACAAAGACGTTTTTTAACATTTTTATTGATACTTCAGTAGTACAGAAAATATGAATTGCAAGAATCTATTTTGAAATTATTAAAAAGCACATTTGCAGCATTATTGGCAGCAGCAGCAGCAGCAGCAGCAGTAGTAGTAGTAGAAGAAATACAGTCTCCTTTCAGAAAACTTAATCACATCGATATATTTAAGAATGTAGTTGTTTATCAGCTGACCACATAGGCGCAAATATTACTTTATTGACTCTTTAGAAGAATTAAAGACATTTAATTATTTACAGCTATTCGGAATTCAAAAGTATAGGATGTTACATTCTTTGCCACTCGAACATTATTACTATTCTGGCTGGATTAACATTTCCAGGTAAGGAAGACTTACCCACACTCCCACCTCTGCAGCCAGCCAGGATTTCTTTTGCACGAGACTTGGCATCAGATGGAAATTTGGGGTCATCAAACAGTTCTGGGTATGAAACTAAGGCGACGACCTGGGAGAAACACAAGAGTAGCCTAATACAAGATCAGGATGTAACATAGAGCATAAAATAATGTTAAGATGTGTTGTGCATTCAGAAAAAGTATAATCAGAAAAAAAACTTCATGTACTGATGAATTACATTCACACAGCTCATAACATTACAAAGATGAAGTGGTCTGCTGAGGAAAAAAGCGTAAGAAAATAGTTTATAAGTTAAATTGAACAAACCTAACCTAACTTAAGCTAACCCAATCTAACGTAACTAAACCTCACTGTCTTTTGCAAAAATATTAAATTTCTCAATATAAATAATATATCACGATATTAACTATAAAAATATGTTAATATTAGCGAACAATAACAATAAGGATGACAATGTGGAACAAGAACTAATTTTATTTCGTTCAGCAACTTAAAGGAGTTACAGAAATCTTCCGAAGTTAAATACTGTTGTTCCACTTGGTCAAAATGTTAACGAGTTCTTGTTCACAGCAAAATCATCTCAACATGCCATGCTTAATTCTGTTAACTGGGGACCCATTTGGGATGAAGCATTAATAAATAAAATCGCATTTTTTGTTTAATTAAATACTGGTATCGGTACTAAACAATAATCTAATTTAACTAAGCTTAATTAAAGCATGAAATAAAATGTTGCAAATTTTACAGTCATAACTCAATTGTCACTGAAGAGACATTTCTACTAAGACTGAAGTAATGGCTGATGAATCTTTCAAAAAACAGTTTGGAGAGAATGTATATAGAAAGAAAACGCCCCTAAAAGCTAAAAACATTGAAACCTCTTCTCAGAAATATTGATCGCTCTCTATACTCCAAAACATTGAGGTATCAAAAGTATTGGGGACCAAATTCTAGTTCCATATTATCATCAATATAGCTTACAGAGACAGCTTTGTCCATACTAGGAAGTAACATTTTTATTTACTTGATAGTTACGGTAGTTATTAAAATGGTTATAAATTCTTTGAAATAGGCCTAATAATGATCTCCCTTGATACAATCTACTGATTACATTTCTAAGTTTCTTTATGCTCGACCATGCCGAAATGTAGTAATTATATACCTGGTAGTAGCCCTTTAATGCACCTCATTAAAGTACACCTATTCAGCCAATGAGAAATCACCTTTGTGCCATTATAAAACCGCAAGTATCGATTATTCTCGGATATGCAATCGAAAGACAACTAGCGAAACGTCACGGAGGCTGGAAATCCAATACTGTCGCAGAAGGTTATGTTCTGTTACTATAATAATTAGCGTTAATTGTAAATTATATTCAAATAAATTAAATTTGTCATCTCGTTTTTCAATTCTAAATCAATTTCCAGGTTATATCAAGACTAATGTTCATTTTATTCTCTAGATTATATCAAGGTCAATGACATTCGTTCCTCGGAAAAAATCAATACTTTCGCATCTGCGCACATCTCACAATTCAGGTCAGTTCCGCTCCTCACTTACATAACCATAACATGAATACTTATGAATAATTTCAAGTTAGAAATATGGTCGAGCATAAAAAGTCATATGAAACTTGCCTATAATGGTAATTAAGATGCTAGTACGAAAATTATGAAACTCGCTTGCACTCATTTCATAAACAAACGTACTCGCGTCTTAATTACTACCATTATAGGCTCGTTACATAATGTACTATTTTTATTTACATGCACATTTTCCAGTAATCATTAGTGCATTTCTCTCAGTTTTAGTTCGCTTAACGGTGTATCAACTTACATTTCATATTTCTGTTTTAAACAACAAGAAAGATTAACCTAAAAATTTACATAACATGAAAATGCAGTATAAATTTGTATGGTACTTTATCTCGGCATTTCCGAATGTTACAACTACACACCAGACATGCAGGTTACAAATACTGCTGAACAATCTAACCTGTCTGATAAATGTAATCGGCTTTTGTCCCATTGCATGACAGTCTCCAATGTTGGCCTTTATCACCTCAGTAAAAGGTTTCTTGATGCCCTGCAAAAATAATATATTCATTTATATTAAGAAACTTCAAATAAAATGTACAAATTACAATAACTTCATTTACATCAGTTTTCAATGCAAATAAGATTGAATAATTTAAAATATTACCAATATAAATTACAAACAAACACATAACAGCCAAATATAGGCTAACTAACTTAATATATTTTTCTCAACATTTTCATTTTCAATCATTTACATGCCTTAAAACTAAATCAAACATTTTTACACTCAGTACACAATGAGGCAGGTAAGAGGTAAAGGCAGTTCTTTCAGATCAAAAGAAAAATATTGAAATGGAACTTTCTCTTCAAATTAATGGAAATATTCATAACCCATGAGACAATGATTCAATTTTAGTGGAAGAGTCTCAGAATGAGAATCAAATGCAAGCTAAAGAACTGTGTACAAAATTCTCTCTTAAGTGCTCTGACAACAAAATTCAAGAGAGCCATCAATTTTCATGTATCAAACCCCCTGCTTTGAAGGATGAACTAGCAGTCATCATTCACGATATAATATTTCATTTTTTTTATCACATCTAAAAAATAATTTATTTTGAATATCAGACTACACACATACGTTACACAGTTAGTGAAAAAATTATTTAGTACTCTCGAAGCATGGAACATGTTGAAGTCCATTCGGTACAGAGTTCGATTAACAATGTAACAAAGGTGAAGTCATCCCACTGTTTTGTGCTATTTTCCATAGGAAATCCACCAAAGTCGAATCTCTTCAATAGAGCTACCTTGCAACATAAGGATAATGTATCCGGCTAATACACCGGAGATCTGAGTTCGAGCCCATTGCATTTTCATGGGAGGTGAACACTATTTATCTACTAGGGTTGGATAAAAAGTAATGGCAACAGTTCGGTATTTCTGACATGGCTTTATTCACAGGGGTACAACATTTACGTACCTTCTATATAGTCACCCCCCTTATTTATTACCTTTTGCCAAATGTTTGGAAGGCGTCATACACCATCAGCGCGTCCATCTTTGTTGATGTTCCATATTGACCGCCCTAAAGCACGGATAAGTTCATCTCTGGTATTGTACCGGGTCCCTCGCAGTGGTTCTTTCACTTTGGTGAAAAGATCGTAATCGCATGGATCATATCGGGTGAGTACGGTGGATGTTCCAGTAGTCCGCGTTTTCCGTCTGCCTTAGAGGTACAGCGTGGTGCAGTATTACCCATCAATGTCATACGCCACAATGAACATCTCCTTCACAGCACTTTGTGTAGGGCGCACTTTCTTTGGACGAGGAGAACCGGGATGCTTCCATTTATTTGATTGGCGTTTCAAGTTTGGTTCATACGAGCGAGTCCTGGTTTCGTCCATAGCAACGATTCGTCCAAGAAAGTCGTCACCTTCCCTTTGTCACCGGTGCAACAAGGCCTTCCCGGAATGCTTTAACCCATCGTGCAACTGTGCGATATGGCAACGCTGCATCGCCACATGCTTCACTTAGTCCCTGAAAACATTCTTGTGCACTACGACCTCGTGCCACTTCAATTTTTATCCAGGAACGTTGCTCTAGTTTTGTAAGGATGGTCTTAGGGCGCTCGCACTATCCCTATGAAAGTGAACGTTCTACACACTGCAGTAGATTGACAGAGTACTGTCGCCGCTGGCTGCACTAACTCATCTAACAGTGCTTGTTCATGTCCACACAGCTGGCAGCTCTCGAACGCACCATCGTCACGTGACAGCAGTGTTGCCATTACTTTTTATCCAACCTATGTAATTCATGGTACTGAATCATTTTTTGAGTAACTGTGCCAAGGTGGTAATGTAATGTTCAATGCGATAAGTAGGCCTAGTACTGGTACTTTTTTGTACTGATAATTTACAAAAGTGAACAATCAATATCAACTGTTTCCTCAGTTTAAGTTCGACTATTTGTGGAAATCTTATATACCATTCAATAAAAAGTTATAATGTGAATTGGCCTATGTATGCGCCTGGACTATATATAAATACTCCGCTCCACCCATTCTTCATCAAATAGTATCGCAGAATTCCTGCGTGGAAATATCATACATATTTCTGTACATCACAATAGTATAAATAAGAAGTTCAAATCTTCTATTAACTTTGTACTTAAATTATTACACCTGAAGTAATAATAAAAATAAATAAATGTATGCCAGATTTAAAACCTTACTAGTTAGCAGCAATTTAACTGTCCTCCGCTACATTACCAGTTTTCCATCATATAGCCATAAAAGAATCCCTCATTATTACCACTAATTATTACTAGGCTTACAGTGGCTGACCATGATAATATCTTCTGAAAAATATTGGAGTGCAAGAGGTCAAATGACTTCATTGTCAAATGCCTGGCATTAGAAAACAACAAAACAACAACATTAAAAATAAAAGTGAAATACGTAGCGTTTCATTTGAAAGTACTAACCAGCTTCAAAAATGATGTTACAATTGACTGCTAACATCCACTTATTTTGACATCTGCATAGAGGCAGAGATATAATAAAAGATCTGTATACGAGATAGCGTCTGTCAAGTGAGTGTTTAAATGTCCAGTCCAGTCTGGTCAGGAATTCAGGCTAAGTGTCCGGCTGTAGTTGTGTTGGTGAGAGAGTACTCAGCAGCTGAGTCAGGGTTTAAGAGTCCAACCAATGCGATGGATGTCGTGATGGTGAGAGACCACCTCAGATCAGGGTGACAAACGTCTTCAAGTCAGAGAGAACTCCTAATTTCAAACACAATGGCATCCACAGTAAAGTCGCAATATGACCATAGCAGTTAAAGTAACCATAAATAAAAAAGAACAAAAAATTTAAAAAAAAAAAAAATTAAACTAAGGAAGGGAGTAAATGCACTGGGCAGTAAGGAATTTTCTTACCAGATGTCAAAAACATGTGTTCAACTTTTCAACGTCATCTTTGAGGTTGGTGAGTGCTTTTATATAAAGCTGTCTTTTGTTTATAATAACAATTAGTGGTACTGATGAATGACAGTCTAAGAAATTCTTTTGCAGGCCGCAAGACAGAAACTGATATCACAGTTTGGGTGCTCACAGTGCTGCTTTTCTAGGTTTTAAATCTGGTATAGTGTGTTTATCACGTCTTGTAAGTTAATTCTTCTGAAGACACAATGCTTAACGTGTGTGCCAAACCTAAAAGTATGATGATTGCTAAACAATGGAGATATAGCCTAGGACTAAGTTATATGTCTTATTGCTTCTTTGGTACAATTTCGGCTACCGGTTTGAGCAAATGTGCTCATAAACGTCACTGCAAGTATGTATGTATTTATTAACACTATAATTGGGTATACACCCGGTGGCAGTGATATATTATATACAATAATACCATTACAATTCTACAATAATTACAGCAAAAAATAAATAAATAAATAAAAAAAAAACCTAAATTTATTTCTAACTATAAATAAATAGGCTAGATGCAATAAACCTAGGACTATAAATAAAAATTATTCTATAATAACGCCTACAATAAGCAAAAGTAAACCTAACTGATAAGTACTTCTATTTCACCCAACTATTACCAATTTAAGTAATTACATATCACCTTAATTAATTACAAATCAACTTAATTACACATCATCTTAATTAATTACAAATCAACTTAATTACATATCATCTTAATTACATATCAATTTAATTTATTTACATATCAACTAAATTACATATCATCTTAATTAATTACATATCAACTTAATTAATTACATGACACAACTTAGATAATTACACTGCACCTCCAATTACATTTTCAGTCTAATCTTCTCAACCTTTCCTTAAATGTATTGATTTTGAGAGGACCACCCTGAAAGATTGCCGCAGGTAAGTTGTTCCAGTCTACTATTGTGTGGTTAACAAAGGAAAATTTTGCCACGTCCGTTCTTTGTTTTCTACATTTAAACTTCCTAATATGATCTGCCCTGCCTAAGTATGATGGTGTTGCTAATCTAGCATTGATGTCGGTCCATGCTTTGTGTC
The DNA here is from genome assembly GCF_040183065.1 of Periplaneta americana. Lineage (NCBI taxonomy): Eukaryota > Metazoa > Arthropoda > Insecta > Blattodea > Blattidae > Periplaneta > Periplaneta americana. The sequence goes on along the minus strand of NC_091123.1, from coordinate 188,073,338 downwards.
CCATTTGTGCCTTAAACAATGCGGTGAGTCTGGTTTTTCGTCGCCTTGATTTGAGAGATTTCCACCCTAAGTCTTTTACTATCTCTTCACCATGTCCCTTGCGTAGCTATAGTCTTTCTTATTTCTAGTAGGCTACATAGCCAATTTCGATTTTAGCAATCCATTACAGTGCTAAGAGTGACAGCTTCAATTTAAAAACTGTCTAATGAATGTATCTCCTTTCCCCATGAACTTTTATAAATTATGACACAACACATGATAGACTAAGGAAGTAAAATACGAAAAGTAAAAAAGAATGTCATAAATCACTATTTAATTATATTCTAGTATGGTATGAAGATAACTAAACATATGACATTTATTACGACATGTCTACTAATTAGGAGAATTTTTTTACTAACTTATCTTTAATAGAGAAGCAAGGACATATTACTCAACACAATGCTCGGTAATAAATACTGCTGTGAGGTGAATCACACAACATTTTCCTTAACTTGTTTTATGATATTTTCAGACTACAGTTACAAGTTACTATCAGTATATGGTGAGACAATATTTTGGCAGAACAAATCAGAACCAATAGCTGAGACTTACAAGAAGTTACTATAAACTGGAACATTTTATGGAAATCACGAATATTTTGCTGTAGGTGGTAACAAGAATCCCTGTCACTTTGGTCCTGTCACAATTCAGTGAACTATAGTCTATGATAGCCTACTCGTTCTCAAACTGCTATTAAAGTAGAAATGAGATTTTATAATTAGACCTAAAGTAACTTAGGCCTACCGATATAATGTTTCGAATCATTAACTCTACAGATCACTGAACTGTGGAAAGAGGAGAGGGAGATGGAGGGGGAGAGGGGGGAGAGAGAGAGAGAGAGATCAAATAGGGACAAGAGTTAGAATCTCACTGTGTTCTCACAGAAAAAAAAATTACCAGTAATAAAAACATGTTCGCAACTTGAAAATCCTAAACACAAACAAAATATTCAATAAGAAGTTCTGTGAATCACACAAACATGCTAACGCTCCAAAAATATGTAGGCCTATTAAACAAAGATCAACACTCAGTATATTCTTAAATTATTATTAGAAAATAATTAGTTTTTTCTGGTAGGCCTACTACAGTACTTTCATCCCTGTCTCTTCAGTTTATGAGCCTAATCACATCAGACTACATCTACCGAAAATCAAAACAACCAGTTATGTTTACAATTAACAATCATTCTCTCCATTAGTCTCATTACAAACCGTTACATCGCCATCTGTTTAAATTCAACTGTGTGCAGTCTTTTTCTTGACTAACAATACCCCGCATCTCTTTAACTGCAATAGGCCTATCATTTATAGGAAGCTGCAGATTTTGTAATTCTACAATCTGAAATCGAATGTAGGCTAGGATTCTACAGCCACTTCTTGTGATTCTATAAAATTATATGGTGGATAGAAATGCTGACTATGAAATTTCTAACGAATTACAGATGTAGGCCTTTCTTCTATGTGTGATCACAAAAATTTACATAATTTTGGCATGTAAACAAAAGCCCAGCATATATACTGCTATATGTTCTCACACTATCAAAATTATATGCATATCTAGGGCTTATAGTAAGCAACCATAATGCGTTTTCTTAAAAGTAATAAACATGGGCTAATTACAACTTCAAAGAATATATAAATGAGTTGTGTGCTTATGTAGATAGTCTACATTAAGCTTATTTAATGTTCTGGAAGGCATGTAAAATACTGAGAAGTTCAGATGCTTATTTATCGAATACAAATTTATATCACTAAATTACACAGAATAATGTTTAATTCATTAGGTAGGTATATTCTTTAGCTATCCCAACTTAACAGCCTAAACACCCCCTTTTAGTTTCATTGCATAATCTGGTGCGGTCAATGCATTACACACAATAAGATCAAAAATATCTAATTAGGAATGTCACGCCCATTTTTGTTCTTCAAAGAAGTTGACACTTTCATGTATCTTAAAGCGGATGCTTATTATGATAGCACAATATTATTACTTCAGATTTATGCGTATGTACAAAATATTACTAGTTAATTTAATGCCGAAGTATCTACATATTTAACATCCAACGAGCTGTCAACCGTACATAACCTAACAAGATAGTAGGCCTACATTACTTCAGAAACTTACGAATTGCTTCCTTTGAGTGTTTTGTACAAATCACAAACAAGTGTGGCTAATTTGGTCCCCTAATTTTTATTAATATACTGTAAATAAACCAACAAATGGTAAATTATCTACTTCAATTTAACTGATAATCAAGTGACAGATTCACTTACCTGCTGCAGCTCTTTTTCGATTTCCGACGCTCTGATGACAAGGGGACCTCGAACTGCATATTCCATTCGTTTTATACATGGATTCATGTTGTCCAAAGTCAAACAACGTGCTTCTCCATCCTCCACACAATTGGAGACAACTTTCCCTGCAGACGCCATTGCTCGCAGAATATACGGCCAGACTCCAAACAGTCCTCCCCTATTCCTCGCCCACACACTGCATCGCATAATATCCTCCGTGTTGATAACATGATTAACAATAGGTTTAAACAATCGTGAAGTCGACATGATGATAATATGTGAATAGTGGGTGCAAATAAATGACTGTTACTGGTTCGTTGTCACGAGCTCACTGTACCCTCGAGTTCTGTGAACGATGCATAATTTTTACTCTTTTATTTTGTAATCGTCCATCGTCCAAAGGTTCAACTATTTTCAAACATAAAAAGATACACTGACCTTTGAATTTCAAAAGCAATATAGAACACTCTGACCTTCGACCACAATAATACGCTAGTAATCGCGTATCATAAAGAAATATCTGAATTTCACACGAACGATGAAACTTTTTTTCTCTGTCAAGGTTAGGTACTTCTGCAGTGCACCTCAGCTGTTCACCAGTGGAGAACGTACTGGTGGGGCTGTGCTAACTGCAAAGCTAAATGCGGAGCATCAATAGCATAGCACAGAAAGAGACAGAGAATGCGATACTTGCGGAGCTGGCACGAGCCCCAAAATCTACTCCCTTGCAATACCCGTTTGCTCCACTTCGGATGCTTCCAATTAAAAGATGTGAATAATAAATTATGAAGTATCAAGAGGAAATTCTCTTCAAAATATGTGACTGGTTCTCAGTCAATAAATTAGTATTAAATTGTAACAAAACTAACATAATTCAATTTAAATCCTGTCCAAATTCAACATCGCAAATTTCTAGCGCAATAATTAATAATAGATCCCTATTAGAAACAACAACCAAATTTCTTGGCTTAAAAATCGATAATGTATTAAATTGGAAAAATCATATTAAAGAAATTACCCCCAAACTAAATTCAGCTTGTTTTGCTATTAGATCTATGCAAAAGATAGTAAATATCAATACCTTAAAAACAATATACTTTGCATACTTCCACTCGGTAATGAGTTTTGGAATAATATTCTGGGGAAATTCCACAGACAGTAACAATATATTTCTATTACAAAAAAAGAGTAATTAGAATAATAGTAGGTGCCAAAACTAGCGAATCGTGTAGGACTATTTTAAAAAAACTACAAATAATCCCCATGGCTTGTCAGTATATCTTTTCATTAATAATCTTCCTCGTATGTAATCGCGAAACCTTTGTAACTAATTCAACAGTTCATAGCATAAATACACGTAAAAAAAATGACTTTCATACTCATCGGCAAGTCTATCATGCTATCAAGAACGAGTGCGTTATATGGCAGTAAAAATGTTTAATAGCCTCCCTATCGATATAAAAAATGAAACTCAAAACATAAGATTATTTAGGGCCAAATTAAAGAAGTACCTAATTTCTCACGCCTTCTATTCTGTAGGTAAATTCATGACATTCAATAACACTTCACGAAATTGTTACTAAAACTTTGTGTTGTACTAGTAGACTATATTGTAAATCTAGTCTGTATATATTTCATCTAGACTGTGACTATAAATTAAGATTTTATAATAGTATTAAGTTTTTTGACTTGTTCCATATTCTAGCTGTAAGCATGTATGAATACTATGGAATGTTAATAAATACAATACAATACAATATTATTAGTTCAAATAGAATGATTGATGTAAAATATTTATATTTTGAGGTACCGGCAACTTTGTTTTGAGCACAGTGCAAATCTATACTCTTCTCAGAAAGCATGAATTTTATACAAACTTACCGGTACTTATTTTTTGTGAATACTTATTTTAGATTAATCATCATCATCATCATCCTTCACGAATTAGGCCTCTGTAGACCTGTTTCGGCCCCATCTAGCAGTCTTCTTAACGGTCTTTTTTAGATTAATATAAACTACAATATATATATATATATATATATATATATATATATATATATATATATATATATATAAGTAAAATTTTTTACTTCAGCAAGTTAAGTAAAAGTGAACGAACAAGCACCGAAATTAATAAATAAGTTATTGTTCTTGGAATATAACAATAATAAAAAATATAGATTTTAAGAATATAAATTTTGTTTTATTTTCATACCGTACTCGATATTACTAAAAGCATTTTTCTTTTGGTAAAGAAACAATATATTTAAAATGTTCTCATACTTTTCATAGAGAGTTGTGCAAGTACTTTAATGTATATCTTGATTACACATTTTTATCACTAAAAATTTGGTAAATTTGTTATATAAATAACTTTTCAGTTTTAAATGAAACTATGGTGGTAATTTATCTTAGTTGATGTCTAGGCTTAGTTTCAATCTGAAGATGGTCGACATCAAGCCGAAATTGGTCGTAATTTACCATCATAGTTTCAATTAAAAAATCTAAAAAATCATTGGTTCTAATATGAAAATCCTATTTATTATCAAATTTGTTTCTAAATTTCCGGTAGCCTCAGGCTTCGGACTCCTCTTCCGTCAAAAAAAATTAATGCAGTATTTCCACTTCTAGTCAAAAACTTAGACCTAACTGCAAGCACCAATACTCTAAATTGATTGCATCTTTTTAATAAACACAGAGAACATGTAAGGGCAATGAGCCTAACGAAAATGCAGTGTTGTTATACGAGTAACATTCATTCTTGGAGATTTATCTCCCCCCTTTTAGGAACAGCGTGCATCTGTGCCTTGTTCCATGTACAGTTTCACGCGAAATCCTGTTCCTGTATTCTGATCATGAATGTTCAGTAAGCCTAACAAATATCTTATAAGCAAGTAACAGTCGTTGCTAATGATGATGATGATGATTATGATTATTATCATTATTATTAGCCTATTATTACTATTGTCTTTATGATTATGAACAGAATTTATTACAAGAAAAGTATTTAATTGATCTTCTAACCCCCTCCCAGTTCTCTGAAGAAATATATTCACAAAATTGATTGTGAGGGTGTTATTTGGCGCTAATAATAATAATAATAATAATAATAATAATAATAATAATAATAATACTAAACTGCCCCCCATTGAGGGTAGCCCTTACGGACTCATTATATCCTCAAAAAAATTATTATACATATGTAAACATAGATATTAAATTTTAAAGAAGGGAAACAAAGAAAAGGGCGTGAAAAATTACAATTGCTATTAATGTGGCACCATGTGATTAATTAGGATTTGGCAGGATTTTTTTAACATAATTATCACAATGTCATCCCTCACAGATGTTGGCAGATCAAACTGCCGTCGAAATTCTTCGAAAAAAGCTGGTATAGTCCCTCGAGCACCTATGAGCAAGCCGAATACCTTCTTCTCAAGGTGGGCCTCGGCTGACTGATGACATTCTACTTCAAAACGTATCGTGGGGTCCACAATGATGCCCTATTAACATACTATTATTGTACTGTAATAATTTCTGTTCCGCAATACGTAGTAGCCCTATATCAATGTACCGTATTTTGCTGATTATGTATGACATACCGGCACTGTACATTTAAATCTTCTCTCCTCTATAAGTGAACTGTTCCCATTTATAGAAAGTAGACAATAACATCAAGAAACATATCCTTAATAATTATTTTTATACACGGTTAAATTTGAGAGGAGAATTAGGACCAAGCCAATGACGCGAGATGTTTTGCCACCAGTAAAACAAGCGTAGGTACTACTTGTGATCATCGTCTCTAATGCCGCGTCATAATACGTGTCTATGACAACATTTTTGCTTGCATAATTTGTCGATTATGTAATGTTGTTTTCTAAAGAGGGATAAACTGCAAACCATTGCACGCATGAAGGCATTTGTTATTTATTGATTGCATTTAGAGTGACTCTTGACCGGATACCATTCATCAGCAGTTAGCTACGATTACAGCAATTTAACAAGTGGTATTTTGAGCCGTTATCTTATCATTTAATACCACGAACTTTTTGCAAAAGTTTGTCTAGCGGTCGTTCAGACAAACTGAAAGCTTAAATCTTGTGTCGTGTGACCTCAACCAATCGCACACTGATTATGAAACCGGTTTCACAGTCCTGCTAGATGAAAAAACAACTTAACAAAACTGGCTTTGATTCAGGAATTCTGGAGTCATAATAAGAGCCGCATATTTGCGCTACTTATTATTCAAGGACAGTTTTGACAGATTCTTTTTATTAACTCTACTCAGCGAAGAAATAGAAATCTACACAGACAGCAAAATAAATATCAAAATAAATAACTGTATATCCGAAAGAAAATTAGTTAATAATGGAGTTCGACAAGGTTGTCCACTATCACCAACTTTATTTAATATTTATATAAATGAAATTATTTTAAAATGGAACCAAATCTACACATCAGGAATCAAAATAACCAGTGCTCTAACATTAAATACCTTACTCTATGCCGATGATCAAGTCATAATTTGCAATTCAGAGGATAATTTACAAAGAGGATTGTATACATTAAATAAAATATTAAAAGATTTTGGGATGGAAATTTCAGCACAAAAATCAAAAGTAATGTCATTTTTAGGACAAGACCCAGTCAGAAGCAAGATAATACACAATAATCAATGCCTCGAACACGTACAAAATTTCAATTATCTGGGTTGTGAAATATCTTATCAAAATGAAAAAGATGTGAACAAGAAAATTACCAAATTTACACAAATTCTAGGAATAATAAACAATACATTAAAAGCTAAATTAGTACAAAAATCTACAAGAATAAAAATATATAATACACTAGCATTACCCTCTCTTTTATACGGAAGCGAGATTTGGACATTAAAGAAAAAAGACATGAACAGAATCAAAGCAATGGAAATGAAATTTTTCAGGAGGACAGCAGGATATACTCTTTTAGACTGAAAAGGAATGAAGAAATTTTAGAACAATTAGAAGTAGAGTCAGTAGAAAAAAAAAATCAGCAGATACAAATTAAATTGGCTAGATCATGTTAAGAAGAATGGAAAATTCAAGAATCCCAAAAATTATGATGCAGTATAAACCTAGAGGACATCGTCGACCAGAAGACCTTTTATAAGATTGCTAGATGGGGCCGAAACAGGTCTACAGAGGCCTAATTCGTGAAGGATGATGATGTATGTATGTATTTAATCACACTGCAATGGGTATATACCCGGTGGCAGTGGTAACTAATTACACTCAATAATGACAATAATAAACTTATTAATTAAAAATACAGTTAATAATAATACCAATAATTAATACTAATAATAATAATAATAATAATAATAATAATAATAATAATAATAATAGGGAATATCCTAATTTAAATGAAGCACGATCATTAAAGTAACATTTAAAATAAATCTAATTTGTATCTTAAACCTAAGTTCGAACTAAAACCCACTAGTGTATGTTCATATCTGCACAAGTACCTTTCAACATTACACTCATTTCGCTGTCAACTCACTCACTGCACTGGAACTACGACACATTTCACTGATTCTATCCTGATTTCACTAACACTTCAAAAACATTTCACTGTTCAAATACTTTGCACTGCCACTATAACCTATAAAGCTTCACTGACAGGAACACGTTTCACTTACACAGCACACTTCACTGACACAACATAATTCTTCACTGATACAACACTTCAATAACAAAGTATCATTTACACCCTTTACATATTGTGTATAATTACCGTCTATAGTAAAGTCCTTAAGCCTATTTTTAAATACGTTTTTGGTTTTTGGTAAAGCCTTTAGTAAATCTGCAGGTAAAGCATTCCAGTCCCTGATAGTACGATTGAGAAAAGAAAACTTTCCAGTGTCCGTCCTCTGTCTTCTTTCCCTCAATTTATATGAGTGGTCGTTCCTTGAAGAGTAATTTGGCGGCTGCAACCTATTTTTTATTTCTCTCCAGGCAGGCTCACCTCTGTATGTTTTGAACATTGCGCGTAATCGAATTCGCGTTCTCCTGTCCGTGAGCGTGTCCCATTTTAATGGTGAATTTTTCCGACAACACTTGAGAGCCCGTTGATGATGATGATGATGATGATGATGATGATGATGATGACTCAGCGAAGTCTAAGAATGAATAATTTTATTACATTTTCTTTTTTTATTAGACGTGCCAAATCTCCGATGGAAAATACAAACTACGTATGTACAATGTATGCTACTTCAAAAGGGAGTTCACACCAGCACCCTATTAAAATAGTGAACTTTTCGAGAAGTCGTAAGTCGTAAATGTCTGCCAGTGTAGTTGGAAACAACATTTTAGCTTAAAATAAACTAGCCTGAGTCTGCAATTTTCGCAAATAACCCTGATCCATTTTTCAATAAGACACCGTAAAACAGAAATTATTGTGTCAGTTCCCTTTCGACTAGAAGAACGCCAGAGTGCGCGTCACAAAGAGAATGCAAAATTGGTGTTATTATTTATTCTGCTTGTCCGTTTTTGAAATGCATCAAAACTAACAGCTCACTTTCAACCAGTAGCAACTTAGCCCCCAAACTGAGGAAACCGTTATCTCTGTAAGGAAAATAGCGATTATATATATTATATATATACAGTGTGTTCAAAAGTTACGCATAATTGCAATTAATAAAATTGGCTGAGGGACTTTGGAACAAAAAGCTCAGAATAGCAAACCTTACATTTAGAAAGGAATATTTTTGTGAAAACAAAATATTTTTGCGACTCTTGTTGTACGATTTAGGAGATCATCGAAAACATTTTAAAAGGTTTCCTACGTAGTTTTTAAATGCCATTTATGAATAGTAATATGCGTTACAAGAGCGGTATGTTGTAGTTTTCATGTTCCAGGAAAAGTTTGAAAAAGCGAAACGTAGTTGAGCTTTTTTAATTTCCGAAAATTGAAAGAAAACATACCGCTTGTGTATCGTGCATTATTTTGTGCGAAGATCGTTTATTACATACCTGAAAGAGGAATTTCTAATTAGTTGCAATGAAATCTCCATCTTGGTTTCTGTTCAATGACGGCAAATTTGCAAAACAAAAATATCTATCTTCAACATTGTTGCTTTAAAATGTTTTCAGTGTTTACTATACTCCAGCAGGCCGTGAAATACGTCTGTCTTTTTTTCCCCCCAGTCTACAAATGCGAACTTAAAACAAACGATAAGGTTATGTAATGATATATTTTTCATTTTAATATTTTAACAATATTATTTATATAACATATTGCAGTAATAACATCTGCAAGTTTGTTGATTTCTTTTCACGGCTTCCTTAATGTTACTTGCATCACGAATGCAGTAACTTTAGTGGAGTTGTAGAGTTTACTTAATTTTTGCAAATATTTAAAAACAATAATCAACAGTGCAATTTAGATGAAATTGCAGTGGTAAGTTTCCAATTGATAATTATCGTCTCTAAAAATAATATGTTAAAAGCCTAAAGCAGTAAAATCAATATGTCACTTAAGCGGTAAGAAGAGGGAAATTGTTATGTGTGTTAGGTTGGGAATCCCCGGAATACTGAATGTGGAATTTTAGACTTTCCGCGGATTGGTTTTGTGCGGAAACCAAGCAAATACGCACGATCTCGCACAAAGTATTTTTAATCTAATATTTAATTTGATGTGTACAGAAGCACTATGATTAAGGTTACTATGGCAACAGTTTTGTTGTTGATAGGCATGTAACTGTATGTTTAAATCTACACACACATACATATAACATAATTAACTCTAAGTGAAGAGTAATAACAACAGTGATACGAAAAAGTATTTCATTTAACGACGCTTTCAGCTGCAGAGGTTATTCGGCGTCGGAATTTCAACGTGGACAAGAAACAGTCGACAAAGTTTTGCCTGGAACACTCTATCAGAGACAGGGTTCTTTCACATGCCGTAAATCTACGACATTGGTCGCCCAGCGTTGCTTCTCTCCCGAAGGAAGCCGTACTAAGGATTTTATTGCCCTCTCATGAGTCTGAAAACGAGAACCTCGGATCGAACGGCAAGTACGATATCCGCTAAACCACACCGGGTGACTGATATGTTCTTTATAATAATTATTTACTGTAAGTAATATCATTAATTTAGGGAGTTAGCCTATTCTTTGAGATATTTCAATCAAAAGAGTTTGCTCGTTTATGCTACCTTTCCGAGATAAAATTGTTTAATATATGAAACATTTGATAGCCTGTTTTGGGAAAACTATTGATTTAATTCCGAATATGCTCAGTCAATTTAAGAGATCAGAGTATTATGGTAATAAGTGATTGAAAGAATTTTAATGTTGTCCTTCAAACGTACAGAAATTTGATCCGAACAAATGTAACATTTTAAAATTCCTTTTCAGAACCAAAGTTAACATTTGTTCGGATCAACTAAAAACTAAAATTATCAATCATTTATTATCATAATACACTGATATCTTAAATTGACTGAGCATATAAGAAATTAAATCAATGGCTTTTCCAAACACGCTATGAAATATTTTATATAAAACAATTTTTATCTCAAAATGAAGAAAAAACGAGGAAAATTGTATTAAACTTTTTTTTTGTTTGAAATATCTCAAAGATTAATCTCCTGAAATTAGTAACATTACTTAGGTTCATCCTGTATAGGGGGAGACGGGTAGTATCGGAATCGGGTAATATCGGACAGTGAGTTTCTTTCATCTACCACCATATGGTAGTACCTGAATGGGATGGTTACGTTTCTCTATGCGACATCACAGAAACTTAACCATGTCAATCAGATACTATCATCGTGTGGTAGATGAAAGAAACTCACTGCCCGATATTACCCGATGTCCGATACTACCCGACTCTCCCCTATATTTTTTTTCACTCCTCACACCCTATCGAGATTCTTTATGTCCTTCTACATTTCGGACAATTTAATCTTACCTACGAGATTAACTAGAGAACTAGACAGATAAGCAATGGGCCAATACACCCGAACCTATCGACACAATAACTGACATTACTTTGACAACGGACAGACGTCATCACGTCTTAGGCAGGATTAGGACTTACGAACACGACTTTTGATGCAATGTAAAATCTATGCGCTCTTCGTTGCGTCGTGCTGACAGGATAACAGTCTACAATGGAAAATTACCGATGTGCGCGTTGTTTACCATTATGCGTCCTTAACGATGTTTCAATGAACCGGCAATCATCGCCAGTGAGAAGGCAACGTAATCACCTAGAACAATGTTTCTCAATATTTGGCCTTTTTTTTAGTTTTGGTTATTTTACGATGCTTTAATTGCTGGAGTCTTCCTCAACTTTAAAACCACGAGCCGCGACTGGTTAAATGCTTCTTCAAATGTATTTCATGACAGATGCCAACAAATCGTTCGTTGGCTTGCAAAGACAAGTGAGTACAGGAAACTAGCCACCCAGTACCTATTCCCATCCTATTCGATATTACAACATTTAAAATAAGATTTCTTAACACGTATTTGAAATGATTTTCGCTCGTCGAACCAATTCCATTTGAATTAGGAAGTGTAGAAAACGCCCTAACTGAAGATGTAGCCTGCACATGAGGGTGATATGGGGATAGTGAACTGGACTATCCTGAAGCTCCACGTAGGCCTACAAACAAAATAACAAATTTCTAAAGCAAACTTAGTGTTTTTGAGATGTCAAGTACAATTTGAGCCAATTGCTGTATCGCTTTCTAAAACAATATTTACTTGACCTTTTGCATCCTCCTTCTTCTACACCTCCCTTAAATAAATTGACCTACATAAAGCACCCCCAGTTTTATCGATCTGCCCTCACAATCATGTGAACTTCTCACGGCTATGGCTCATCTCTCAACGGACAGAAGCCAACAGGACGAGGTACCCCTACGTTATTTTCAGACTTCTTTATTCCGTGGTATAATATTTTATTGAAACAGATTAAATAAATGTATTCAACCTTAACAATTAGCAATAATTTAGTTGTATAATTTTGTACAATACCACAAAGAACACGTTGACTACACTCCTTCACAAAGTATAAGCAATGTCAAACACTGTAAGAAAAAAACAACACGTTGGAATATGATGAATGCAAAGTAAATACAATTCTGAAACTCAATTGCTCTCAAACTGGACACAGATTTTAACACAACTAACAGAAGCACAGAATGGCAAAATATGCTAACTTCCACTACCTATCTTCATCTGTTATTTATACGAAGTAAGTTAAAGATAAGTAAATGATTTGCCAATACGCATAATAACATACAGCGCGATAACGCTGACGTGTCTGTCCGATCGTGGGGAATCGTATTACGCAAAGCTATGCACATACTTTATTGATATAAACTAACTACATTGGCTGAATGGTATCAGTGAATACCGAACTTCCTATTTTTATGAAACAGATATTGAATTTATTACTTTTATGATACTTGAAATTATCACCAAATAAACCCTCTATCCTTAGAAGAGTTACGAAACCAATACTTAGCAAATGGATTGGATTCAGAACACTTACACTGCAGATTTAAGATTTTCACGACATAGTGCGATATGTTTTGGTGTTTGGTCCTTGTCATAGACGGTGAAATATTCAACGATTCGATGCTACAATGTAACGGCTCTATATTCAATTCAATTCAATTCAATTCAATTTATTAAGCCATTAAACATACAGTGATAGGCTTCGTCACAATACAGAAGAGAGGAAAAAAACATACATTTGAAAATACACATATAATTGAAAACAGTAAAGTTTATTGATTAAAGTTCACGTTAACACTTTGTTTGTTAAAACCATAAAATTACTTAGTCATACGTTAAAAAGTGTTAAAATTTTTAAAAAGGTATATACCTTCGACAGACGGCCCGTTTCGACGTGATGTCACGTCTTCTTCAGTGTTAGTAAAGTTTAATTAGAATGAAAACACAAAACATTTTGAAACTCTAAAATTAATGAAAACACTTCACTCTTAATGTAATAATTGTAACTAAATGTAAATAGCTTTATTTATTAAAAAATAATTTCGTATGAATTTATGTTAAGAAACTCATCTACAGAGTAGAAAGGATTAATAAAAAGCCAATTATAAAATCTAGCTTTGAAACTATTGGTTGGTAACTTATAATATTGACTGGGAAGCTTATTATATAATTTCATTCCCATGACAGAAAAATTTGTACTAGTTTTATGTAATCTACAGTATGGGATATTAATTTGTTCACTATTTCTAATTTCATGATCATGTATATTGGCTACTAATGAGTAATTGTCTATATTTTGTCGAGTGTAAAGGACTATTGGATCAAGGCACATTCTGTTAGAGAAAAGCTATTTGTAACTAATCCAACAGATGGGTTCTCTTATTCTACTAAAGAAAAACTCTTACTAATCACTCCATCAGTTTCCTTATTCTGCTAGAAAAATGTTCTTGGTAACCAATTCAACAGATTAATAATTAATATTTGAGGAGAAAATTCGCTCCGGAGTCGGGGATCGAACCCGGGCCCTTGGTTCTACGTAACTTTTTTTATCTGCCCCCATGAGAATGTTAGCTTGTAAGTTGTTGCGAATCTTGACGTAGATCTTTTCCAAGGGAACGTCATAAACCATAACTGCATTTCACGATTGAGTGCAGTATTATATTCATGAATATAATTTGATTTTTTATTAACCGGTAATTTAACGACGCTGTACCAAATGAGTAATTATGTAGCTTAGACGGGATTTGTAACAGCGAGATCGTATTTTAGTGAGTTGAGTTAGAGGATTCATGGAATTATCTTATATTCTTCTTAAAGCTAGGGAAGATGTCGAAAGTGGTATTAGCAGTATCGATAGTAATTAGTAGTAATATTAGTAATACATAATAAAACAGTAGTACCTACTAGTACTATTAGTAGCAGTATTAGTCATGTGTAATAGCACTGTTAGTGGCAGTACTAGAAGTAAGTCTCAGCTCATCTCGCCAAAAAAAAAAATGCATCTCTTGACTTATTCCACATCTTAAAGCTGATGTAAGATCTATGGAATACAAAAAATAAATGAAACAGTAATAGTTGTGAGCAGAGTACTGTCATAGCTATAGTAGTAATATAAGTTACTTTAGTAATGCTAGCACAATATTGTAGTAATGTTAACAGTAATTAGTAGTAGTAGTAGTAGTAGTACTAATATTACTACCGGTAGTAGTCCTCTATTCCTGTTGACATTTTTAATGTTTATTTATGAACAAGTAAATAAAAAAATAGAACTTCTTTGTTATACATTGTCTTAAAATATGATATTATTTCAGTTCAGATACAAGACAAAAAAAATTATGGCTACCACAGCGAGTATATTGACCCACGCATTCTAATTATAGACCAAATAAATGTCGTTCGAACACCACGGACTCTACAGTTCAGTGAACAGGAAATAATGCAAAAATCTCTTTTGTAAGACTGGAAACGGGTGCCTCCTAAACAAACTCACTCCACATAGTGATGGGCAAGGTAAATTAAAGTGTCGCTTCTTTCTATCCTTTTTAATTACTTTTTGCCGGAAGATGTACGAACTACACATTAATACATTTTTAATTCTTGTTGCGGAATCGTTTAAAATCAACATAATTATAGCATATCTTTTGGGTTACTGAACATTTTCGAAGCCATTACAGAAGCAAAAAAATAATAAGGCAAAAAATTCAATCAAACAAAAATTGCTATTTAAATTTTGATGTCGATTACATATAAAAATACCAGGATTTAAATTATTTTAATTTCTTTAAGAATATTGTTTAGATAAGGAATGTGACATCATAATAAATGCAATGCCACTTAAGCGTTAAATTCTTACAAGACATATCACGAACAGTTTGATAACAATTATAAATAAGTAGCATACCGTACCTATATAAAAATAAATATTTGGATGAATAAAACATATTGCCAGTAGCCTATGTAAATATTATAAATCAATAATTGAATAAATAAATAAATAAATAAATATAATGTACAGGCTTGTAAATAATAAATATATACATATTATATAATTGAATAGATGAATGCAAAATTAAATATATGAATAAATAAATACAGATATAGCCTAAATATAGAAACAAAAAACTAGCTAGTAAACAAACAAACAAATAGCGGAACATGCATGAGTAAGCTTAGTCACTGATCTACAGGTTCAGGAATACGAAAGTCAGAGAATCGAAGCGGCAGCGTACGTCGGCAACTAGTTCACACTCAAGGTCGGTCATTGTAGATCAGTATTACACACTGCTCCTTGTAGTGTACCGTGACATACATCATGGGCTGCTTACAGGAAAAACAGAACTTGGCAAGTCTCAATGCTTTCGTATAACTGTACTTACCAACTTTTTCCAGTAAGCCGTCGAAATGTAAGGTCGCAATTTTCCGTAGCGATGGTGCGTTCAAATTGAAACAGTTCTGAATTCATAAGCAATGTGGCATTAAAATCGCCATCATTTTCATCTTCTACATATAGGCTATATATTAGCCTTTGATAGTTCAGGATTAATTGATTGATTAATCGATTGATTGAGGGCTAAATCCTAGCACTTCGACCGTTTAGGCTCGTTGTACGCCCTGTATGTGATGATCGTCTAATGTCCGAATGATGGCACGGGTGACCAGCGTATAGGGAATTACAATTAGTATGGACACTTCGCGTCGGTACCTTTGATGTAGCAGGACTGATTTCAATGACCTTCAAATTAGCTTGAGCGTGAGATTCTGCTTTCTCCCTAGAGTTGGCGCTGACATCACACCAGCTAGCAGTCGACACAGCGGAAATATAACACATATAATTAATACATCTAGGTACATTATGTACTCAAATAAAGTAAATTGGATCCATAAAATAATAAATCCGTCATTAACTGTAATGTCTAGACTCTAGAGTTCCTTTATAATGAGAGTTGAGACGTTGACCCCATCAACAATTAAAATAATACGTAATGATTTGATAGCGCTGAAAATGGAAAAAAAAACAAAACTCCTATGAGAAGTAATACCATATGCCTATACTTATTTTGTATACAAATATTAAACGAATTTGATACATAATTTTATAATGTATTATATTATAATTTATTAAATATAATTACAACTAATTTATCACTGAGAAATAAGGAAAAGCTGTTAACTTGAATTTATTTGAAGCAAAGCGTTACTGGATTATGCAATAAGGTAGGCGATGTTTGGATCCTGTGTCTCAACTCTTACATTCAATTATTATCGGTGAACTCTTAGCGTGTGCTCGATTACACTAACCTCTAGCGCTTGAAAGTGGATTGTTGGTAAAATGAAAGAAATAAACGGCAGTACACCACGAGAACCCCTCTGCAACGTCTGTTTTATCCACCAAAAATTCTAGCCAGACCTAACCGGGGATTGAACTCAAGCCACCTGGATGGAAGGCCAGCGCGCTAGCACTGTAACGGAATTCAAGATACTATTTTAACTATGTATTTCTTTTATTTTTAAAATACTGTGTGTAGGTGTATGACTTCGAATGCCAATCTGAGTAAATAGTGTTTGTCGAATTTTATTAGAGCTATTTCAATATTTACTTGTTATCCAGAAATATTAATTGATTTTAACCGAACGTAGATCCGTTCAATAAATTGTCATACGTGAAGTATCGTTCAGCTTGCGTTTTAGAAACACTTTTTAATGAAAATAGGAGTGAAGATAAATTTTATGAGCAACATATTATAAAACATCACTCCTAATAAAAATAATGTACAAGATATCCACGAAACGTAAAAAATACTGACCAATAAGGGGCAGGTGGAAGGACAGAGCTCGGACAGATAGACAGTCAGGACGGGGTCGGCACCAAGCTCCGAGCGACTTTTATCCCCGGGGAAGGCCCCGTACTCAATTTGACAGGAGGCTGAGTGGACCCCGGCAACGAGAAAAATCCAGCCACCATCCAAGATCGAACATAGGATCTTCCAGTACACACAGTACCTGCAACCGTTACTCTATCGACTGAGTTATCCGTACATCTTCTCTACGGAAGAAGGAACGTGAAAACAAATCACTGTTCAAAATAGCTAATTTCTGATTCTATAATGATTCCGTCATTTCATCAATGCAGTTGCAAACATCGTTAAAACTTCAAATATACACCAATATACAGGGACATCATTTTATTTTTACTTCAATTTTTATTGTACCTGAGTTTTTGAATGTACTTCACTCCCACCCCTTCTACTAATGAAGTTCAACCGTCCTCCACACAGATCCAAGACCGCATATACAGTCATAGTAGCCTTACGGTCATAGTGAACAGTACGTTCCAAAATATGTTCGTGTTTTCCAGTGACGAAAGAGCTTTCTATATTGAATCATTTTCGCACAGGTACTGTCGTCCATTTGCCTACGTCGTATCCCGGTTTCCCCCACCAGCTTTTATTCGCCAGCTAGTGGCTGGGCTGTCTTAGCTCTTTTCTGAGAACATTAATTTCTGTTAGGAATTGGACGTCTACGTAATATTATACAACTGTTTAAACTAACTTAAATAAAAGGGCCTCGTTAAGTAATTAACTGTCACGTGATTTCCTACCTACGACATAACCACTTGGACGGACAGTAGATAGTATGTCTGAGTAATTTTATCTTTTCGGATCGGGCAGAAGTGAAGATTGAATTTACAGTACGTAAGGTACTCTTTTATAGAGTAGGTACAGAATTATTTCAACATGGGTTACTGGTACGAAGGACGAAACTGGTAATTGGAATTAGGTACAATAGTCTATAGCGCGATAATATGCACATTAGAACTGAAGCCTGTATCGAAATAAACGGCCACCATTTTAAAAAATGTGTTTAAATATCCATATTATGATTATTTTTCAATTTAACTTAATTCTCTATATTGTACGCTAATGTGCTGTAGACAGTATAATATACACTGCATAATGAATACGTCCACATGGACAGCTCAGTTCGTGAGTAAAAACACTCATTGTTAATACTGTACTGTATTTTGATTAAACAAAAACCTAATGAAAATTATCAAACTCAAAATCGCGATATTTCCTAGTCTACGTAAATGGATGAACTACTTTTCTTCCCTCCTATACCTAGTAAAGCGATTTGTTTGTATATTGCGCCAGTATCATCGAACTCCAGTCGTGGAAGGGAGTAGCAAACGGCGTTGATCCAGAGCTATAGACAAGTTAATATTAAAAATGTTAGTAAAAATAAAATGATGTCCCTGTACATACTCAATAGATTATTAATAGAGAACTATATGAAAGTTGATCAGATCCCTTGTCAACTGAAAAAAAAAACCACTTCAGTAACATACAATAATATTGGAACTACAATTTCTTCCTCCATTTAGGCATATAGGCCTATATTACCAAAGGGATATTAATAGCTGCATCTTATTCATGATAAACATTTAACGCAATAAACTTTCCATTCAATTCACAGAAAGACTGTTAAAGGTAACAAGACGTTGCATTTCGTCACGACAGAGCTTTAATTGAAGGAATTAACGTTCACGGTTCACTTTTCTTTCATCTTTAAGCATTCAAGCGATGCATGAAAGATTGATATTTAATATTAATTGAACGCGAGTTTTAAACTTGATTCTTTCAATATTCTTCCCAGACTGAATACGTACGCGCATACATTACATTGGAATCCAGCCACGCGCTTTGAACAGTACTCGTCTAGTGCAACATGTGATCTAGTGTCCAACTAACAGTGTTCGTGATCTGTGGCAATAACAGTCGCCAAAAACTTCATTGGCAGTAGACTCATCTTATATTTTAACGTGGCTGCAATGTTAGCTCTTACAGAGGAATGTTTGTTTAGTCATAATTTACTACTGCAATAAAGAAAAGAAAGCGTAACAGATTTTTTTGGAACTATCATATTGCTTAAACTTCAGAATTCCTTATTGTTGAAAGTTAATTACAATGAAAAGTAAAGTTAACAATGCTACACGTTTCTTACGAAGTTCTTTAAACCTAGAAACCACACGTATCCAGTAATTATCCACATTTGTTATTATCTTTGGTCTGCGGGAGAAGGCACATAAGTAAAAAAAAAAAAATAATTTTTCAGGAGAGACTTTCTTTTTAATTTATTCTTAACTGAATATAACTAAGTTATAATAATGAAATTCATGTATGTTGGTTATTTCAATCCTGTAAAATTCTCACTCTTCCATCGCTATATGTATTGCAGTGTTTGTTATATACCAAAATGAATATAGATAATTTCCCTTTGAACTTGCATTTTCACGAACACCATACGAGAAGTTGTAACGATATAAGACTTGATTTATGCAGATACAAGACTACACAAAACAGTTTTTATTTTATGTCTCTGAAGTTTTATAATAGCTTACCAAATTCAACTAAAAATTTAAATTATGGTTCATTCAAATCGTTAATTAAAAGAAAATTGTATGAACACAGTTTGTATAGCATTAACGAATATTTTAACTTGGCAAATAATTTTGTATGATTTTATTTATATTGACGTTGCTATGCATAACGTACGTATGTCCAAGCAATAAAGTATCTATTTATCAAAGTAAGACCCTTTTCAATTTAAAATACAAGAAATTTTATTATTTCAAAAATTAGGAAAAAAACACTAGACTTATGTGATTAGGTACAACAGAAAAATCCACTTTTTTTACTTTTGTGCCTTTTTCCGCCGGCCAAAGAATTTTATAATCCAAGCTATTTCGTAAAGAGAAAACTCAAAAGTTAATTTCTGCTGTATGATATTTTGCTTTTAAGAGGAGAGGATGGTATTTTTTTTAACTTTTTTCCTATTTGTTGTAAAATATTAATCTTTTGTATGTAGAGAGCTCATAGCTGTAGCAACTCAACCAAATATAAATATTTTGAAAAAAAATATTTGGGGGCCCAAATTAAAAAAAAATTACCCAATGCAGGATTCTACTAAAACCGATATATCTAAACCGTTTTTAAAGATAGATTCAAACGGTTTTTTGTAATATATTTGAAAAAGTGTGTTCTACAAACTGTCTGTAACATAATTTTGATATTAGTCCCTACGTTTGTAAAATAAACAATTAAAATTTAATAACAATTTTCTGATTTCCTTTCTTGCAAACAAACGGACGCATTTCTAAAATGAAATCGATTAAAAAAATTCTGTTACAGAGAAACGTTTCCTAATAGTCTAAAGAATGTGTGTTATAAATTTCATGCATGTATCTTTAATAGTTCAGAAATTATATCCATTTTTGTCTGGCAATGTAGCAAAAAAATATGAAGTTACTGGAAACTGATAAGAGGGGGCGTGTGATTTAAAAATCCATAGCGCAGGAAGTTTAAAAATGGCGTCTCAACATCCGATAAGGGCACAAATACCTACGAAATGTTATGCAATGGATTCCACATATATCTAAGAGAATTTTAAAGAAAAACAATTTTTTTTATTTAATTTACCGGAAACAACAATAAAAGTGGGTGAGTGATTCAAGTTACTGGAAACCGATAAAAGGGGACGTGTGATTTAAAAATCCATAGCGCAGGAAATTTAAAAATGGCGACTCAATACCCGATAAGGGCTCAAATACCCACGAAATGTTATGCAATGCATTCCATATATATCTAAGAGAATTTTAAAGAAAAAAATTTTTTTTTATTTAATTTACCGGAAACAACAATAAAAGTGGGTGAGTGATTCAAGTTACTGGAAACCGATAAAAGGGGACGTGTGATTTAAAAATCCATAGCGCAGGAAATTTAAAAATGGCGACTCAATACCCGATAAGGGCACAAATACCCACGAAATGTTATGCAATGCATTCCACATATATCTAAGAGAATTTTAAAGAAAAAAAAATTTTTTTTTTTTGAAAATTTAATCTACCGGAAACAACAATAAAAGTGGGTGAGTGATTCAAGTTACTGGAAACCGATAAAAGGGGACGTGTGATTTAAAAATCCATAGCGCAGGAAATTTAAAAATGGCGACTCAATACCCGATAAGGGCTCAAATACCCACGAAATGTTATGCAATGCATTCCACATATATCTAAGAGAATTTTAAAGAAAAAAAAATTTTTTTTTTTTTTTGAAAATTTAATCTACCGGAAACAACAATAAAAGTGGGTGAGTGATTCAAGTTACTGGAAACCGATAAAAGGGGACGTGTGATTTAAAAATCCATAGCGCAGGAAATTTAAAAATGGCGACTCAATACCCGACAAGGGCACAAATACCCACAAAATGTTATGATATACATTCCACACATATCACAAAGTATTTTAAAGAATTTTTTTTTTAATTTATTAATTTTTCACCAAAACATACCATCCTCTCCCCTTAAAAATTGGAATTTTCTATTTTAAAAAAGTGCACTTCTAATAATGTATTTATGAATTAACAAGAAATATGTCACTGCACATAACAAACATCTTACATAAGCGTCGAATTTTTAAATTTCTTCTGTCGAAGACAATTACAACACGGATCGCGCCGCAGAGAAACAAATTAAATTGTAATCACGATTAAGCGCACAGCACAATTCTGACACACCCGCAGAAACTCGTTGCAACACATGACAGCTCTCACGCTGTTCCTTAGGAGGAGGAAATTAGTTGGAATCCAGGCTTCCTTGACAGTACCTCGAAAACGAGCTACACTATATTTTGTAAAATTCCCCACAGCTCCCTGTCGAAACACTCCAGCCATAGAACAGATGTCCGAAACGTCTGCCACGCGTTGTCGCAATGAACATAGACACACTTCCGCGACAGGTCCAAAACCTACACCGCGAGCACAAAGAAAGTGGTGGACCAATGTGTAAAAATAAACATAGCGGAGTAGTGGCTTCTTGGATAAAAAAAAAAGCCAGACTCCACAATCATGTGTGATATTAACCTCCAAATAGTTCTGTCCTTCGCAATAAGTCTCACTGCGACGTATTGCTATTTCTTTGTAAAATAGGCAGGCTACATTTTCGAGAATTTCTTTGTCCTAGCCAGAGCACGACTATTACCGGCAATGCATCATCAGAAAATTCGTTAGAATATTCTTTCATAGCTATCAGCATGAAATACGTGAAAATATCAGTGTCAAAACTAAACATAGACATCTATATATATAATTTTAACTGGTAATGGAAATGACGGGAAAACGGCTGAACGGATTTTTATAAATGACCCCCCATTTTGAAGCTTGGAACCGTAAATTTTTCAAAAAATAGTAGTTTTCAGTGAAATATCAATTTTCCTACATTATTTTCCTATTTTCCAAAATCCATCTTTCGTCAGTTTTGAGAACTAATTGCATTTCAGCACGGCGTGACTTCAGAATAAAACAAAACACACACTACAATAAACAATAGCTATTACACGAAGGCCATGACCTGTAGGATTGCTGACATATTTAGAGTTCAAATTCAATTGGTTATTAAAAACTTCAAGTGTCACTAAAAGTAATTTACAGGTCTGATTCTGCGGTGTGTAATTTTCTGAGTACAGCTCTGTATTGGATATTAAAATCTACAAAACTTGAGGTGGTTTCACTACATTATTATCATTAGAAATGAAATTTCATTATAGTTAATGCCATGATGTGACTATTTTTCATTAATTATACATATTAATGCTATACTGATCATATGAAAGTGAAACGTTTTGGGGTTATGTAAGTAGATGTAGAGAATATCTTAAATTAGATCTTCATTTTTATAATTTACTGAGTGGCGGCTATTATATATATATATATATATATATATGAAACTGCAAAACTTACGTAAGATAATAATATTGTTATTAAAAATAAAATATTTTTATAGTTATTAATCAAGTGGAGTTCGGTCTTTTTCATATACTTAATGGCGGTGTGGTGTAGATATTTATATGCGTCATTCTCTTCGGTATTGGCTTAAATAAGAGGCCTACAAAATTTTGTAGTCTCTCGATCACTTCAGCAATATCTCTTAGCAGAATAAAATGATTTTACCCTCTACACTTCAAGCTCTACATGCAGCAGCTATACCAAGATGCTATGGCTATTGTTCGAAAGCATAGCGAACCTGACTTTTATACAATCCACAATGACCTGAAATAGCTATTGCTTTACTCCCACTTGAAAAACCCACTGATCGCCCTGACATTGTTACTTGCGTTTTCGCGTTGAAACTCAAGATACATAGGATACATAGGTTCAAGAAAAAGTATTTGGCATAAAAACCATTCAGAGGAAGTATGTTTCATTATTATGGAAGCAAATACTGTAACTTTCAAAATGTCTGGTATTCTTCATTGAAAATAAATCTGAAACATTTTTATTTGAATGTCTAATGAACTTAGTTTGCAGCATTTGCTGCACAAGCCACTAGTTTTTATATGATAGAAAGTCTTCAAAGAACACTGAAACTATACATTCTCCACATGGTATCTACAATTAATAGTTTATACCTGGCGGTGAGAAGTGAGTTCGCAACCACATTAGACATTATTCCCACATGCAAACGTTATTCGACTGTCGTGCCGAGAAGCGGCGAGAGAAATTTTATTTTAAACAATTGCAAGCGCTTGTTATCAACACGGAATAGTTATCATTAAATAAACACAATGCTAATTAAACAAAAGAAATCGAATGTAATGGTTAAAACTATTTTCACAACCTGTTCCTCTTCTGCAATAAAACTGTCGATGCTAACTTGAACAATGCTGTTTAGAATTCGCTTCAATGTCGATGTAACACGAGTAACGATATGAAAGAACAACAGATTATCTCTGAAACAGATACCCTCTCTGCCAGCACTCTTAAAACTGAGATAATGCGTGTATCTGTAAGAGGAGGGTAGATTAAACTCAAGGCTGTTTACAATTATTGTTTGCTCTCCAAACGTGAAAATTACGTAACTCTGTGGAAACACGTGGTACAGAAACCGGACTTGAGAGACCTACTTTCTGTTAGCAACACGACTGGCTTTTTATGCGGTCCATGTCATAATGCACACCGGAGAGGAAATGCAGCGATTGTGCTACACACAGGGGTCGAGGGGCTGAGGCAAATAGCATTGGGAGTGCTTGAATCGTGGCCAGTCGCTGACAGTCCGAAATTAGCTTACACGTGGCTTGTTTCAGTCTCTCTATATGAAGAATGGAATATTTTAAAATATGTCATGAACTCATGACTCATAACCCTGCACAGCGTAATAATTATGCTTACAGATACTGTACATATTCTGGGAGGAGACTGAAGCCGTGTCTCAAAGCTACATTTTCATCTGAAGTGAACTAGATTGTTGACTAAATAGCCGGATGTGACATCAGAAGTTATGATCCAAAGCTACATAACGCATATCAATCAAGTCCGTAGTAGCTAGTAAACGAAAATGCTGGCTTGATTGCTGACTTGTATACTAAACAAAAATGGATACCTCATTAAGGGGAGGCAGAGGTGAAATTTTCGAACAAAACTGAAGAAAAAATGAAAATTTGGTTTTTTCCATTTTTATTATTTTTATTTTGATATTACGATGTTAGTTTTTGATTTTGTGCCCTTAAAAGAATGAAATTAAAACCAAGATAACTGTATTACTATATTATTCCCATAATAAACTAATACTTATCATTATTTATATACCTTCTCTGAACATATAAATAAAAAGAAATATTGCAAATTTCTTACAATATGGTGCATGGAGCATTTTATATCAAACGATATAAAGTTTTATAAAATTATTAATATTTACAGAACTATTGTACTTAGAAAGTTGAAACTTGGTATGTCCATTACCAATAACATACTTAGTATCCATGATCAATTTCAAACAAATCGGATAAATTTTGTGGATTTTGAAATATTCACCTCTGCCTCCCCTTAACAATAAATTGGAGGTTATTAAAGCTGATGATGCTTTGGAAATAAAATGTAAGTTCAGTGTAGAATAACGCGTTAACTTGGAACATGGACATTGTTGATATCTGCGTTACATTTTTTTAATATTGTAATATTTCAGGCTCTTACCTTTTTCACATTTATTTCGATTGTTGATAGCAAAACGTAATTTTCATAGATATCTTTTGAACATCTTTTACAATTCTACATCTTTCTACGTTTCTTTTCTAGTGTCTCAGGAAATTACCATTCAGTTCATAAACCTGAGACTTAAGTTTCTTCAACTGTTTACTGGAAAACTGTTTATAAACAAAGAATTCGAATTTCCAAAACATAACAGATGATAACTCGTAATTAAACTGCATTAGGACACTGCCTTCTTAATTTAGTGCTATACCGTAATGTCATGACTTTGAGAAACATAGTCTATGAAGAAGGCCATGATTCCAGCATACATGTTCAAAGCTCTCTAGTGTGTAGTTTACAAGTCAGCTAGTTACTAGTTATTAGCATGTAGAATATACTTGCTGAGTCTGTTTAAAAATGGAGGATGGAGAAAAATATTCTTCGATGGCAACAATTGTTTCAAAGCGATACATTAGAAGAATTAGTTACATTTGTTTATATCCATACTTCTAAAACTTCTACAAAATTGTCAGACGAAATGAGACACAATGTTTTTAGTGGTGTCGTTCAAAATATTTAATAACCGGTTCTGTGACGATGATATTATTATTGTTATTATTATTATTATTATTATTATTATTATTATTATTATTATTATTATTATTATTATTATTATTATTATTAGTGTTGTTTAGTCAACTGTCCGAAGACAGGTCTGAACCTCACAAGTCATACCAAGAAGGCACCACTTATGAGGCTACTAGACCTGGAGATAATGGGATAGGGTGGCCAGTTCCTTTCCCCCTCCATTGCGTACATCGCCGATTAGCTACATATTACATTAGTCACACTTCAGATGCATACAAACAATTGTTCTTTCTCTGACACATATCGTCAAGTGAGATGTACTGCCTGATAATAAATGTACTTCTCAGCCAGAACCTCAATCAGATGATATTATTATTATTATTATTATTATTATTATTATTATTATTATTATTATTATTATTATTATTATTTTGTGAATGATAACCCGATTGGGCCGGTTTATTTCAATCGGATTCCGAGTCTAAGGGGATCCCCCACCTAAAGATACTGCTGTATAATGAAATGCGCAGATGATCTGGAAAGTGGTTACATGTATTGTGAAGAAATGGAGGAACTGAAGCCAACTGTGCCGACAATAGATTTACGGAATTTCCTAACACTGCCATCAAGGGAAATGAGTTTTTCATGATTAAACGCATCAAAACTTATTTGATATCATCAGTACAGAAAGAACATTTGAACAGTTTGGTAATTATATAAGCTTATATACACTGACTGTGAAATTAACAGGAGTTTAAACTTAGACAAAATCCTAAAAGACTTTTCAGAAGAAGAAAACAAGAAAGACAACTTTTTCATTTTATTCTTTGCTTCTTCGATGGATTGGGGAACTTCAGCTCTTACGTTAGAAGACAATGTTCATCCACAAAGATCTAAATTCGTTCAGCGATTTATTGGGACAGACACAGCAATAATTGTTGAGCTATTTTTCAACATATTCCCACTGGAACTGAGACATTTGTCATACCAAGGGATCGACAGAGAGGTTCAGACGTCTGTTACACACTGGTTCCGATTTCCAGGCGGCAGACTTCTACGACATAAGGATATAAAAGTTCATCCCACGGTATGACAAATGTCTAAATTCCGGTGAGAAATATATTGAAAATAGTTCAACAATTGCTATACTTGTTCCAATAAATCTTTCCATTAAACTGTGTTTTCTTTCTGTAAACGGCCCCAGGGAAACTTTTTTACGGCCCTCGGGTAATTGCGCTCCAGTGGTCAAAATTTGTGTATGTACTTGTTTTGACATAACATGGTGGAAGAAAAACGATTGGCTTTTTTTACCTGCCCCCATGAGAATATTTGCTTGTCAGATCACAATACTGTGGTCAGATGTTATTTCTGGTGATCCACGGACTCTGCAAGCTACTTTCCTCCAACGTAAACAATGAAGAATTCGTAAGCTGCATAAATTACGAGTACATTGTCGGACTCAAAAATTTTACAATTATGTGTATATTATAATTTTACAATTCCGTTTATTTAATTGTATACGTAGCTAATTATAAATCGTTAACTACATCAACACAGCTCCTTTGACAGAACTTCCCATAAAATTGTTTTTAATAGTTAGGTACTGTAGAAGTGTAATTTTCAGTACCGTAGATACTAAAGCGACTGCCGGAAAAAGTTCAGGCAATTTTGACGATGACCTTCACGAAACTCGCGACGTCATTGATTACATCATGAAACTGCGAAACTTACAAGAGGTTGGGTATCAACTCCTCGCAATTGATTAATAACAGCTGTTTAAGAAAGAGTTGCTTAAGGTAATTAACAACATTTTCGAAATGAGATTATTAATTTTAAGACAAATTTAAACATTAAACTTAATACGAAGAAACTACTGTACGGCATTCGTTGTTCAGATTTCAGTAACTTACTTACTTACTTACAGGCTTTTAAGGAACCCGGAGGTTCATTGCCGCCCTCACATAAGCCCGCCATTGGTCCCTATCCTGAGCAACATTAATCCAGTCTCTATCATCATATCCCACCTCCCTCAAATCCATTTTAATATTATCTTCCCATCTACGTCTCGGCCTCCCTAAAGGTCTTTTTCCCTCAGGCCTATCAACTAACACTCTATATGCATTTCTGGATTCGTCCATACGTGCTACATGCCCTGCCCATCTTAAGCGTCTGGATTTAATGTTCCTAATTATGTCAGGTGAAGAATACAATGCGTGCAGCTCTGTGTTGTGTAACTTTCTCCATTCTCCTGTAACTTCATCCCTCTTAGCCTTAACCTTATTCTCAAACACCCTTAACCTATGTTCCTCTCTCAAAGTGAGAGTCCAAGTTTCACAACCATAAAGAACAATCGCAGATTTCAGTCTGCGAACAAAAAAAAAAAAAGTAAGAAATGTTTCCTTTGGTCCTTTACTACAAGGAAAAGTTATTTATTTAACGTCATTCTTCAAACATAATGGACTTTATTCGACAATGAAATAATGGTGTGATGATTGGCGGGAGAAACACAAATATTAGGAGAAAAGCTGCCTCGAAAATTGTTGTACATTACGCATTTTTTTATGATCCTCTGAGAGATGAATTTTCTATCAGCACAGGTCACGAGGTCTAACCTAGCTGCTGTCATGATTAAAGAAGAGGAGCCGTATGTGGCAACTTATCTATAAACGCGTCAATCAATTGTCACACAAAACTGATTTTAATATTGTACTGATACCCTGTGTTTATGATATTGCAAAATTCAAACAAAATCTAATCAAGTCCACTTCACTTAATATATTGTTATATCTGACTAAAATGTATAATTATAGAGTGTAACAGAATAACTATCTCTAATTTTCTAATGTCATAGAGAACATAAAAATAAACATTTTTTCTTAATAAAATAGTGTCCGGAAATGCTTCGTATAAAAGACAGAACTCATCACCCACATTATGGCTGCATTTATGTTTCAGCTGTTCTTGTTACCATGGAAATAATAATTGAAGTTAGTTTGTTATTGTAGGCCTATGTCACAAAATAATGTCTGTGAGATCTGTTTATTTAATTTCATGGTATTAAAATACATCGGTATACAATTATTGAATTTGCAGACATGCATAAAGCATTTTTTAATGTTTAATTTTTATTTTTATTTAGCGTCAATGAGACTGGTGATAGCGAGATGGTATTTGGCGAGATGAGCCCGAGGATTCGCCATAGATTACCTGGCATTCACCTTACGGTTGGGAATCGTAATTTTGAACAGTTTCTATAGTTTGTCAATACCATTTTCTTAATATCTAGTATTAGATAAAAAAATACTGTGTAACAACAGAAAGTAAATAAAGTAACTTTCCAAGTTCAGATTCTTTCATTTTTCCCTTCATACCACTATCATTTGAAAACGAAGCATTTCCGGACATTACTTTATTAATAAAAACTGTTTAATTTTATGCCCTCTATCGCACCAGAAAAATTAGGAATAGTTATTCTGTTACACCCTCTATACCGCGACAGAGATTTTTTTATTTTGGTATAAAGTAGCATTGGAATGGTTCAGATCAGTGTTGTCCTTTTAGTTTTGAGAATTTGAGTAGGGTACATTGAACTTTATTGTTTTGGGCAAGAATTAAAAAAAAAAACACTTGACAAATTTTCATTTCGCTTGTAAACTTTTTAATTACTCTTATGTTTATGAAATATAATATTTAAGATTTTATTATTTCGTGTAACTGATAGTAGAAAATAAATCACACGAATGTACAGTAAATGTGCGGTGAGTTCTGTTACAGAGGACCTTGACTTCTAAAGTTTCATTATCTTATCGAGAAATGACAGCTTGCTTACTAGCAAATGATCGATATCCAATCTCGACTGGATAGCCAATTTTAACATTTTATTTCTTCACTATCTACGTTAAATACGTTTTAACTGCTTGTTAAAATTTTATTTTTTAAAATTTTGATTTATTATTGTCGAATCACTGATATTATGCGGTTTCTGTTAACAACATGTGGGAGGCGTGCTGATTACCAGAGTTGCTTCTTCTTAGGCAGGAGAATAAATTGTTCTTTGAATACAATAGTAATATACGTTACAAGAGCGGTATGTTGACGTTTTCCTGGTCGAGGAAAAGATTGAAAAAGCGAAACGTAGTTGAGCTTTTTTAATTTCTAAGAACATGAAAACAAACATACCGCTCGTGTATCGTATATTATTTTGTGCGAAGATCGTTTATTACATACCTGAAAGACGAATTTCTAATTAGTTGCAATGAAATCTCCATGTTGGTTTCTGTTTAATGACGGCAACTTCGGAAAGCCAAAATATCTTTCTTCAACATTGTTGCTATAAAATGTTTTCTGTGTTTACTATACTCCAGCAGGCCGTGATATACGTCTGTCTTTTTTTTTCCCCCCAGTCTATAAATGCGAACTTAAAACAAACGGTAAGGTTATGTAATTATTTATTTTTTATTTTAATATTTTAACAATATTATTTATAAACATATTGCAGTAATAATATCGGCATCTGGAATCTTGTTGATTTTTTCACGGCTTCCTTAATGTTACTTGTATCAGGAATGCAATAAGTTTCGTGGAGTAGTAGACTTTACTTAATTTTTGCAAATATTTAAAAACAATAATTAACAGTGCAATTTAGGTGAAATTGCAGTGGTAAGTTTCCAATTTATAATTACTACTATGTTAAACGTCTCTAAAAATAATGTTAAAAGCCTAAAGCAGTAAAATGAATGTCGCGCTTAAGCGGTAAGAAGAGGGAAATTGTTATGTGTGTTACGTTGGGAATACTGAATGTGGTATTTCAAACTTACCGCGTATTGGTTCTGTGCGGAAAACAAGCAAATACGCACGATCTCGCACAAAGAATTATTAATTGACTGTTTACATGATTAGAAGAAATAAAGTACTCTAATATAATAAAATAGATATTAATTGACTTACTAAAATTCTATTTCACTAATGCTAGCTTCACCAAAACGTTTTAACCGCCATTTTCAGTCGACTATCGTTGCAGGAAACAAATCGCGATCGCGAAGCATGTTTTACAGTACCATAAATAATTTGCAGTTTGCAATGTTGCCAAACAAAGAAACAAATGCTAGGGAAGTGATCAAAATAAACAAATGATATGGAAGTGATAAAATTGTGGCGATAAGCAGCCACGATTGGTTGAAACATATCCCTTCGTACCGTTTTATTGGTCAATAGTAGTATGACGTAGTAAAAGTGTAATAGTCAACAGTAATATCACTAGAGCTTTTGATTTATCTAGAGAAAATCAAAACTCGAGTGGGACTTAATTAACTATTACACGATTAGAAGAAAGTATATAAAGATTAGAAGAAATAAAGTACTCTAATACAATAAAATATTAATTGGCTTACTGAAATTCTATTTCACTAATGTTAGCTTCAGCAAAACGTTTGAACGGAGCCGCCATTTTCAGTTGACTGTCTATGCGGTAAACAAATGACGGTCGCAAAGCATGTTTATACTGTAGTACCGTAAAGAATTTGCAGTTTGAAATGTTGGCAAACAAAGAAACAACTGGTAGGGAGGTGATAAAAACAGAAGTAATATGAAGATTAGAATCAATAAAGTACTCTAATACAATAAAATAGATATTGACTTACTAAAATTCTATTTCATTAATGTTACCTTCACCAAAACGTTTGAACGTAGCAGCCATTTTCAGTCGACTATCTATGCAGGAAACAAATGACGATCGCAAAGCATGTTTCATAGTACCATAAAGAATTTGCAGTTTGAAATGTTGCCATACAAAGAAACAAATGCTAGAGAAGTGATAAAAATGAACAAATGCTAGGTAAGTGATAAAATTAAACAAATGCTAGGGAAGTGATAAAATTGTGCGATAAGCAACCATGATTGGTTGAAAGAAGTCCTTTCGTACCGTGTTATTGGTCAAAAGTAGTATGATATGACGTAGTAAAAATATAATAGTTATAGAATACACTTTGCAGCGTTTCTGATACCGAAAAGTAGTTTTTGTTGTGTCGCCTCTGGATAGCGAATTATCCTAAATTATTCGAACGAATTTTATTCATTTGAATTTATCCGAGAATTATGTAGGTACATGAAATATTAATATTATGAATAAAAATTAACGAGGCTTCATTTAAAACAAAAAAGACACAAAATCGCTATATTTACTATAAATCAGAACAGATAATTTGGTTTTAATTAGGATACATAAAATAAATTGACAAATGAAACATTTGGCCTACAGTCAGTATCAGGAGTTAAACGATTACCTCAGAGAAATTAATTATTGTTCACAGAATCATTTCTCTTCTTTGTTGTGATTTCATAATTCTATTCCTTCTCTAGCACTGAAGTATGTATTATCATGAAAGACCATGCAGTGTGCAGCAATTTGACACCATTAGATAATATTAATAATGGAGAATGTAAGATTAGCATTCCATAGATCACAGCATTCTAAGCAACTGAGAGCTTTTTTTATAAAGTCACGTACCAGTACGCCTACGCTAAAAATCGGGAAATACCGTGTTCAGAACCTAAAATATTAATATAAATTAACAATAGTCTTCAAGCTATTCATGACTCACCTATTTATACAGAAATCTGGCCCGTCTCTCCTTACTTCTTGCGAACTTCTTCCGATGATTGAAGTCAACAATGCTCAAGAGGAAGTGACGTTCTATTGACAGCATTGCAAGAGCCGACATTCGATCTTCAGATATTGTGCTTCTCAAAAATGTTTTTACTCTTTTGTGAGTAGAAAAACATCTTTCAGCCTCAGAAGTCGTCATAGGGATTGTTAGTAAAATTTCTGGTAATTTTGTACACTCGCCGAAAGCTGAACATAAATTGTCTCTGAAAAATTTCGTTATAGACACACAGCCTGAAATGTTTCTGAACTCGTCAATTCCATAAATAACTGAAAGTTCAGTGAGACTATTTCTTTCATTTATGAACGGATACGCTCTGATGACGCTGGATGTCACTAACACCGTCCTTTCTCTACGCCTCTTCTCCCCCGAACAAACCACATGGAAAACAGAACACTTTCACAGCCACATAACCACTGAAACTTCTCGTACGCATCAGAATTGAATTTTCTGTTGAACGACCTGGTTTTGATTTTCACGCACTGCGAAATTTCGAGGTATGGAGTCGATCTACCAAGACGTTAATCTCACACTTCTTTTCTGAATTTATTTTAGTAGGTTATTTTACGACGCTTTGTCAACATCTAAGGTTATTTAGCGTCTCAATGAGATGAAGGTGGTAATGCCGGTGAAACGAGTCCGGGGTCCAGCACCGAAAGTTACCCAGCATTTACTAATATTGGGTTGAGGGAAAACCCCAGAAAAAACCTCAACCAGGTAACTTGCCCCGACCGGGAATCGAACCCGGCCCACCTGGTTTCACGGCTAGACGTGCTAACCGTTAAGGCTCATTCACAATGAAAATTAAACATAACGTAAGCGTTAACTTAACGTTACAGTAAAATCAAGAAGTCATACCATCAGCGAATAGGGATTATAAAGAATGGACACTTCGCGTCGGTACCTTTGATGTAGCCGGACTGATTTCAATGACCTTCAAGCCAGCTAGAGCGTGAGATTCTGCTTTCTCCCTAGAGTTGGCGCTGACATCACACCAGCTAGCAGTCGACACAGCGGAAATATAACACATAATTAATACATCCAGGTACATTATGTACTCAAAATAAATTGGATCCATAAAATAATAAATCCGTCATTAACTGTAATGTCTAGACTCTGGAGTTCCTTTATAATGAGAGATGAGACGTTCATCCCAACAACAATTGAAATATGTAATGATTTGATAAAACTGAAAATGGAAAAACAAAACTCTTATGAGAAGTAAAACCATATACCTACATTATATTATATACAAATATTAAACGAATTTGATACTTAATTTTATAATGTATTATATTATTTGATAATATAATTTATTATATCTGAAATATAAAAACTATTATTACAACTAGTTCGTCACTGAGAAATAAGGAAAAGCTGTTAAATTGAATTTATTTGAAGCAAAGCGTTACTGGATTATGCAATAAGATAGGCGCTGTTTGAATCCTGTGTCTCAACTCTATTCTCATTTATTATCTTAGCCTGTGTTCGATTACACTAACCTCTAGCGCTTGAAAGTAGAACTAAACGCTGGCGCACAGAGAAACAAAACACAGGAAAATTCGCTCAGTGTCCATTCTTTGTAATCCCTATTCGCTGATACCATCATTCACGATGGAAACATGAACATAACAGCAAACATACTTGGTAACCATGGAAACATAATAACGACGCCATTTCCTCATATTCTGTCGTATACTGCAGCGCTCCACGATTGTGTTCTGTTTGCAAATCACGTAAGCATAAGCATCATCTTAACTAGGGTCTATTTAATGTAGTAGAACGTATATACTGGCACAAATAACACTATTAATTTATTACAATAACTTCTTACGCACCACCACGTGCTCTCAACTAACTCGACTCAAGTAACTGCAGTGAAAAAGGAAAGCAAAAACACGAATAAAATATAAAGCTCATCCTCTAAAAAAAAGCTTGTTTCCGCGCCTAATTGCAGTCGCGGGGAGGGCATGTTCTGTCTCTTTCACTCATTCATTGTTACTCGAGCTACTTTTTCAAAGCTCCTTCTTTACCTCCCTGATCGTTTATCAACAACTTAAAATCCACACTCCTCTTCCCGGAGATATATCCAAGTTAAAGCCAGTCTCCATAAGAAACACGGTCATTTACTGTTGCAAGTCAACGATGGGGCTCCTACAAACGATTCTAGTTGGTTGAGAAACTTACTACAGCTGATTATACCAATCATATACTTAGACACAATAATTTAACTTGTATTTTAAACCAAAATATCCGTAAATTTTTCCAGGTGTAGCGCAAACTTGCTACAACCTTAAGGAGTAGCGCCTGGCTGTACTCAACTGTTTTGGTACGAACTTCCTACCTATGGTGATAACGTGCTTCCTGCCATGGCCAAAGGGCAGCGCGGAAACAATTTACGTAGTTTACCGCGCAAACCTGACGTCACTCGTTTAGAACGTCACAGAAGGGAGAAAGTAGATATTTTTCACTTGCTTGGTGCATCCCTTAAGGTGCGTATAAAAGAGTGACTTAAAGAGAAATCACCAGCAAGATCAGGCCACTACTCCCACTCTGAGTCAGTCACTTCGATTCGCCATGTTTGCTTCAACTCTCCATCATTCACTGCCGTAATATTCCTTGGTTGGATTCCCCACATTCATCCCGCCTTACTTTCCCTGACTCTTCCTTCAGAACCCTCTACAGTCGAAAAATCACGAGCTATTCCCTTTGAGCCCTCGAGAGCCGAGTTTATCCATTTCCCCACTTGTCACCGAGCCCCGAAGTTTCTCACTGTCGAAAAATCTCGAACCTGGATTTCATCTCTCTCCAAGTTCTCCTACTTCCATATCATATCCTAGGTCCCTCCGATTCACACTCTCCCGCTACCCC
This sequence comes from Periplaneta americana, assembly GCF_040183065.1. Lineage (NCBI taxonomy): Eukaryota > Metazoa > Arthropoda > Insecta > Blattodea > Blattidae > Periplaneta > Periplaneta americana. The sequence continues at coordinate 188,037,844 of NC_091123.1, read as the reverse complement.
TTTCTTTCTATGCCTTCAGCCCTATCTTACTCTCGTTGCCTTCTAACCCTACCCACATCGAAGTTCCAGGACGAGTTTCTAAACTATTGTTAATATTAGAGCAGAAAAATTCGCTCTGGTGTCGGGGATCAAACCCGGGTAATTGGTTCTACGTACCAAGCGCTCTAACCATTGAGCTATGCCGAAGTTCAATTCACAGCACCGGATCGAAGCCCCCGCCTCCAATGGTTTTCCCTTTTTTTTTTCAGGTTCGATCCCTGGTGCCGGAGCGAATTTTTCTCCTCTAATATTAATTGATACCATGACAGATGTATTCTGTAGGACCAAAAATTAATTAGTCTTTACGTAGATTCTAAACTATTAGTTTCCATCTTGGTACTCCGAGAACCAGGGAAAACATGTAACTTTTTTTTCGTTTTGTTTTTAATAAACCAACTGTCATAACAGCCTATCTCTACCTTACTTACTTACTTACTTACTTACTGGCTTTTAAGAAACCCGGAGGTTCATTGCCGCCCTCACATAAGCCCGCCATTGGTCCCTATCCTGAGCAAGATTAATCCAGTGTCTACCATTATATCCCACCTCCCTCAAATCCATTTTAATATTATCTTCCCATCTACGTCTCGGCCTCCCCAAAGGACTTATTCCCTCCGGCCTCCCAACTAAAACTCTATATGCATTTCTACATTCGCCCATACGTGCTACATGCCCTGCCCATCTCAAACGTCTGGATTTTATGTTCCTAATTATGTCAGGTGAAGAATACAATGCGTGCAGTTCTGTGTTGTGTAACTTTTTCCATTCTTCTGTAACTTCATCCCTCTTAGCCCCAAATATTTTCCTAAGAACCTTATTTTCAAACACCCTTAACCTCTGTTCCTCTCTCAAAGTGAGAGTCCAAGTTTCACAACCATAAAGAACAACCGGTAATATAACTGTTTTATAAATTCTAACTTTCAGATTTTTTGACAGCAGACTAGATGACAAAAGCTTCTCAACCGAATAATAAATACTACTAAATATTAAATAATAATCTTCCCTTTCTTTACCATCACATCACCCCTCTCCCCCCAATGCCTCGTCCCTCTTGTCCATCATCGTTTCCCTTCTCTTCAGTGGAGGTGCAACGGACAAAATGGATTTTGTTCATTATTTGGATAACTGAAATTTGAACCTTATAAGTTCCAAGAAAATGTGTGAATTAAATATTCCAAATGTTTGATCATAAATTGTTGTAAATCTAGAAAATGATTACATAACATAAACGCAAGGTGATGCAATTTTTGGATAGTATTTTGATCATTAAATTAGCCGCATACATTACTCTATTACTCATGACAGGTTCTGCTCTGATCAGACAGCAGATGTGGATCTTCTTAATTACAGATCATTGAGACTGCACAAAATGTCTTGAAGTACCTACATAGATTGCAAGATCAAATTGTCACTCATTCTGAAAGAGAAGATATCTTCTAGTAATTCTGCCAGAAAAGTAAGGTTGTCCGGTTTCCATTGATAAACAGTGTTTACACTACCACATATGAAATTCACAAAAAAATGTTTGGCTGTTCAATACCACTTGGAGACAAAAATAATACAAATGTATGTGCGTGTGTTTCAAGTGTTCATGTGGATATGTGTGTGTGTACCTGCCTGCCTGTTTGAGGAAAGGAACTAAGCCTACTGGTAAAAGAAATGAAATATTCAAGTACCGGTAATTGGTTTACACAACACAGATATTTGAGAAAAGAAATGGTGGTCTACAAATACATTCATTACCATATCCCACAAAATGTTCTACTAAATGCTTCTGTCATTATTTGAAAATTTCTCCACACTCACCTCACCTCCTCCTCTTCCTTCTCCTCCTCATCATATCATCATCATCATCATAATCATCATCATCATCCCACCACAACATTAGAAGTCTCTGCTAGGCGCGGATTTAAGGGGAGAGGTAATAAGGCCCTCCCCTTTTGCAATTCACCTTGTCAAAAATATAAACAAAAGAAAAAATATATATTAATTTAGGTTTATACATTTTGATTAATTATAGGTACAGTGCTACTTTAACCAAATAAATAAAATATGTTTTATTTAACGACGCTCACAACTGCAGAGGTTATATCAGCGTCGCTGGATGTCCGGAATTTTGTCCCACAGGCGTTCTTTTACATGCCAGTAAATCTACTGACATGAGCCTGTCGCATTTAAGCATACTTAAATGCCATCGACCTGGCTCAGGATCGAACCCGCAATTTTGGGCATAGAAGGCCAGCGCTATGTCAACTCGCCAACCAGGTGGACTACTTTAACCAAAATAAAGTTAATCCATTTTTCCTATGACATAATATCTGCAGTGCCTGGGAAAAGTGACACAAGTCAGTTTCCACAAACCTTTTTTGATAATTTATTGACAACTTACGGAACATCTGCTCGCTTGGAAAAAGAGACATAAGTATTTCTCCCATTACAATAATTCATACAGAAAAAAATTAAATGGACATAAACCAGTGTAAGTTGTCAATAAATTATCAAAAAAGGTTTGTGGAAACTGACTTGTGTCACTTTTCCCAGGCACTGCAGATATGATCTTCGTATAATAAAAGCTTATAAGAAAATTGTTTGAAATAAATTTTCTAGCTTTACTGTCAGCCTCAGAAAACACGGTAAAATTTCCTTCGACTAATATTATTGGACAGCATGTCATTTGTTATTTTTCACTGATGGTGATGGCTCACTGTATATAAAAATCTTTAATAAAAACCAATCGATCACAGAGTTATAAAAAAATTTAAATTATGGTTTATTTAAAGACACTTGCAACTGCCGAGGTTATACCAGCGTCACTGGTGTGCCAGAATTTTGTCCCACAGAAGTCCTTTTACACCAGTTATACAATGCAGAACCCCTGTCACTGATACGTAATACTGATCTTCCTATATGCGTAACTGGTGTGTAAATACTGAGTATGTGCCTTACTAAAAGAATGTACTGAAGAAGAAGAATAAAAATGCGCGCTATATCTAAAAGCATGTGTGTGTCGTCTGTCTCTGCATGTGTTTCTTTTCACAAATATATTTCCAACAAAATGCAATGTGTGAATCCTCACGTCCCCATTCCTACATACAAATCAGACTCTGTAGTTTTTTTGTTCAATTGCAGGGCTCTTAACTTGGCATTATTCGCCTTAACTCTACGAGCCTGCTCATAGATGTTGCTAGTGTCAAGAATTATAGACTACTTAGTTCGTCAGAGACTATCCAGAGTGCTCCATAGGCAGTGGATCTACAATCAGACCCTGTAATTTACTATCTGATTGGATTAATATCACTCAATAAAATAATTGTATTCCAATGGATATCATCCCATTGTGGAATCCTGGGAAACGAGAATGCGGATGCTTTAGCAAAGAAGGGCAGCACTGCTACTTACAGACCTGTTACTAAATCTACGTATTACTCTGTGAAGAGATTTATTAAATCTACATACTTAGACTTCAACAAACAAAATTTGATAACACAATCTCAAGGGAAAAAATGGAACTCTCTGCATCAAAATCCACAGTTAATTCTCGATTTACCACGAAAATCGTCTGTAGCTGCATTTAGATCGGCAACAGGCCATGATTGTTTGGCCAAACACCTGCATAGAATTGGAATATATCAGTCCCCTAACTGCCCATTGTGCAGCTCAAACCAAGAAATGGATTCGGAACACCTCAAAATCTGTGCTTCAGTGGCTGACTATGATAATATCTTTGAAAAATATTGGAGTGCAAGAGGTCAAATGACTTTATTGTCAAACGCCTGGCATTAGAAAACAACAACAACTATCTGATTGGATGTTAAGCTGGAGACAGATTAAGAAAGAATTAGAAGCAAAAATATATTGCTAGTAAAATTAGTCTGAACACACTGTAATCTCCGTTTTAAAATTTTGTTTCTGTATCTAGACTGACATTAGCTAATAAGAATATAGTAATATAGGCTACAAATAATTATGTAGGTGTAAGTAGCATTGAAATAATATAGTGTTGTGTAACAGAGAAACTATTTTTTGGTACTGTCACATTTCAGTCACCTGATGATTTCTGTTAAAGAGAAGTAGGATACCTGATACATACATAGGTCTTAAGAGATTTGTGGTAGATAAAGCAATTATTAGTTAAGTTATCTTAAGTGATTCATTCCATGTTATTGTAATATGCTCATGACAGTGAAAACACACTTATTTCCTTTTACACAAATATTTTTGATTCAGAACAAAATTAAATTTGTTAATGTAAAGTTTATGTGATAATCCACATGTTTGTATATGTTTTGTATTTGATTCTTAGGTTGAAGCGAGATCAATCAAGTTTCTGCAGTAACTGTATCAGTTTGTTTCATGATGTTATACATATATTAAAATCTTCAACTGAATGTTGTAGGAAAAGACCAAACTTGAAAGCAGAGATATTAACTCGGTTGTAATCTTAAATGTTTCCTCCCGATTACACTCCCTAATAGTGAGAAAAATTGTGTAAATTTTTCTAGTGGCAATGACATTTCAGAATACCTTACTATAATTAAACACACACATAATAATACCTTGAGCAGTGTTCCTTCTTCTTCCATTAAATTACGTAGAATATATACACAGATTCTTCTGTTAAATCAATTATTATACTGGATTAGAACTTGGGATAATGATGATGCTGGTGAGGAAAGGAATTTGGTAATATAACAATTAGCCATATCCAGATCATTACTAATAGCCTGCCTCTTGTACTGAATTCTGAAGTATGAGTAGCAACACACACATAGAAAACCGAGAGCTTAAGAAAATGTGAACGTAATAATTTTTAAACTTATCTTTTCTTTTCTTAGCTGTCTCCAAGGCAAACAGTGAATATAGCGTGGAAGATAGAAAACAATATAAATATCGTAAATAAAATTCATCAATAAAGTGTAAAATAATGTTATAAATTTTAAAGAAAGATATTGTAGATGAAAAATTTTAAATGCAAAACACCTTTGCGTTAAATCATTCATATTTATAAGAACATTTTGATCCTTTGCATTTTTCATAGAAAAGAATGGTGGAGGTGTTCATCTTTCGCTAATTATTACAAAAGAAAGTGAAAATCGCTATTTATATAATACCATATAAGTATAATAAGAGCATAATGGTCGTTTATTACATTATAAGGCACAGCTTGATTTTCCAGTTTATACCGATACATGTATATATAACAGTTACCGGTATTCAATCACTAATTCTCAATAAGATTAATATTTAGATATTGTATAATAAAAAAAGAATTGGTATATTTTAGAGACTCGCTGTATTTGAAAGATCGTTATTTAATAAATAATGTGACTGAAGAAGACACTAAATTTATCACAAGTAATGGCGACCTATATTGTGTAAACAAGAAGGAACAGTATACATAACCTCCCTCTGAAAGAAAATTTTCAGCAGCACTTGGCATATTATAGTGTAGCTAATAATTACAGTTTGACTATGGCATTTCGATTGAAAAACCGACAGAATAAAAATAGCACGCAGTATTTTTAGTCGAGAGAATTTAATCATAGTAAGATTTTTTAAAATTGAAAATTGGGATAAAATAAATCATTTTTTATTTCTCCTTCATTAGACGCCAAATAAATTTCGTATTGGGGCAGTGAAACTATATCTAGGACACTGTCTTCTTGAGCTCTACCATGGTTAAAATACTACTGCTGTACAGGTCGTGTTCAGAAGTATTCTCTTTTAATGCCAATAATAATTTCACATAAAAATAATGAAGTAAGCCAATAACACGTTTTAAGATTTTGTAATTGACAAATTTACTTTTATTTCAGAGATGATGATCCACTATTCTAAACAGAGGGGGACACGTATGATTGTCTTTTATCAGTGGATAAAACATTTTTGTAAAATGCTTTATTCGCTTCAACAGTAAGAATGAACACAACGAAAACTATTATATTTGCTCATATATTAAGTAGTTTAGTATAAATGAAGTGATCCATTCTAGGATTAGTGAGAAATAACCAGAATCACATGAGTGAAGCATTTAATAGAATTGTTCAAGTCTTTGTTGTTAAATTAATTTAGGAACTCGATTGAATAAAAAATGGTACCAGTATCAATCTATTTTGAAGATGATGTAGGCTTAAATACCGGTAGTTAAATATAAATAAAACTTTCCATGTGAAAGAAAACTAATAGTTGAATATAAACAAAACTTTCCACGCAAAACGAAACTACATCATTGTAGAATATTTATGCTTAATATGGCAGAATGATTTAATAATTAAGAATATATTGCGTTTATAATAATACCTTACATTTTGTAAGATAAACACTACGTAGAATGTCAATTTTATTAAATTTATATAAAGCTACATTTTGTTATTCTACCTATCCATAATGAAATGTGAAAACAAACTCAATTTATTTATCGAAAGATTAATAGCATGTTCCTGTTTTGTAAGAGCATTGTGTTTCTGACATGTGTAAACTATTTAATGTACAAAACAATCCTTTTTTGTACATAATAAATTCTAGTCGATGATAATATTTTTATTTTAATTATACTGTAAAATATTGCGCATAATTAAATGAATGGTAACTTGGTGGAGAATAGAATACATTTGTAATCTAATAGGAAAGTACCGGTGATAAGAATTTGAAAAGTACTGCTAGTATAATCAATTATTAATATATGAAAATGACTTCACTTAATAAATCAACATTAAGATGTCAATTATCAGTTAGTAAAGAATATAGAAGGTGGAAGAAATGTATTTTAAGAAAGTTTATATGAGTGTATTTAGTAGCGTTAATAAAAACAATATGTTCTACAAGAATTCTTAAGCACTTAAATTTCTTAGGTGTTACTGAATTACTACCCTATCAATCCTCGAAAAGATGAGAAGTCAAACTGGACCAACTCTATGATCAGAACGAAATGTACAGCCTCAGACTATAGAAATAGCGATGGCGATTTTTATTAAATTTACTGATAAATATGTCTTATAGTTCGATAATATGTATGGAGGTCAAATGTATTTATTAGTGATGAAACACATTCCTGGGTACAAAAATGTGTACTCTGCAATTTTGTTCATACATTTTGTCACAAACAGCTCCATGTGAAATATACGCGTCTATATCAGTTCTCTAAAGAAAAATATACTTAATATCTTTTCATTCATGCAATAGAGTTCGTCATATGCAGAAGTCTTCATTATTTTAGGCAGTATTAGTAACAATGAGAATACAGCGAAATTTCAATATGGCTAGATGAAAAACACAACCCATCGGGTTATCTTTACTGTAAAATTTGTTTTGTTCTTCATACAAGTAGACTATAATCTGTACAGAATTTAGTGTGGTCTTACCCGCAGGGTTTTAGTTAGGCTACCGTAAGTACATTATGCAAACTTAACAATGCAGTGTGTAGTGTACATGAGTGTGTATGTAACAGATGTTAAGTGTGCTTCTGTAGCAGCATACAGTGAGTTATTCACAATAACGGCAACTTTTACAGAAAAAAAAACAAAATAGGGGAAGTAGGTATCTAACTAAAGCCCAGAAGATACTCCACGTAAGAAGGACCTTCCCCCCTCCCCTCCTCTCCCATAAAACAATTCTGTACAATACTCTGGAAGAATATTCGTTATATTAAACATTTCCATCTGAGTTCAACTCAAGTTATTACATCTAGGGGTGGAATGGTAAGAAAGGAATGTGATTCAATTAATATGTTGGACGGTCTCATTTTGATATTTGCACGTTATTAGATAACCTGTTAGCCCCAGCACAACAAACTGACAACTGGAGCAGAGAAGTGCATGCGTGGCCTTGACAGTAGTGAGCAATCGATCCTGGGAATCAAGACCATACATTCAACAATGTCCTACAATAAAAAATTACATACTTTCTGGAATGTTACAGAGTGAGTATTCATGTTTTAAAGCAGTTGTTTGCATTTCACGAAGTATTTGCAGATCTAAACATAAATGAAACGGACTCAAAGGTGCAAATTAATGTCTTACATGAAATGTAACTTTATAAAGCTATTGTAACTTTTTTTATCTCTTTTTTTTTTCAAAAATATGCAAAGGGCTATGGAAAAAAATATTTTTCCAAGTCTATGTGGTATGTTCCCTAAATAAAATTTACAATATTTCTTTCAAATATATACATATTGGAAGATTTCAGTACCCTCTCGGCTCCTGCAGCAACAAACATTTACCTTGACCAATAGAAAAATATTTTCATTATCTCTTATTCTTTCATCAGTCATTAAATTTATATATAAAAAAACTATTTTTTTTTTTTTTTTTTAAGTTTTGTGTTTTGTAATGAATGTTGTAGGGATGCAGACAGTAATAAACCCTAGTCATTGTGCACCAGACACAGTCAACAGTTGGCTAACCTGGAACCGTCAGGTAAAGTCCTCCTCACAGCTCAGAATCATCCACACCGATACACAGCTCACATCGCAGCACACAAACATCCTGGTCCTCTTCTTAAAATATATTAAATAACTTCTCTGCAGGATGTTCCACAACATACATCATCATGGTGGTCTTATATATTAAAAATAGCATAGCTCTCCATGTAGGTACATTATAAAATACTGGAAGGTATCTATACCAATTATTTATTTTAATATAGGCTGAGGCATCTCCCTTTATGTGACCTATCGTAACTTGAGCCGATATTTAACGGAAAAAAATCACCAAAGCCTGAGCCCTTCCCCACAAACAAGATCCTCCTTTCTTCACCAAGCAATTAAACCTCGACGCTCCATTCTGAGTCTTTGAAAGAGAAAGGGATTAACAACAGATCCCACATGGAGCAGGCAATGATCACGCTCTGCTGTGTTACGCAACGCTCAGTCCTCAACAACGATTAGCACTCCGACTTGTCTTCTTCCACTAGTTTCTGCGTATCCTTGCCGGTATCGGTGGAACTCGGATCCAGCTCTCTGTGTCGGATATGGATCTGAGGAGATGACCTTTGTATGACGCTCGACGGAGCAAGGACAGCTGATGCCGGCTCCGGATGAGGCATCACATCGACTTCCCCATTCCCTGTCATAACTTTTGACTTTGTTACGTCAGATGGCACCTCGTAGATACCGCCACCTCCTCCGCCATTGCCTGTTGGGCCACTTCCATCCATATTGCCCAACGCATCATACATAGGATTGCTGAAGTCTCTATTCTTAGAACCTATATCACCCATGTTGTATTCCACATCCATCGGCTCCTAAACACATCAAATTACAGTTTTATTCATATTCCTTATTGTTTGCAATAAATGAATAAGTAAATAAATAAATAAATAAACAAACAAATGAACAAATAAATGAATAAATAAACAAATAAATAAATAAGTAAATAAATAAATGAACAAATAAATGAATAAATAAATAAACAAATAAATAAACAAATAAATGAACAAATAAACAAATAAATAAACAAATAAATAAATAAATAAATAAACAAATAAATGAATAAATGAATAAACAAACAAATAAACAAATAAATGAATAAATAAACAAATAAATAAGTAAGTAAATAAATAAATAAATAAATGAACAAATAAATGAATGAATAAATAAATAAATAAATAAATAAACAAATAAACAAATAAATAAACAAATAAATGAATAAATAAACAAATAAATGAATAAATAAACAAATAAATAAATAAGTAAATAAATAAATAAATAAATGAACAAATAAATGAATAAATAAATAAATAAACAAATAAATGAACAAATAAATAAACAAACAAATAAACAAATAAATGAATAAATAAACAAATAAACAAATAAATAAATAAGTAAATAAATAAATAAACAAATAAATGAATAAATAAATAAACAAATAAATAAACAAATAAATAAACGAACAAATAAATGAACAAATAAATAACTAAATAAACAAATAAATGAATAAATAAACAAATAAATAAATAATTAAATAAATAAATAAATAAATGAACAAATAAATAAACAAATAAATGAATAAACAAACAAATAAACAAATAAATAAACAAATAAATGAATAAATAAACAAATAAACAAATAAATAAATAAATAAGTAAATAAGTAAGTAAATAAATAAATAAATAAAAAGAAATGAATAAATGAATAAATAAACAAATAAATAAACAAACAAATAAATAAATAAATAAATAAATAAATGAACAAATAAATAAATAAACAAATAAATAAACAAATAAATGAATAAATAAACAAATAAATAAATAAATGAACAAATAAATGAATAAATAAATGAACAAATAAATAAACAAATAAATAAACAAATAAATGAATAAATGAATAAATAAACAAATAAACAAATAAATAAATAAATAAATAAATTGATCGATCAATCAATTTTCTTAATGTACCCAATAGGATGTTGATACCATAGGAACCACTTGATCCAGTGTATCCTTTACTTAGGATTTCTTTTAAAATTTCAATATTTGATTACTTCCAAATAAATTTGTTACCTGTAAGCCTACTTAGTCCTGTGTACATAAGTACTGTTATTCTCAGAGATGTTAAACAATTTCACAATATGGCAAATCCAGATACTTCAGAGAAATGTATTATTGTTGGAAGCATATTATATGTAAAAAAAATAGCATTTTTTAATCATGAATAATAAATATGTGTAACTACAGATGACAAGAACTACTTACAGTTTAATTTTCATTTTTCAATACATGTAATCATATAAAAATGTAGTTACAGTACTGTATTATGATAAAAGAAGTTTTCCACCTTAGCCTAGAACTATGCAGCTATTTAAGTTATCTGAAAATGTGTCAGTATTTAATCCATCAGATGGTAAAAATTAGTTCCATACTATAATTCATTATTTATCCATCTTTCTGCAACAATTCAAAATATGTAAATATGCAGTTCTCCTTCTGATAAAAAAAAGTTTGAAAAATGATGAAAACTCATACATTTGATGGATGGCAAAAGTTTGTAGGAAGCTTTCAATTAAATTTACCCGAAGAACTCTGAAGAAATAATTCAGTCCCTCCTGAAAACCAAATAACTTGAAAATATTTGCCTTCTATTTGCTATGAAAATGCGTGTGACAAGTTTAGACTTACGAAGAATATTGGTAATTGTGAATTTGTAATTATCATTTGCGCAGGTTAGCCATTAATTATTAAAAAAAAGGTTTTAAATTAATTAACCTCGAAATTAGTATGTACTACCAAAAATTGTGTTGCACGATATACTTACAGCTCTGCCTTGTGGACCATTTGACGCAAACGTTGGTGTTCCGAATTCAACATTCGTGCCTTGTCTAAAGGAAACACTCTGCGAGTTTGACAGTCCGCCCAAACCGGTGCCTTTGCCACTGCAAACAAAACACGAACATAATAAATAAGTAAATTACCGTATTTGTTTGAATTGGTAATCTTATGCACATTGGTACTGCAATTTGCGCTTTTAGAATTGACGTATAGTATTTCCTTGTTAAATTTATATTAAGTCAAACAGCGATTTTAATTAATTATTATGTAACTATATCACGTTAATGATAAATATGTTATAAAATGTAGATGTCACGGGAGATAGAAGTAATTTTAGTGTACCTCTAACTCATAGACGATTGTGAAATGTTAATATTTGACTGTGCATTTGTAAACAGCAGATGAACCATCAATCAATGCTTTCGAATATTAATTACATTATAGTGTGGTTAGAAATATGTGAACAGAAATGTATTGATCATGATCTATATCTGCATGTTATGTTGCGTGCTATTCATGTACACCATAAGAAAATCTATCTTGAATCTTTTAGGTTAAGTTCTTCTTAAAAATATTCAGAATAGTGGTACCGGTAGTTGGCAAAATTAAATATATTTAAGTCTGTACAATTCTGGTCAAATTGTATGACCCTACAATTGAATACTTTAGAGACTATTATCGTATACAAGGACAGATTGAAGTATTTGGCCTATTGTTCGGAGCAAGGGGAACAATTCCGAAATTCTCAGTTGAATGTTTTAAGTCTTTTGGAATTCTTTTAAATATTTTGAAAATTATTGCTATAGACGTAATGAAGTATTCTGTTCAGATTTTACGTAATCACCTGTACACCTAAATTTCCTTATATTCTATTTGATTACTAGTAATTATTGACTAAAAGTACTTTCCCAAGGGTAGCTTCCATTTGAAAATAAACATCGTAAATAGTGATAACGCAAATGTTTATTTTTATTTTATTTGTTCAGTATGCTGTGTCGTTTGGCAACCCTTACTGAAGGGCAGCTACCCTTGTGGGGTTTATATATATAATAACTAGAGAATGAAACAAAATATTATTTAGGCTACATACATTTTAGGTACGAATAATAAAAACAATGAAGAGCAGTGACTTTTTTTTTATAAAGATGTACCTTTAAAGATGTTGTGAATTATATGGAATTTAGGGAAGGCTCCACTGAATATCATAAAAATTAAAAAAAATATATATTGGCTATTTCACTTTTTTAAAATGTATATTTTCATACCCCAAATGAATTTAGTTCAATTATGATTACAAATGTGTTTAAAAATGTTTTTAAATTATGGAGCTGAAGGGGCGTGGCATTCACAGAACTGGCAAAATTATTTTTCATCAAAGAATTCTTTTTTTACAAATTTTTTATTACAAATCTAGTAACTTCATCTTAAGTTAGTAGATGAATGTAGCAGAAGAGAATTTGAATAGGTACGTGTTACATAAATGCTCATTTTACTTTCAAATCCATTTTGCAGCAAGTTTATTTTTCTTGATTCAATACCAACTTTCTTATGGCAAATACTAATCAATCTGGATGAAATTTTTACTGCAAGTATTTATGAGGTAGCTGCATATTTCTATGCATTCATTTTGTAAAAATGATGCTAGTTTATTTTATTAATATTTTACTTTTCATGAATTACAGAAAAAATAACGTTTTCAAAATTAAAAAAAAAAAAAAAAAATTGAAAGTGAATAAATAAGATATTTCATAAAATCAATGCATAGAAATGTTTCTGTATGTCTTGTGAATGTAACCAAGAAAAAAGGAAGTTTAAAAATTGAGATCTTATACTAAAAAGTTGGGTTTGGAAATATTTCTAAACAGAATAGAAAAGAAATAAAAAATCAAAAGCCAAAAACATTTGGAAGTTTAAAATTTGGATTTTGTTAGTTCTTTACATAGTAAACATACTCTCAAAATTTGGTTGAAAAAAAATGATTAGGAAAAAAGTTGTCATTTTTAGTGGAATGTCTCCTTAAATATAATAAATACTGTATATGCTCCATCCTAGTGTCAGATATAAATATAGTACCGTACTTACAATGGTCTCTTACGAAGGACGAAGTACACCAGTCCTGCAGCCAAGAGAATTAAAAGTATAACAACGATTGGGATCACGATGGCGGCCGTGTTGGCTCCAGCACCCGGCACAGGTATCTTCTGCACATGGTTGTCACAAAGGTCGCCGTGGTAATCAGTGGGACACAGACAAGTGAGTTCGCCCGAGTCCGTCTCATGGCAGAGTCCGCCATTCTGGCACTTGCAGACCCGTGGAGATGGCCGGGGCCTCTCCGATGCAGCATCGCATAACACTTCGTTGCCACTGTTGCGAGAGTTGGAATTGTCTGGACATGCACATCGGTGTCCGCCAGGCACAATTAGGCACAAATGGGAGCAAGGGCTGTCGCTGCACGGGTTGTTCAGGGTTGTATTGTATCGTGCAGAATGGTACACTGTAAAGATACATTCACTGTTAATAAGCCATCAATGTGAGGAAGATACTGAGATACAATAACAATATTATTTGTTTCAATATCTAATTAAAATAAATCACAGATAGTCTATATAAACATATGTTTCACAATTAACTGACCACTTGTTATTAAAGCAACTGGGGTTAATTTCCGTTGGATCTTCTAAAATTTATGAACGAGAAAATACCTCTAGGCAGAGTGCTGCATTGGAGTTAAATCGCTCGCTTGGACTCGGTCGAGTGTCGCACCCTCGAGTGATTTACGATCGGTCGTGATACGCTCGTAATAAATAGAAGCACAGTACAAGGTCATCTCACCGACATGTCTTATCTTTACTCACACGGTAAAAATAAGGCTTTATTTTCTGCGTTTATGACAAACGTTTAATGGAACGTACCAAAACAGTAACATGAAGTTATAAATAAAATAGTATGAAAAACTTCGATATACAGTTATTATTGCTAATTAATAATTATTCAATATTTGATTTACCACATATATAATATGATAGGTCCATACATAGTGTTCCGCCTATATACTGCGACAATGTAGAAACGTTGTACAAAATATTATTGATATAGCAGTAGATTAATAACAATATTAGTACAGAGATAACGTCACAGAAAATATAATAAAACGAATAATCATGCTGCACAACTGTTACAGACGCAAAGATTGATACACTAATTATTAGAGATTATTATTATTATTATTATTATTATTATTATTATTATTATTACTAGAAAACTTGATGCAGTTCTTGCATTATCGTGATTGTGTTCTCCGTTTATAATAATTACATTTACATCCAATAACATCTATCAGATGTGGCAAAAACAAAATCACTCCTGTATGGAAAAAAAAAACCATTTACCTACAACATTTAAATTACATTTTAAAGCAAGTAACAAGAACGAATGCCTAACACTCGGCTTATACCGTTCGAAGATCTATCGCTCGTGACAATTTTACCCATCATGCATGTGCGCTACCTATCGGATTATGCTATGAACTACTTGGCGCTCGAGTGAAAATGTCCGATGCAGACCTCTGCCTCTAGAGAACTATGGGTTTCCGCCAATAATCTAATACCGTTGGTAATTTTCATAATTTTATCATCAAACTAATGATAAAAAGCAATTTCCGTAATGTAGAAGTTCAAATCAATGAATGGATGGATAAATCAAGGAAGAACAAATCAACGAACAATAAATGACCAAGAAAATGATTGTAATGTAGTATTCTTGTAGTCAAGTCAATCAAGTCGGAAGAAGAAGCGTATCACAGTGACTTAACTCAAAATGAATTGATAATATTGTGACAGCGACGTGAGATTCGAACTCACGACCAGCGTCCCGCAAGAGAGAAGATCGCGCGGAGCACTTTGGGACGGCGCGCGGCGGAAAGAAGAGAGGGGGTGTATTACGTCAACGCGACGAGAGTGCGCGCGCATCTGGTGCTGGTAGAGAGGAGAGGGCTCTGGATTTTTCTGGAGTGCAATCTCTGGAGACGCGTCGAACTTTCGAGGCTACGTCGCTGTGATTATAAAAGAAGAAACGCCAGCGAACTCGAGCAGTTTCAGTTTTCAGTTGATTAGTCAGCCAGTCAGTGAGCAAGCCAGAGCAAGCAAGCCAGTCTTGTGTACCGGAGTTCGACTCGAGTGTGCGTCCGTAACTGTGCCAGCATCCGAAGGCCTGAGTTCGAGTGCAGTGGACCGCAGTTGGAGGGACCTGAGTTCGAGTACAGTGAACTGTCTCTGAAGGTCTGTGGTTCGAGATACTGTGAACTCGAGTGACTGAGCTAGAAGAACTGTGAACTGAGAACTGATAGTTCTGATTTCTAAATAGTGCTTTGTAAATATTAGTTAAGATTAACAGTTCATTGTTGTTCGTAATAGTCCAAGTAAATTGTCATTGTCGTCGGTGGAGTGCTATAACGAATACTGTGCTAGTGAAAATCCAATTGTTGACGAGAGCGTTTAAGGCGAATTGTAGAAAGGAATTATTGTTGGAAGAATAAAATCCTATTGTTGAGTGGAAATAAATTCACAATATAGTATGGAAATTAATTCAAGAAAAGTATAATAGAGAGGAAGAGAAATACCATGGCCCAATTCCTAAATGCGAGAACAATGTGAGCAATAGCCTTCACTGGACAGACGATGATAACCTATTAAAGTGATGAATACGGACTCTGGAAACTGAGTGATTCTCTCTTCTCGCCAACGGTCTCGGTAATAAACCTCGGACCTCTAGTTGTGCAACGTGAAATCCTAATGACAACAATAAAACTATAGACTGGGTGAAGCCAGAAAATAGCACTGGACTAATCTTTGTGGTGTTGATGACAGTTTATTCACTGAAACAGAAAAAAATTGTGCTCACCTTTAATTCCTGATGGGTTCACCAAATCCTTTGCTATTGTAACAGGAACACCTCGACCAAACTTGTCCTGTTTTATGAGTTCTCCGGCATCTCGCGTTACCCAAAACATGCTGCTTTCGAAGACATCTAATGAAATTGGGTGATGAAGTGTCTCTGTGAATAAGAAATTGTAACATCTTCAGATTATACTTCACAAGATGATTTATTTTAGAATATAATTGTTCAAATCTTCTGAACCTCTCTTATATAACACATTGTATGGTGAGTGGATGTAAGTTTATCAGGTAGTGGGCTACCCCTAGTGATCCTGTGACACGGGATATTCACAGAGGACGTTTGGGTCTATCTAACTTACTTATAAATGGCTTTTAAGAAACCCGTAGGTTCATTGCCGCCCTCACATAAGCCCGCCATCAGTCCCTTTCTTGTGCAAGATTAATCCAGTCTCTGTCATCATATCCCACCTCTTTCAAATCTATTTTAATATTATCCTCCTATCTACGTTTCGGTCTTTTCCCCTCCAGCCCCCCAACTAACATTCTATATGTATTTCTGGATTCGCCCATACGTGCTACATGCCCTGCCCATCTGAAACGTCTGGATTTAATGTTCCTAATTATGTCAGGTGAAAAATACAATGCGTGCAGTTCTTAGTTGTGTAACTTCCTCCATTCTGCTGTAACTTCATCCCTCTTAGCCCCAAATATTTTCCTAAGAACCTTATTCTCAAACACCCTTAATCTCTGTTCCTCTCACAAAGTGCGAGTCCAAGTTTCACAACCATACAGAACAACAGATAATATGGATCTATCTAAATCTAACTCAAATTTGAGGATACCACAAACACCCATGTCATATATACCAAGAAACAATTTCTAACCAAGGAAACATTCTTTGATAGAAATCAATCCCGAAATCTAGTACTGATTAGGAACCTGCATCACTAACCACTAGACAAAGAGGCTGGCCATTCTATGGCTAAGTATGATGAGCAACATTATGGAACTCTTTCTTCCAGACATTCTACAAATTCTAATTAGGCCTACAGTAAATGGTACCAGTACCTATTTAGGCTGTTCAATTTCTAGACTTCCTCTAGAAAGAGCCTTACTGTTGATCAAACTCTAAAATTTCTAAGACTTTCAGAAAGTTTCAATTTATGAAAGGCGAAATTAGCAGCACAATCTAAAATAATATCGATGGTGTTCAGGTAAAATGGCTTATCCCACAAAAGAAAACTTTTTCAGAAACAGCTGTAATTAAATTCTAACACATTATTAATTATTTTATATGAAGGAATTTAAACATAATTATCAGAAAACATATTTCCACGTTTTGTAATTAAATTTTAACTATTTACACTAATTACAGCAAAAAATTAGGGTTAAGCCCTTTGACCTAAACATCATCGATATGTAAGTACTGGTACGAGAATCTCAAGTCCTTTGAATCATAGATGTGCAATATTATATATTTATATATATGGAGAGATTGCAAATTTAAAAAAAAATGTGCAACTGTATTGGAAAGTTTTTACAATGTCTATGTCTAGGTATAATAAATTATTTAACTTACGCATCTGAAACTTCATTTCATTTTTGGTTGTGATATGTAGTAGCAAAATTTTATAATCTACTTACGATATATACATTTATTATTCACGTTATTTAATTATTCCATTTCATTTATTTTTTCTTCTTAATTAGATTATTTTACTGTTATAAATGTTGACTTCACCAATTGTAAATTTCCGTAACATACAACAAATATGTATTAGTTACAGGGAAGCATTATTAACAGAAAATCCACACTATTAAATCTGTGGCCGGGAGGAAAAAGGTCTTAAGTAATAATTTTATACTTTTCAGGAGAGCAGCAGAAAGACTGAAATTGGTGTCAATTATAGAGTTTTTTAATTAAGAGGTTCTTCCTGGATATTATTTGTTTATATTTCTTCTAAAATAGGTAACGTTGCTCAATTAACAATTTTCTTGATTATTTCCAAAAATAGCCGCACTTAAACCCTTTTAAGACTAGAACCCAAACTGAGTAGAAGGGACTATTTAAACATAAGACCTTTTTAATGTAAAAATAAATGAGAAATGTAAATTATTAGGAATGCAAAATGGGTCTTAAACAATATAGGACTGTTTAAGCTGGTGCTTAAAGTTTTTACTTAGGACATTTGGTAACGCTCTATAAATCCAGTCAGGAGTCTTATTTGACTTCAGCCGTTTTACCAGATTGTAGAGAATTGTTTCCGCTTTCAGAGTATATAAAAATCTCATTTTAACAAAAAATTGACTTAAGACCTTTTTCCTCCCGGCCACAGAAATAAGCATTTTCAGAGCTACAAAACTTAGGTAGCATTCCTATTTTTGGGTTAGATATTATGATTCAATGCTCCAATGTTTAAAAGCAGACTACAGGGAGGAATGATAATCTACATCGACACGAGAACGCATCTTACAAAGGTTCTTGATCTTGATAGAAACAGATATTATATAAGCTTGTAGACTGAGACTCGCCATCCAAATTGAAGGGACTAAGGAAACCTTTGATCAAGAGACGGAAGTAGGACATCACATTAGAATACATTTGGGGGGAAATCCAGCACTGGTACTGAATATTTATCAAAGTATAGACACATTTCCGACTGGCACCGCACTACCAGTAACAGGAAGGAAAGCTTATCACTGAAGTTCAACTTTTGTGACCAATTTTTTGGCAGGACCTGAGCCCAACTCTTCTGAGGGCATTGCAAGGCCTAGCCTCCAGTAGCGGCCGGTGATCCAAATCCTCGGTGAGGCCAGATGCAACTAGTTTAAGTGCCTCCGATAGAAAATGTTTATTTATGATATTAATATTATTACTGTTGTTATATTATTAATATCATTATTACTGTATTATTATTATTATTATTATTATTATTATTATTATTATTATTATTATTATTAGTCTATTATTATTACTAGTAATGAAAAATAATAATTTCACTCACCAAATAAGCTGTTATGCTGCAAGTTTGAGTTTCAGTGATTGTTTCAGTGTGATGAAGCAACCCACATTATGTGTTGAAATTCCCCTTTCTTTCTTTTCTTTTTTATTGTTTTTCTTTGACAGCAACAAACAAGGCCAACAGAGAAGTTTATTTTGCACCACATTACCACTTAACCATTTGTTGCCCATACCAGGATGCAATAGAAACTCGCGTTTTAAGACTATCTGTCAGAAAAATTGTCAGCGATGTCGTAGGTATCTCGGTCGGCTCTCTCTTTATTTAAAACTTCCTTTCTCTCAATATTATTTCTTCTCGAAAAAGGACACTCTAACAATGAATTAACTACACCAGCATTATTTCTCGCATTTGTTTCTGTCTATATTTTCCCGAAATACATAACAACATTGGCCCAGATTCACTACACGAAGTACAATAGTACAACACCCTCGCTTACGTCATAAACTAAGACATAAGAGGAGAGAATAGTGTGGGTCTCTGCCTGCCAAAGAGCTGGAATGTTTGTTATTTATGGCCTATTTAGGAAGACAAGTCACCCTATTCCCACCCCACTCTACCCTTGAGGCCGGCCCATGGTTGAGAGGAGTGAAACCTGACCAGGCCGGACGAATTGTGCCTCAGTTACAACGTTTAAAGCGCAACGTCAAAAGCCCGCGAAGACAAACGAAAATCCAGAAGCAGACCCAGCACGAGCGATCCTGGCCTCAGGAACAAATTTTACTGCAAAACAGGTCTATCTACATCACAAAGTTTTCAAATACTTCTACAGCGATATATGCTTCATTCAAATAACTAATACATTACATAAAAACAAAATTTGATTTCAGTTGAGCCAAGTGACTGAGGCCCGGCCTCACTTGCCTCAGTCAATCAGCCGCCACTGCTAGCCTCCTGCTTAAATGTGATCACAAAACAATATTTTCCAACTGTATGAATAATATCTGCAGAGCAAAGAGCACGTGACTCACCTCCTTTGAGCACAACAGCCCTGTTGCTGCCATCTTGCTTCATCATCTCAATATTATTAAGTTTGGTGTCAACCCAATACAAGGTGTGGTCCATGGAGTAGTCGATGGCCAGACCTGTCGGATGCCTGACACCGGTAGTAACAATGGGTCGACGTTTGCTGCCGTCCATCCAGGACACTTCGATCTTAGGTGCGGCTCCTGCGTCAGCCCAGTACATGCGGCCCAGCTGCGGGTCCACGACCACCGACGTGGGAGCTTCCAGGCCCGTGTTCACCACCGAGCGCCTGTACCGACCGTCAGTCTTGGCCACCATCACTCTCCCACGCGGCTTTGAACCCGAGCGATCTGTCTCCGTCCAGTAGAGATTGCCTGCCAGCCAGTCCACAGCCAAGCTGGTTGGTTTGGAGTTACCTGTGCAAGTGCCAGGAACAAGACCTCAGTGGGGGGGTTGCATGGCAATTCGTTATTTTGTATACCATAAATTATTAACCATATAGGCCTATGCTACTCAGAGACAATCACATACTAATAAGTCAATAACAGAGAGATGGTAATTCGAGAATGGCACAGAAACCAAAGTATTCGGAGTAAACATATCCCACATTCACTATTCATTTTTTACACTACATTCTATACAAGTCGAGTTACGAGTGGTTAATAAGTGCAAATGTAATAAAATGAAGGTAATTACAACGAAATTTTAATGAACTATAATTACGAGTAAAAAAAATGTAAACAGAAGTAAAGAAAGCAGAAGTAGTTCATTTAAATGGTTTCATTTTTTTTCTAATGACCAAGATTTAATGGAGTTCTTGCATTATTTATAATCATATTTATCATTTCGGAGTTGAATAAATATACATTTGGTAGTACGCCCAATTTATAAATTGTGAACTCGATAAATAAATAAACGAACAGATAAATGAATGAATGAATTAAGGAAGGAAAGAAGGAAAGGAAGGAAGAAAAAAATAAGAAAGAAACAAAGAAAGAAAAGAAGAACGAAAGAGTGAGTGAGTGACTGAGTGAGTAAGTGACTGCGTGAGTGATTGAGTGAGTGAGTGAGTGAGTGAGTGACTGAGTGAGTGAACGAGTGAGTGAATTAATTAAATAAACAAGTTTTTTGTTTCAATATGCTTTTGACAACAATATTAGACAATTAAATTTAACAAGAGGATATAAAGTACCTAAATATGATATATTTTAAAGTATTTGAAATACCATTTTATTCAACGATTATCTGAGAACTAATTGTAACTCAGAACGTGTGTATGGTAATAATTATAAATACAGACAGTTTTAACATACTGAAGCAAGAAGGCTTGCTCAGGCGCTCAAATTAGGTTATCAATACAGTATTTAGTATAATACCGGTACAACAATTCTTATATCATATTTAGAAAATATTAACTAAAATATGTACCTACTGTTACCTATTCTACTCCTGATTCTATCACTCTATATTATTCTGCATTTGGTATATACATTTCAAGTAAGATTTGATTATTCGAAATAAAACTAGGCTGTGGTAACTTTAATGGATGAAATACAGCAGAAACCCTCTTAACTGGCACCAAAGGGACCAGGCTAATTCGGATACGAGATCTTGCCGGATAATTAAATAAATACCGGTATGTACAAAAAAAAAATCGTATTTCATGGTGCCAAATGTTGAAACTGCAGCCATGTGAAGCTTATTTCTCTATCACTGCTCATAACTGAATAAACATGAAACTGTGTGGATTTTCTTTATTAGGACACATCACACAACACAGATAATACACTAATTTTAGGTTCGAATATTCACTGAAAACGAAAGTTCGTGTGAATTCCTAATGTGGCAAAACTGATGGCCCAGAATGGCAATGTGGCAGATTGAAACATGTGCCAAAAGTGCCGTTGTTTTGGTATTGCCGATTATTTGGGTGCCAGTTATGGATTTTATGTGTACTAATACAGAATGGAAAACTGCCACATTACATCTCAATAGTGTTTTATGAGACAAACAGATAAAAAATTAGACAAAAAATGAAAATTGTACCTCTATTATTAAAAGTAGGCCTACTATACATGGATCAGAAATTTGACAACCAAGTAATATTTACATTAAAAAGCTTTTGTGGATGAAAGTGGATTATTGTCGACGTTCTATTTGAGAGATACGATTAGAAATTAGATTAGGCATAAGATAGAAAATGGCCTACTTTGGAAGACATTTCCACTCTATAATTAGTATCGTATGGACATTTGATGAGAATGAATGGGGAGAGACTTCGTAAAATTGCATATGAATGGATTTTATTTATTTATTTTTTTTATTTTAATGGGTTATTTTACGACGCTGTATCAACATCTAGGTTATTTAGCGTCGGAATGATATGAAGGTGATAATGCCGGTGAAATGAGTCCGGGGTTACCAAAAGTTACCCAGCATTTGCTCGTATTGGGTTGAGGGAAAACCCCGGAAAAAACCTCAACCAGGTAACTTGCCCCAACCGAGATTCGAACCCGGGCCACCTGGTTTCACAGCCAGACGCGCTGACCGTTACTCCACAGGTGTGGACTAATATGAATGGATTCTAGGCATCCCGGATTATATTTAAAGAAAGAAACAAAGAAAGAAAGAGAATGACTGCTAATAACATGTAAGAAGGGAATTTAGAAGTAATAGAAGAAAGTAAATTACAAGAACAATGGATGGATTGGGAAAAATGGTTTTTAGCAGTCCGAGAAAAATATTAGGCCTACTACAACTAATGATTATTATTGTTTGCAGAAGATGTTTCTAAACATTTTCAAAGTGACTTAAAGGTAACAGTTTTTCTGTTTTCTTTACTTAGGAGTCCAATATAAGCTGTTAAAAGTAATTAAAAAACTAACTATATGACTTTAAAATCTGCGGTTTACAACTCTATAATATCCACTGTTAAGTGGGCATTGCATGTGATCATTGCAAAACATATTGCATCTAAACTAGAAGTCTCTTTTTTAGGCGGAGCCTTAATTTAAACACAACTGAGTAGTCTACTGAAGATCAGCCAATGTATTCTCGTCTAAATCTGTTTGTACATACCTTTCATATTGAGATCCTGGGCAAAGCCAACCTTCACATCTCCTTTCTGAGCATTCACCATGTACGATCGTTTAATGGTTTTGTCATACGAATCAGCCCAGAAGATAATTTCTGTCCTGGGATCATAATCTATGGCTTCTATCCTCTTTTCGTCTTGTATCACATCCATTTGGCGCCGTTCCTGTATGCTATAAGAGCGAATCTCTGGTCCATTAGCAAACAGTAAGGTCACTTCGGGATCGTTGGCTTTACACACTCCGCTCATTCCATCAGACAGCGTAAATCCTTCCCGACACGAACATTCGTATGTTGAGTTCAGGTTTGTACATATTTGAGAGCATTGGTGGGCTCCTGTGGCACATTCATCCACATCTGTGCAACAAAACAAAAGCGTTCATTGTAATCAGTATTTAAAACTTCTTTTTTCCATAAATCTTCATTCAATCATCTAATGATAAATCAAGGAATTGTGAATATCTTTATATTCCAAGTGGCGTAATAATTAGTAGTTAAATTATACAAGTATAAAACTTAAGAGGAGAGGATGGTATTTTTTCGTGAAAAATGAGTAAATTTTTAAAATATTCTTTAAAATACTCTGTGATATGTGTGGAATGCATAGCATATCGTTTTGTGGGTATTTGTGCCCTTATCGGATGTTGAGTCACCATTTTTAAACTTCATGTGTTATGGATTTTTATATCACTCGCCCACTTTTATTGTTGTTTCCGGTAAATTAAATTTTCAAAAATTTTTTTTTTTTTTTTAAATACGCTTTCATATGTGTGGAATGCATTGCATAACATTTTGTGGGTATTTGTGCCCTTATCGGATGTTGAGACGTCATTTTTAAACTTCCTGCGCTATGGATTTTTAAATCACAGGCCCACTTTTATCGTTTCCAGTAACTTCATTTTTTTTTTGCTACATTGCCAGACAAAAATGGATATAATTTCTGAACTATTAAAGATACATGCATGAAATTTAGAAACCACATTCTTTAGACTATTAGGAAACTTTTCTCTGTAACAGAATTTTGTTAATTGATTTCATTTTAAAAATACGTCCGTTTGTTTGCAAGAAAGCAAATCAGAAAATTGTTATTAAATTTTAATTGTTGTTGTCTAGTGCCTTGCATTTGGCAATGAAGCCATTAGCAATTTTAATTGTTTATTTTACAAACGTAGGGACTAATATCAAAATTCTGTTACAGACAGTTTGTAGAACATTCTTTTGCAAATACATTGCAAAAAATTGTTTGAATCTATCTTTAAAAACGGTTTAGATATATCGGTTTTAGTACAATCCTGCATTGGGCACATTTTTTTCAAATTTGGGCCCTCAAATAATTTTTTTTTCAAAATATTTTTATTTAGTTGAGTTGCCACAGCTATGATCTCTCTACATACAAAAAAATTAATATTTTACACCAAATAGGAAAAAAGTTTCAAAAAATACCATCCTCTCCCCTTAATTCATTCTACAACACATTCTTTTATACCGGAAGAGGTTTCTAAGAAGTCTAATCTTGGTATGTGTTGATAACAAAAACACGAACTAATTTATTAATTCTATTTTGACTCTAATTTAATTCTTATAATTGAAGTGATTCTTGAAGAAAATGAGCGAAATACGCCAATCTTCCAGAACATATTTGCATGATTAATCTATATGGTACATAAATTATTAGTAGTTCTAAGATGAAGAAATGATAAAATATAGAGAATTTCAGGCATAATATTTTACATTGTAGGTTATGTTTAAAAAATTAATAAAGGAACATATTAAATACAATAACATTAGGAAATAAATGTTGCAAAGTGAATCAATTTCTTAATAAAGAAAAAAAAAGTCTACTTAAATTTTGTTTGCATTTTCTTAAATTCAAGTCTCTGTCTTGGGTTATTTTACGACGCTTTATCAACATCTAGGTTATTTAGCGTCTGAATGAAATGAAGGTGATAATGCCGGTGAAATGAGTCCGGGGTCCAGCACCGAAAGTTACCCAGTATTTGTTCGTATTGGGTTGAGGGAAAACCCCGGAATAAACCTCAACCAGGTAACTTGCCCCGACTGGGATTCGCACCCGGGCCACCTGGTTTCTCGGCCAGATGCGCTGACCGTTACTCCACGGTGTGGACTCTGTTTCGGTGTGTCTGTCTGTCTGCTGTCTGTCTCTTTCTGCCCCTCTGTCTCCACACCAACGTGTTTTTCTCACACAATCTCGCATACACAAGTGCAACACAACATTGCTTACCCAGGCACTTCTTTCTGTTGTCAGGAGAGATAATGAAGCCTGTATAGCAGGCACAGATGTATCCTCCCTCCGTAAGATTCATGCAGTGATGCTCACAGCCGCCCTTATTGGCATCTGTACAAGTTTTGGAGTGATCTGTAACATCAAAAACGATATAAAAATGTAAAAGCCTTTTCTTACGGTATTATTCAAGAATGAATTGCTATAAAGATACATAGTATAGCACTACATGTGAGATATAATGAAAATTTTTCAAGTTCAATCTATAAGATTTATTTATTTTGCAAATGTTTATTTGCTACAACATTGTATATAGAATATTAACGTTTTCGCCTTTTCAGCATCATCAGATATTGTTAAGAAAACACGTAATCTAAACCTTCAACAAATTAAAAAATGTACATTGTAATATGCATGACAATGTACGACACATAAGATTTTATCAAATTTTATCATTATTTATTATTAATTTTATTAATCATCTACATATTATTGATTTTATAAATTGTCTTTTAGATATATTGATATTACATCACCATTCTACTCATAATTATAAAATTCAACAATGAAGTCTTTTCCACCCATATTAATTATTGCTGATATTCGTATTTTGTTAATAATTTAATGCAAGATATAATATAATACGCTTGTCATTTTAATCACTTCATATGTGTTTTGTAACATGAGTTACATGTATCTGCAATCATATCGACCTTCCAAATTTATATTTCCTGGAAATCTTTTTCTACATAAACCTTTTTACTCATAAGACATACTACATAAAAGTCATGAAAATCTATTTGTCATGCAAATTACAATGTCCATTTTTTAATTTGTTCAAGGTTTAGATTACGTGTTTTCTTAACAATATCTGATGATGCCGAAAAGGCGAAAACGTTAATATTCTATATACAATGTTGTAGCAAATAAACATTTGCAAAATAGATAAATCTTATAGATTGAACTTGAAAAATTTTCATTATATTATACTAGATTTATCTGAAGACAAAATGAATTGTAAAAAACTACATGTGAGAGTTAAGTTCTGCTTATATTGCCACTTCAGAGCAAATGTTTGATTACTTACGGCAGCCACGTTCATCTGAAGAGTCGCCACAATCGTCAGCAAAGTCACAAACTCTGTTGCGATCGATGCATTTTTTGTTAGCACACTGGTACTCGGCATAGAGGTTGCAAGGTTTGATTCGACTAGCACATATTGTCATGTTATTTTCGTCACTGCCATCCCCACAATTATCAATTCCATCACAGAGCTGGTAACGAGGCACACAACGATGATTGTCACATTGGAACCTTCTTAAAGTATCACAGCTGAAATTCACTGAAACAAAAAGAAATAATACGTACAACTGAGAAAACAGGAAGAGACACGAATATGGGACCAAAGAATAAAGTTGTGTTGTTGGTCAATAACAATAAAAGTGACAACGTTAATTCTTCTCAAATTAAATAATCTGAAATAAATGTACTTCAGTTTAATAACTTAAATAATGAAGTGCCTATAATAAAGTGTTACTGTGCAAAACCATAAACATATCAGAATACTGCTTCCAGTTTCGACATAAAGTTACAATACTGTTACATGATTAATTCCATTAATTAAAAGTTTTCCAAAGACAATAGTTTTACAACATATAACGACATATACATGTACTTATCTAGAGTGTAATTAAAACGAATGAATAAATAAGTAAATAAATAAATACATGAATAAATAAACGAATGGATGAATGAATAGTTGAATAGTTGAATAGATCAATAAATAAATAAATAAATAAATAAATAAATAAATACATGAATAAATAAACGAATGGATGAATGAATAGTTGAATAGATCAATAAATAAATAAATAAATAAATAAATAAATAAATAAATAAATAAATACATGAATAAATAAACGAATGGATGAATGAATAGTTGAATAGATCAATAAATAAATAAATAAATAAATAAGTAAATAAATAAATAAATAAATAAATACATGAATAAATAAACGAATGGATGAATGAATAGTTGAATAGATCAATAAATAAATAAATAAATAAGTAAATAAATAAATAAATAAATAAATACATGAATAAATAAACGAATGGATGAATGAATAGTTGAATAGATCAATAAATAAATAAATAAATAAATAAATAAATACATGAATAAATAAACGAATGGATGAATGAATAGTTGAATAGATCAATAAATAAATAAATAAATAAATAAATAAATAAATAAATAAATAAATAAATAAGTAAATAAATAAATAAATAAATAAATACATTAATAAATAAACGAATGGATGAATGAATAGTTGAATAGATCAATAAATAAATAAATAAATAAGTAAATAAATAAATAAATAAATAAATAAATACATGAATAAATAAACGAATGGATGAATGAATAGTTGAATAGATCAATAAATAAATAAATAAGTAAATAAATAAATAAATAAATAAATAAGTAAATAAATAAATAAATAAATAAATAAATACATGAATAAATAAACGAATGGATGAATGAATAGTTGAATAGATCAATAAATAAATAAATAAATAAGTAAATAAATAAATAAATAAATAAATAAATACATGAATAAATAAACGAATGGATGAATGAATAGTTGAATAGATCAATAAATAAATAAATAAATAAATAAATAAATAAATAAATAAATAAATGGGCACATACAGGAATGAATAAATAAATAGATAGATAAATAAATAAATGCTATACATTTTATTATATATATTATATACTTATATATTATTTATTTCATATTATATATGATACAATAGTACATTAGTTGATTGCCTGATTCAATGGATTGATTGATTGATTGATCGGTTAGCTGACTGATTGACAGTCCTATTGATTTGAGTACCGTACCTAATAGAACTCTTGATGCTTTATTATATATTTTTTTATATTATTCGGGTTCAGTTCAGCTCAGACGTGAGACATATGTGGTTATTACTTTCTTTGCTATAGAGAATGATAAAATGCCTTTATCTGTAAAAATTATTAAATATTTCTTCTGATATTGCAGTGAAATATAACAAGATAATAAAATAAAAATGGCAATTTTTCCAACATTTATTAACAGTGATAAGTAAAGATTGTAATAATTTTCTTATCATAGTTCATAAATGCAACATCAATCAATCAATCAATCAATCAATCAATTAATCGATCGATCAATCAATGCAATGCAATTAATCGATTAATCAATCGATCCAAACAACTGACCGATAAATATAAAAATCATATCTGATCTGAACCAGTTCAATCAATGAACTAATCTGTACTGTCTATTGTAATTGGGGCTTTGCCCTGTTATAGAAATAAATAAACAAATAACCAAACAAATACATAAACAAATAAATAAATAAATAAATAAATAAATAAATAAATAAATAAATAATTTAAAGTACTTACTACACAGACTGGGGTTTTCATCAGATTGGTCACCACAGTCATCTGTTCCATCACAAAGGTCTCCCTGATTGACGCACAAGTGATTGCTGCACTCGAACTTGCTCTCTGGACAATAGCGACCTCCTGGGAAGCGTGGGGGACAGTGCATCTCGTCGCTCATGTCCCTGCAGTCCCTGTCCCCATCACAGCGGAAGTACGAGGCAATGCAGTGCCCACTTGCGCATTGGAACGTTCCGTTCTGGAATGAATCGATAAAGACAGACAATCACTGAAAGCCTAGTTATGGAGGAGGACCGACAGACAGCGGGAACTGGATAGATTAGTGCTAACTTCTATGAAGAGTGCAGATGAAACTTATTTAGAATACTTCCAACTTCATTACTCTAATATTTACTGTTATATTTTATTAATGCATTTTCCTTAACAATTATTTTATGTCTTTCTGCAATCACTGCACCTAAACCAACAATGTCTTTGTAACACACCACGAGTTGCTACTCTTCTTCCCTCATTTTACTTCCTTGGTTCCATTGCACGACACGCAGAATCCCAATTGTTTCATTAAACCAATGCATGTCACGGCTAGTAATTAATTAGTCTCCAGTGGACTCCTGCCTTAATTAAATTCTGTCTCTCCTCCCCCAATAGAAGATACCAGAGCTGCAGCTGATGGACAAATGGATAATGCAATGGATTACGCCACGGGAAGCTGAAGAAACAAATGAGTGAAGCAAGAAACGAAAGGCCAAAGGAATTAATTAATAAACAGCCAAAGGAATTAATTAATAAACAATTAGGTGAAATAACGAAAAAGTCAAATGTTGGAAGAATCTAACAAACAAACGAAAAAATGGCTTTAATGAATAAATGTACTAATGAACACATAAATTAATTAATAAAGAACAAAAGTATGTAAGGTGAGAAAGAAGAAACGAAAAAAATAATTTAAAATGACGTGGAGAACAAAATAAAGGTTATCTTTATATTTACTAATTTTTTTTTACTCTTGAAGAGAAAAGAGATAATGCATTTCATGTAATAAAAAGACCTCATGAAAATTAATTAGAATTATGTATGTTCAAATTGGGTAGCAAAGTAAGTAATAAAATTATACAGAGTGGAAGTAAAACAACCCTGTAGCTTTCCAGAGCAAATAGCTCATGTTTTATGTAACCAAAAAAAAAAGTGTAATACCATATTGGTGGAAAGTTTATAGCTTTTTCAGAAAAAAATGTTTTTTTTTCCCCAAATATTTAATACACTTTATTTGGTAACTATTACGAATAGGATCGTCATTTTTGTCCATATCGATAGATAATCTAATACAGAATCATTTATTCCTCTAAGAGTATTTCCATAACGTGGACAGTTTTCGTGTAAATTTAATTTAAAACCTACTAATTTCAAGCCACTCACTGATGTGAAACAGATTGCAACACTGCAGTCTCCTAGCGCAGTTATGTTAAGGTCAGCAGTACAGGAGGCTGTGGCTCGTGTGGCAATCGCAGCAGCTGCCACTTATAAAAAATAATCTACTACGAACTACGCCCTTGGGATACTTACCTGTTACAACGTTCTTATGTTAAATGTTAAATTTAAGATACTGTACGTAAAATCCAGAACTCTGTACAATATATTCATATTGAAATAGATTTATACAAGTGGTTTACTTCGAAACTGTAATAAATTACATAATACATCCCCCCCCCCTTACGTAATGAATAATGCATTCTAAACTATTGATATTTTTAATATTTTGAAGTGTGGAAAACAGGTTTATAAACATTCGATTTTTAAAATCACTGAAATTACTTTATCTCACACTTCAAATATTGCATAAGAAAATATCTACCTCCGGTCGCAAGTATTGTATAGCATGTAATTGTACTTGAAAAAAAAAAACTTTCGATATTTTCAAATTATCAATGTTTTACTTCTTGGTTCGAGGTCCATGAAGAGGTGCACTGCGTTGCGCCTGAAGGTGGCGGAATTAGAAGAGCGGACATCGTGGCTCTAGACAAGACTAATAGTAAAGGCTTTATACTGGACCCAACTGTTAGATTTGAGATGAGCCAGACCCAACCATCCGAGGTCAACAAAGAAAAACAACAAATTTATGAGCCTACTATTCCGTATTTTAGAGAAAAATATCAGATGGAAGGCACCTGGGAAGTACATGGTTTAATGATCGGAGCGAGGGGCACCATCCCACGATCAACTGTAAACACTATCAAAACATTTGGAATCCATGACATCATTCCAAAAATAATTACTTCAACCATTAAAGGGTCCGTGGCGATTCTGAAAAATCATTTATACGGAATATCATAATACCCCCCCCCCCTTTTCTATTCGTTAGAGTGTGATTGTTACATATATATGTACAAATTTATTATTTCTTAAATTTAAGCTCCTAGTTCACATTTCAATTTGACTCATCTATTTTACTGTAATCGTTACTATTCTTATATGTGTGTTATTCTGTGTTTTTGGCAACCCAGGATGCCTGGGCAGACTATTTCTTGAAATAAATTATATATATAGTATTGCAATAACGATACACTTTAAAAAAAAGTAAAATCAATCAACAGTAAAACAAAAACAAAAAAAAAAACTTTATATCTTCTGAAACAGACTATAGCCAATGCTTTTAGCACAGTCTACTATATATAGTCACGAAGCTTGGGGTGATTTTTTGCAAATCTCGCGATAGTTGCTAGCCACTTGGAGCGCTGTGAGTACTAGGAACAATAGTAACATATGTAACATATGTTTCTCTAAAATGTAGTGTAATTCCATTAATACAATTTAAAACAATGATTAGGAGACACTTCAGACATAATTCACTTGCGAGTTAAGATGTAATATTATTTATGGTGTGAAAATTACGTTGTTCGTATGTGTAATGCCTGCCTTTATTTCGATTAAATATTGCGAAATTTTTGTACATTCATTTATGCACGATTCAATAATTTTCAATTGCACCACACGGATATTTAGATATTGAAATTATAGGTTATGTTTACTGTACCAGTTGCCCCTTTCTTTCTAAATTTAGTGATCTCCAATGCCTTGCCATTCATATGAACATTATACGTTATGTTTACTATATTTAACTTATATTCTTAAATTCACAATTATACATTATAATTAAACATAATGTCATGTATGACACCCATCACATTCAATTTGTCTGTATTTTAATACTACAATTGAGTACTGAATTATTGTATTTATCTACTACCTAAGAGACGAAGTAACACAATCATACGTACACTAATTTCATAGGAGTGGTGTGGTAAATTTTCTGTCTACAATTAAGGAAGGTAGATGTGCTAAATTAAAATCACAATCATTTCTATTGAACCTCAAAATAGCTTCCATCTAAACTTAAAATGTTGATGCAAACTGATTATGTTAACACGTAAAATTCTATTCACATTAAAATAACACAGTTTTGTAATTATTTCCGCAACATATTATGCAACAAGAAGTAAAGGGAACTTATGGACACATTACACTAAATAAAACTTAGTAATGATACGCAATAAAGTTATAATATAATATTTCACTGAGCTACATACACTGAAATAGAAAACCCGAACAAACATTACGGTCTGGTCTAGATCGAAAAAGCATTGACTGTGCAGTATTTCGCATTGTTGTGGAAAGTTGTGTAAACCACAGAACAACAAAATAACTGTGAAATGTTCGTTATCGGTTGTAATAATTGTAAATGACTAAATACAATAATTTGAATAATAATATAGGACAAGAAGACGTTTGTGGTTCTATAAATATTGAAAGAAAAAGAGGTCAGAGTTATCCTTCTTCCGAAAGATCCAGGAAGGTGACTTTATAAAATATAATATATACTTTATGAAAAAAATACATAAACCTTATGTGTTTCATATTTCAAAAGTGGAAGGAAGGTGTTAATTTTTTCAAAAGAATACGATATCGAAAGTACAATACATTTTATCGTCTGCTGGGGAAAGGGTGTGTGATGAGGCGATAGTAGCGATCCTGGTGGTGAGCAACTATCTATGGATGCGTATTTTAACTGTCTATGTTTGCATATTTAGTAAGTATTGAGCTTCATGACTGTATATACTAGACTGTGACAATATGTTACGTGGAACTGACCTTGCACTGGAATCCTGAACAGTTCACCTCATCAGAGTTGTCACCACAATCATCATCATGATCGCAACGCCACCGGTTCGGAATGCACTTGTTGTTGGCACATCGGAACTCAGATTCGGAACATTCCCGGTAAGAACCGTGGCACAAACTCTCTTGCTCATCACTGTTATCACCACAGTCATTCTCGAAGTCACACAGCCATCGCCTTTGAAGGTAAGAAACACATCAAAGTCCGTTTATGAGAAATATGTGAATACAAGTGTAATAGCATGTATATTAGTTTAGTATACAAAAACTCGTACGATTTCAAGAAGTTGGATTAAATGTTGGAACTTACTTGGGTATGCATCTGTTATTGGCACAGCGGAAATCTCCAGTTTCATGGCACTTGGGGCAATTCTCCGGCAACTCGTCACTGCCATCCCGGCAGTCGTCCTTGCCATCGCAGAACAACCACTTGGGAATGCACCGGTAGTTGGTGCGGCCTGGACATCGCTGCCATCCAGTGGTACAATTGCGTTGCCTATTTAGTGGAGAGAGAGAGAGAAATAGCAACTTATGGTGCAAGTGTGAAGTTTGACTTTATTTATTTTATCTACGAGAGAATAAAATTGATTTGCTCTGAATATTTTACTTACTGCTGCTATCTAAACCAGATTGCATATAAGACAATTTTAATTTTAAATTGTGGGCTTATTCCTGGTAATGTGTTGTGAAGAAGTGGCGAATGGTTGTGTGAATTTTATTGTTGGTAATATGTTTTATGTCAAGAGAGTGGTTAAGATTTTAATACCTAATGAACTGAAACTTTTAATACATTGCTAAGGATGAAGTCATTATTAGGTTGCCAATGCTCTCTCAATTAATATCACTCAATAAAAGAATTGTATTCCAATGGATACCATCCCATTGTGGAATCCTGGGAAACGAGAATGCGGATGCATTAGCAAAGAAGGGCAGCACTGCTACTTACAGACCTGTTACTAAATCTACGTATTACTCTGTGAAAAGATTTATTAAATCTACATACTTAAACTTCAACAGACAAAATTTGATAACTCAATCCCAAGGGAAAAAATGGAACTCACTGCATCAAAATCCACAGTTAATTCCCGATTTACCACGAAAATCGTCTGTAGCTGCATTTAGATTGGCAACAGGCCATGATTGTTTGGCCAAGCACCTGCATAGAATTGGAATATATCAGTCCCCTAACTGCCCATTGTGCAACTCAAACCAAGAAATGGATTCGGAACACCTCAAAATCTGTGCTTCAGTGGTTAACCATGATAATATCTTTGAAAAATATTGGAGTGCAAGAGGTCAAATGACTTTATTGTCAAACGCCTGGCATTAGAAAACAACAACAACATTATTAGGTTGCCAATGACAACCAGTATAGATACCAATTTATATAGTTATGTACGGTGCAAGGGAGTAAAACAGAATTTGATTCACAAGTGACAACTTTTGCGCCCGAAACTCAGGAATTGCCACTGGTTATAAGGTAGTGTTCAAGCTCCTGAGAATCTTCTACTTGCTTTTATGCTTTTCAGTATAGACTGTTATCAGAGCTGTGCAAATTTTAAAGTGTGTTATATTCCTAACGAAGATATTATCTCTACACATAGTGTACCTATTTCGGCTTTTTAGAATTTTACATTTGCCTGCTGATCCTGCTGGTAATTTAAAAAGTGCTGTGGTATCTCTTCTCAGCAGTTCTGTACTTTCGTTAGGTTCTTTTTATAAAAAAAACAGTGGAGAGGCTGTCTGTTTTATTTCTAAGTTTTTTGTCTACTTATTCCTCATCAATGTATTGATTTTCCTCATTACTCCAGTATTTTCGTTAAGCATAATACTTTTAATGTTATTTTCTTATGTAATGTAAATAATATTGTTTAAAATATTTTATGGTAAAACTTGAGATACTCAAAAGCCACAGATTTACCTACTGTGTATTTAAATATAATGTAATATATACATACAGTATTTTATGGGTTACATTTCGATTATGCAATATAGCACGGTTAGGCAACATGTTGAAAAACCTGTTAGAAAATATAATGTATTCTAATTTCTTTATTATCTATGCAAATTATCAGTACTGATATCCTATATGTACAGTATAACACATGAAATCATGATATGAAAAGACATAAACACAATACATCTGTATTTGTGTGTGTTATGTAATATTATGTTGAAGACTCTCACTCCAGTGAAAGTTGTAACAGCTTACCTGCACATATATGCGGGTTCATCT
Source organism: Periplaneta americana (assembly GCF_040183065.1). NCBI lineage: Eukaryota > Metazoa > Arthropoda > Insecta > Blattodea > Blattidae > Periplaneta > Periplaneta americana. Next base: position 188,002,464 of record NC_091123.1, on the reverse strand, counting down.
GAGTCATCCCCACAGTCATTATCGAAATCGCACATCCACAGCTTGGGAATACATCGGCCATTCTTACATGCAAATTCTGTATCAGGGTCGCATTCCTTGTTATCTGCAAATAATATTATCATTCACATTTTCTTGTTAATTTTAATGATAACTGTAGAGCACAGTACATATTCATTTCCACATGTATTAAAAGTTGAAGACTGCATAAGAACTTACGGCACATTTCTGGAGATTCGTCACTACGATCTTTACAGTCAGCATCTCCATCACATTTCCAGGCATTCAAAACACAGCGGCCGTTGGATTTACATTTAAATTCTAGGTCAGGACATGTCAGGTTGCATTTCTTTTCATCTGAACCATCTCCACAATCATCCACACCGTCACAAATTGTAGCTGACGCCGTACAGTTCCCATTAGCACACTGGAATGTTCCGGCACGACAGTGACGTTCAGGACACGTCGAGGGCTCGTCTGTGCCGTCTTTGCAATCTCTTTCCCCGTCACACCTGTTTGAAGAGTTATGTAATTAAAATTTCACAATATTAAAGAAATAAAGCTTAAGCGACCACAACAAATGCATATTATTATAATGCATTTGTCTTATTAGGTAAGTTGAAAACTTACTTCCAGAACCATGGTATGCACTTCTCATCAGTCCCACCACACCGATGCTGTCCGTCAGTGCAATTAGCAATGCAAGTTTTGTTGTCCTGAGGCGAAAGGTAGAATTGGTTGGGACAGGCACAGATGTATGTCACAGGACCTTCTCCTTCTCCAAAGCCGGATGGCACTGGATTTTCTCCCGTTGTGGGCTTGGGACTGATCAAGCACAGGTGTGAGCAGCCACCATTGTTACTTCCACATGGGTTGGGGTATGGTAGCTGTCGTAGTGGGTGGTACACATGTAAATCATAAGGCCGATGCGTTGTGTTTCGAATAACTGTTATATCGTCACCTGAAACAGAAAACATGAGTGTATTTTAATGTAGTATAGTTAAAGTAAGCACAATGCGTATGAAAGTGTATGGGCAAGGAAAAATATGCTATATTAATGCAAACACATCAATGTATTTTCCATTAAAATAAAAATTAATGTAAGTATTTATACGATTAGCCTGATTGAAACCATATACCATACTATGAAACAATAAACATAAATTTATAAATTGACGTTTTTGTACACGAGCATTATAAACGGTTTTTGTTTTCAGTCAAAATCGCGTAAAATATGGCACATTAGTGTTCCAGAACCATAAAATATTACCTTGCCAAATGAAACATAATGAAGACTTAACTTGTGTCATAAAATTAATTTTATAATGCTGACGTATAAAAAAATAGTGTTTGAAACACGTTTATAATGTTATACAGTTATTGCATTCGTCAAAATTAAGAAACAATGGAAGCATAATTTCGTAAACATTGACTAATGCAATAAAGTAGACTACGAGTACAACATCATAACCTAGTTTCATAGTACACTATTATCGCACACTTCATGGCCTACCATATGTGAGTGGCATGGACTTTTTTGCACTTGTATAATTTCAGTATGATTCTCGTGCTTAGAATCTTTCCAGTAGTGCAAAAACGTTCCACTCTGCACACAAGTTGCATAAATAACTATTATTTATTAGTATTCAAATGTGAAAACTAACATATTGAGAAGAAGAAGAAGAAGAAGAATATTTCACACGAAACTGCCTGATCTATTTCCATTTCTACAATATATTTTTACAGAGCTGTAATTAAAACAATTTCAATAATGAAATGAAACTTTGCACAAATATTTCTCACAGACCAAATGCTTTTTGGTGGGAAAATTGAAAAATGATAAAAATTGACATTTTTCGTCAGAATTGAGTAGTGCATCATCTTAAGGAGGTGCCAGGTATGCTTATTTAGACGCGTAAAGAGAAAATTTATACCAACTACTTTGAAACGAGTGAATATTGCTTATAATGCATTAGAAAAAAAATTCAATTTTGTCTGTTTTTTTACAGAAGTTAATCCACCATTTTTCATAGGCAAAACTATGGTTGTTTCAAGTAAGCAGCTATCTTGCAAATTGTTACACAACTTAAAACTGGTACCTACTGTATATTTCAGATGAAATCAGTAACCATTTGTTCCTTACATAAAAGGTACTTACACAATGTATGATTACTGCTTATACTGCTATGTCCATGACAATTTTTTTTAGAAAATGAAAGAATAGTGACGGATTTACTACATGCACTTTATAACTTAAAAATCATGCATTACATTGTAATGCAGTACGAAAAAGTCTTAGTTTACCAGTATTCAACGTCGCAAATTTCTAGCGCAATAATTAACAACAGATCCCTATTAGAAACAACAACAACCAAATTTCTTGGCTTAAAAATCGATAATGTATTAAATTGGAAAAATTATATTAAAGAAATTACCCCCAAACTAAATTCAGCTTGTTTTGCTATTAGATCTATGCAAAAGATAGTAAATATAATAAATACCTTAAAAACAATATACTTTGCATACTTTCACTGGTAATGAGTTTTGGAATAATATTCTGGGGAAATTCCACAGATAGTAACAGTATATTCCTATTACAAAAAAGAGTAATTAGAATAATAGTAGGTGCCAAATCTAGGGAATCGTGTAGGACTATTTTAAAAAAACTACAGATAATGCCCATGGCTTGTCAGTATATCTTTTCATTAATAATCTTCCTCGTATGTAATTGTGAAACCTTTGTAACCAATTCAGCAGTTCATAGCATAAATACGCGTCAAAAAATGACTTTCATACTCCATCGGCAAGTCTATCGTGCTATCAAAAAGGAGTGCGTTATATGGCAGTAAAAATGTTTAATAGCCTCCCTATCGATATAAAAAATGAAACTCAAAACATAAAATTATTTAGGGTGAAATTAAAGAAGTACCTAATTTCTCACGCCTTTTATTCTGTAGGTGAATTCATGACATTCAATAACACTTCATGAAATTGATACTAAAACGTTGTGTTGTACTAGTAGACTATAATGTAAATCTCTTCTGTATATATTTCAACTAGACTGTGACTATAAATTAAGACTTCATAATAGTATTAAGTTTTTTGACTTGTTCCATATTCTAGCTGTAAGCAATGTATGAATACCATGAAATGTCAATAAATACAATACAATACAATACAATACTGATAAGGACTCAGACAATTTCTAGTGTGTATAATATTCTAATGTCACCCATATTTTATAATTTTAAGAATGAACTGTCAAAGTACGACATAAAACTCAGCTTTCAAGGCTATACCTGTGAACTTGTTGGCTTTGCTGATGGCTTTCAAGTTCCAGTCTGTCCAGTAGAGGTGGTCGTCAAACAGGGTGACAGCAAACACGTGGGGCACTTTCTGTCCAGACAGCACGATGTGCCGGTGGTGACCTTCCAGATCAGTGAACGCGATGTAGTCCAAGTGAGCATCAGCGAAGTAGATGCGATCCGTAAAGTAGTCAATGGTGAGCGCATTTGGCCAAGCAATATCATCTTCCCATGTGAGGATTCTCGTGAAGTTGGATCCATCCATGCCCATCTTACCAATAAATGCCTAAAACAGTGAAAGTTATCATCTTTAAGTATTAAAAATTTAACCATAAAATCTACAATTTACATCACACATTACAATTTTTAACAACTTTCTATTACTGCAATTGAAGTCTGTTGTACTAAATGCTTTTAAAATTAAAACATATATGTATATGGGGATGGAGCACTGAAGACGAGGCAATGTTAAGGAAGACTAATGTCAAACCATATACTGTGGTTAAGAATAGAAATAGTGAAAGGTAATGTATGTTCACAGATATAACAGTATCTATTTTAAATCGTATTATCGATATCACATTTCCATGATAAAAATAAAAATAAAGATATGTGTTAGTATGTGTACTTTAAAATGTTAACCCTTCATTTAATGTCTGTATCTATGTCAACATAATAAGAAGTATGTAATTCATTCCACAAGACTGAAATTTATTGTTTTGATTATGATTTTAAATTACATATTCAGATATTATGATGCTTTCTATTGCATCTTTCTGCGCCCAATATTTTCCATTACTTTCCTCTTTCCATTTACTCCTATTCTGCTATAAATTGGAACTCGCTACCGAGTGATATGAGGGGTTGTTGGACAATAACTTCATTTAGGTCCAAATTATATAAATTCTTACTTAACAAATTAATTGCTGATTAATATTTGTTAGTTATAATGAAACTAACATCTGTCCATTCTTATTACTATCATTAATTTCTCTAAATAGATTTACAAAATCTCTAATGGCAATTACATTAATATTCTCATTATAGAAATATATTTTAGATTTATATATATATATTTTTTTTCTCCCTGTAACATAGTTCTGAGAAGCTTATATTAAATTAATTTTCATCATTTTACTAGCTATCTCAAACCTCAAATTAATTATAATTGATTGAATTAAATTAGCTCATAAATTAAGTTACTACTTTACCTTAGAGGTTTATCTAAATTTAAATAAATATGTAGTCTACTAGTCGTTAACTTAACTGAAGAATATTGCTGAAGAACCTTTTAAGTGTAGTGTAAATATTTGTAATTTAAATATGTATTGTATTGATTAAGGCTGGTTGAATGGAAGAGAAGGCCTTATGGCCTTAACTCAGCCAGCAAAAATAAAACATTATTATTATTATTATTATTATTATTATTATTATTATTATTATTCTCACAGTCTTTCTTTTCTAACCCTCTTATTTGCAAGCTTATGGCCTGTAAATGACGTAACGTAGAGTTTACGTCAATACCACAACAAATCCTAGAGATACTGTAATAAAAGTAATTTTGTTTCTAATTCTTGCCTGTAGGTGCCAGCTGGTGAAGTACAAGTAGCCAGTTCCAGGATGGACAGCCAGTGCTCGAGGATCAGCGATGCCAACTTTGAGAGTCTTGCGTCGGGTGCCGTCGAGCTCAGAGACGTCCAGCTGCTTGCTGTGGCGATCTAGCCAGTAGAGCTTGCGGCCGACCCAGTCTATTGCAATGCCTTCAAGTCCATGACTGTCATGGCGGATAACGGGTTCTTTTGGCTCAGTTGACCCAATTCGTGACCTGTAACCAAACATTGAAACATAAGACATCCATGTTTTACATACTACACAGATTTGTTCAAGTGCAAATGTCACTCGGTTTTGACTGAACATGATAAGCAAGAGCGTCTCAAGTCGACCGACAGGCTGCAGTGTATATGCAGAGCAGTTCATGTAGAGACAATAAACTTCGCAAGCATATAATGGAGTGGCGGCTTGTAATATAAAAACTGGATGGTTGCAGTTTGCGAATAAGTAGAAGTTAGAACGAAAATAGAGACCAGATAGAAAATTAACCCAGATTGACAAATTCAGCTTTACAAGTGTAATTGAGAACCGTTTTTGCAAAACTTGCTAACTGCAAAATTTGCAAAATTAAGATTTTTATGGATTCGTTAACATAAGACAGGTCTCTACATGATGTTCAAAGTGTCTTAGTAAAATTGGGTTATTTCTCTTCATTGTAGTGTGTCAAAGTGTGATCGTTTTTTCAAAACTTGCTTTCTCCTATAAGTGAGAGATACAGTAAAACTTGCTTACTATAGTGTTTTGTCTCTCCTGTGAAATTTAGTTTTTTCAGTTAGCAAGTTTTGCAAAAACGATCCTCAATTACACTCCTTTCATTGGAGACAGATGGACGACTTACTAATGTTTATATATGTGTCTAAAGGGTATCTGTCGGATACAGGATTAATCCTTCCCATTGAAGGCTTTAAGGAACCAACCTGGACAAATACCCAATGTCCCATCCCTACCTTGCCGTGGTGCAGCTGTTAGTAAGCATAATTTTACAAGCTGAACTAAAGGGAGGGGCTACTCATCAATTAGCACTGGTCAGCTTGATGAGTTAATGACTGAATTTGGTATAATTTTCCTCTATCCAATACCTAATTATCTCTTTACCCTTTCCTATCCAGTTCTCTGACTGAACTCTTACTTTCTTCGACCCCGACGGCATTAGAGCATTCGAGGCCCAGGGGTTCATTTCCCTTTCCTTCCTCCTCTTTCTACTTTTCTGTTCCTAGTGCTGACCTGCTATGGCACTAAAATCGTCCTCCAGTGGCTTAAGGAGGGAAAGCTGGTGATCAACAAGATCTCCCAGCTAGGTCCAATGGACCCGTCGACCAACAGCAGGTGTGGTCCTCCAGACATTCTGGGGGTTGTGTGTGAATGAAGTAGCCACCAAAACGTTAAAATATGGTCTTCACTTAAATCGGCTACACTTGCCATTTTCTCCATGGATTCGGAACACCTCAAAATCTGTGCTTCAGTGGCTGGCCATGATAATATCTTTGAAAAATATTGGAGTGCAAGAGGTCAAATGACTTTATTGTCAAACGCCTGGCATTAGAAAACAACAACAACATATGTGTCTAAAAGCGTGAGATATTTAAGAGAGATTATCGGAGAATCAAAGCAAATTATTTTTCAACAAAATATAAAAACTAGGTAATAAAATTCGTCCATATTTCATCTCTCTCTGCCACAAACTATACTCTTTAACATTAAGATATATCTCACATCGTTGAATTTCGTAGAAATAAGTAATGGTTAGAGACACAAACTGTTCATCATTGAGAGGAATATGGAACTTAAGAAAATAGCATAAAACTTCAATAATTCATATTTTGGTGACAGAACTGAGAAGAAATGTTAACTCTTCAATCAATAAATAGCCAGAAAATTTTGTGTATTGTCCCTTACACAATGTAGACTCAGAGAGAGCATTTATTTGCTTCCTCAGATATTCTGAAAGACAAATGAATCACGAAATATTGAATACTGAAGAAGACTTGTGCAGTTTTTCTTCCAAATACTGTGGAAATTTTTAATAAAAAATATAATCTATTTCTACAATTTTATTTTGAACAGTATGCCCCTGCTATAGTAATTTAAGTGGTTACTCCAAACAAATTGAAGTAAATAAATTAAAATGAAGATTATGATGATTATGACATAGTAGTTCCACAGTCTACTATATACAGTCACGAAGCTTGAGTTTTGAGGGTGCTAGAAACAATAGACTGTGACGGTACTATTTTGCATTGCCTGTAATGAGGCGATATTAGCGATCCTAGTGGTGAGCACCTATCTAATGTTTGCATATTTACTACGTATTGAGCTTCGCGACTGTATATACTAGACTGTGATAGTTCTTTAACACAAATTAACACCAAGTACTTTTATTCACCACATCTTTATGTCAAAATGGATAATTCTGTATACTGAAATCTTGCATTGTTTTGTTTTAGTTCGTAAATTTTCATATCATTGTATTATTTTGTTATGTCTGGCCACTGGAAAAATGTATCAAACATATTATGAAGAACATGAACATGTACACATTTTTCCTTTTATCATTCTGTTGGCAGAGAGACTACAAATTATGATGGTGAAATAGAGGCTATACACATTGCTCTCCGACAATTATTAAATCTTCCCTTAAATAAATATAACAAGACAGTAATTCTTTCAGATTCTAAAGCTGCAATTCAGGGAATATGTTCAAATGCTACAAAGAAGTCAACAAAAATAAGAGAATGCTACAAAATGTTAACACAACTCCAAAAAGTTAATAAGATTGTCCGTCTCCAGTGGATTCCAGCACACTGTGGAGTCATGGGGAATGAAACCGCAGACACACTTGCCAAGAAAGGCACAACAATAAAACAAAAATCTAAATTTAATTTCTCATATTCCTCAATAAAACGCTTGATCACTACAAAATTTTCTCATTCATATCTACAAGAAATAGAATCAAATGCTAAAGACAAAAAATGGATTACACTACTTCCCAACCCAGATATAATCCCCCAGAGACCAAGGAAAACAGCAGTTGCAGCATTCAGACTATTGACAAATCATGACTGTCTAGCAAGTCATCTCTACAGAATAGGCATCTCAGCTTCACCCATATGTCTCCTGTGTAACGATCCGGCAGAAATGAATGAAGGCCACTTGCAGACCTGTGAAGCATTAAGATCAGAAGAAACTACAGTTCAAAAGTATTGGAAAGCACGACTGCTAATGGCGTCATTGCCAGATGCAAGGCACTAGACAACAACAACAACATATTATGAAGAATGAGAATGAGACAGTCCAAAGCCACACTGTTAACAAAACGGTTTTTTGTACGAATTCATTTCTTACACATATGGGAAAGCTACTAGTAAAATATTATAAAAATTACTCAAGAAATGATGTAAGTATACACCGAAGCAAATATGATACCGCACCTAATAGCATTGAACTCTAAACCTTCAACACATTCTCCTGTAAAATGTTGTCTTTGTGGTTGACGACTACATCATATGCTAAAACTGTAAATAGAGAAGTTGATTTTTACACACCTGAATATTGTCTTTGCGCTGACATCACAGAAATACATGCGTCCATCTCTATAATCGAAGTCAAGAGCCACCACGTTCATGAGGTCCTGGTGGATGAGGGAGTACACAGAGGCGTCCAGGGACATGTTGCGCACGTAGTACTTGTTTGTGAATACGAGCCAGGGCTGGGTCTTGTCTCGGCGCTTGCATGTATGCTCATCAGTTGCCCGTTCGTAGAACTCCTCGTTACATTTGCAATAGTACGAGCCTGGCGTGTTGGAACAGTACTGCGAACACACGCCAGGTGTCTCCACACATTCATCAATGTCGACACAAGCTTTCCCATCCTCCAGCAGCCTGGAACAACGAACATGGTTCAGATTATAAATCAGGAATTAAAACTGCTACGATACAAATCTGACTCTTCTGAGTCAAGACGACAAGGCTGTATCAAGAATTTCAAGTTGTACGCAACATACTGAGTTTCTTTCATGAAATTGTTTTAGAAAATTTATTTATTCCTTGATAATGTGTGTGGAAAAATGCATATGTTGTTGTTGTTATTATTATTATTATTATTATTTCCTATACAAATATTATACATTCCAATCTTCAACAGAGGAAATTCTCTTCAAAACATGTGACTGGTACTCAGTCAATAAATTGGTATTAAATTGTAACAAAACTAACATAATTCAATTTAAATCCTGTGCAAATTCAACCTCGCAAACTTCTAGCGCAATAATTAACAACAGATCCCTATTAGAAACAACAACAACAACCAAATTTCTTGGCTTAAAAATCGATAATGTGTTAAAATGGAAAAATCATATTAAAGAAATTACCCCCAAACTAAATTCAGCTTCTTTTGCTATTAGATCTATGCAAAATATAGTAAATATCAATACCTTAAAAACAATATACTTCGCATACTTCCACTTGGTAATGAGTTTTGGAATAATATTCTGGGGAAATTCCACAGATAGTAACAGTATATTTCTATTACAAAAAAGAGTAATTAGAATAATAGTAGGTGCAAAATCTAGGGAATCTTGTAGGACTATTTTCAAAAAACTACAAATAATGCCCATGGCTTGTCAGTATATCTTTTCATTAATAATCTTCCTCGTATGTAATCGTGAAAACTTTGTAACTAATTCAACAATTCATAGCATAAATACACGTCAAAAAATGACTTTCATACTCCATCGGCAAGTCTATCGTGCTATCAAAAAGGAGTGCGTTATATGGCAGTAAAAATGTTTAATAGCCTCCCTATCGATATAAGAAATGAAACTCAAAACATAAGATTATTTAGCGCCAAATTAAAGAAGCACCTAATTTCTCACGCCTTCTATTCTATAGGTGAATTCATGACATTCAATAACGCTTCATGAAATTGATACTAAAACTATGTGTTGCACTAGTAGACTATATTGTAAATCTCGTCTGTATATATTTCATCTAGACTGTGACTATAAATTAAGACTTTATAATAGTATTAAGTTTTTTGACTTGTTCCATATTCTAGCTCTAAGCAATGTATGAATACCATGGAATGTTAATAAATACAATACAATACAATACAATATACCGTACATTGTTGTTCTTTAGTCAACTGTCCGAAGACAGCTCTGACCACTCTTAAAAGAGAACAGTTGAATGCAAAGCATAACTTACTTGTAGCCCTGGTTGCACTCGCAGTAGTAGCCAGTCAGAGTGTCGACGCACTTGTGTCCACACTGATGCACCTCCACTTTGGAGCACTCGTCCACGTTGCAGTGCAGAGGCTCGTCGCTGTCATCAGTGCAGTCAGACACTTTGTTGCACACCAGCTGGTTGTCGATGCACTGTCCGTTGTTACACATGAATTGGCCTTGTGCGCACTGAGGTTTTTCTTTTTCTGGAAAAGTGTATTGAGTTAACAATAAGCTATTGCTATGCATTACTACTTTATGTTCTAGACCATGACTTAGTAAGCAAAAAAGTTTATTTAGAAAGAGAAACAGTCAGAACCTATATTAAGGTAAAATCCTGTAAATCTCCTGTTATCCAACTTTTGAAATCGAACCAATTTGAAATCAGTACACTATTACGAGTCGAGGTCAATTTTCATCAATGATATTAAACCTCAGTGTAAAAGACTAATTTTCCGACAATATATACCGTAATGGTGCTTTACCTTCCACTAAAGTAAGTTTATTTTTCTAGGAATTCTAACTAGTTAAGAGTTACAGAAAAGGCATATTATATTGTGTTCTTAATTCCTCACAACTAATTTCACTGAGAAATATTGAAATATCGGGTTGATTGTTTTAGCTTGTTGCAAATCAGAATATGTGGTGAAACACGTAGAGATAAATATACACATAGAAAATTATTACTGGAATTGTTTCTAATATAGATCTGTTACTGCGACTCCAATAGTTAATTTGCTTCTTTTTTCATATTTTATTTAGTTCAAAATTAAATCGAACCACGGATATTCGGGATCCCAAACAGATTCCTTTTCATAACTGTACTTTGTAAAGAATATACAATGAAACCTCTCCTTATGGACACCTCCAAGATACGGACACTCCTCATATTCGGACAGATTTTTATGTCCCAACTGAAATAATATAAAAATGATAAATTTAACTCTCGTTTACGAACACTCTCAGAATCGGACACGGACAGCTGTTTCACAGTTCTAAAGCTTGCTTTACCTCCTGACTGCGGACAAAACTTAGATTTCAAGACCTAATGTGTTACAGAAATGGAAAATTTAGTTTTGAGAACTGTAAAGAAATTCCTTAAAATGAAAGAAGACGATAAAGGTCTTGCAGGCTACCACTAGCCCAGCTTCTGAAAAAGCGGGTGGATAAACAGAGTCATAAAATTTAACCTGCCTGATGGGTCCAAGGTTTCCGCGATCGTGAAATTGTATTCGACACATGATAGGGTTAATAGGATTATTCTCTTCACTTCAATCAGTTGTTCTCTTTCGAGAGACATGGCACCTGAATGTAAGTTGAAAACTGTAAATTACAGTACTGCATAACTATAAACCTAGAATAAAATTGCATGGCACAGTACTGTATTTTCCTTTTTCGGTCTTATCTACTGTAGTTTAATGTTGCAAAGAATTTACTGTAGTGCTGTATACTGCATTCAGAATTAAACTACAGTAATACATTTCATTTAAAGTGTGAAGGGATACATAATGCATATTATAAATTTACAGTTAGATTGAGGAACCTCCCTCCCAATAAAGGACACCTCCCAGATGCGGACAGATTGTTACGTCCCTTCGATGTCCGTAAATGAGAGATTTCACTGTATACAGTAGTATGTTAAATTAGTTCGTTTATATGATGGAGGAGATTAAACCTGGACGGCCTTCAGAGACCAGGAGCAGCAGGAATGACGCGTCGCCGTCCAGGCAGTGTCGGTTCTAACGTGGCAAGTGCAGCATGCCCAGTGAATATAACAATGAAATGTTCCTACTAGCCTTATGGACCCAGGAGGAGGAGAAAGAGGGGGAGGAGGAAATGCGAGAGGTTAGAATGTGGGTCCACGTGATCAATACCAAAAGATCTGGTTTTGATGAACATTATTACCTTTTCCAGATCTCTTGAGAGACAGATTTTACAAAGTCTCAAGAAAAATTTTACAAATTCTTGGCTCAAATGCCAAGCACAGCAAGTGCTCTTCAGTTCAAACAATGATACAGTGACAATTTATAGATCACCACGTGGTTAGCTATCCTGGCTGTTTCCTGAAGACGTGAGAATGTTCTGCATAAAATATTGCTGCTTCTTGCTCCTTCCCTCTTCTGCCCACTAAGGCAATGCAAGGTGCCACGACTCCTCAAATCTCAAGACTTCTTTGAAAAAGGCGTTTGCTATCCCTTGCTTATAGTTTATTCACAAGAGAAAAATTTTCTCCGAGTCTTACCTTGCCATGACTTGTCTCTAGTGGCTATCCAGCTTAAAATTAACAGTTTTCGTACTGACAACAATCCAGCAGAAAAGCAGTTTTCCTGCTAGAGGCGCTTATTTTATTCTTAACAATAGCAACAGCTTTTATAGGTTATGTTCTCCCCTGAGGGCAAATATCATTTTGAGGAGCAACTGTAATTACAAATCTACTATCAGCAATCCCATATTTAGGTACTTACTTAGTACCGGAGTTAGTTTCAGGTTTTAATGTTGAGTATAGAAGTGGTGGTTTTGCATTATTTTTTTTGGCTGAATATGCTAATATTTTGTTTATGAGAATATTATTTTGTATTATTTTTTTAGGTAGTGATATCAATTCTGTATTTTTTACTTTAAGCTCTCTTTTATTTTATATTTATTTGAGTTCGTGGTACGATAGCGCTCTATAAGACAGTTGGGACCCATATAGTGGCTAGTCAATAAAAAATTTTAATTCCGCATACACGTCAGAGAAGTTGTTGAAACTTCAGAGCTAACACCTGCGTAACACTAGCATTCTACTACTCCAGCATTTCGCGAATAATAGCTACACGACAGCCAGTTCTTTTACAGTATCCATCTGGTCTCTTAGACAAGAAGTTTCATCTGCACCCACGTAGGTACAATCGAGGTAAGCACCCTTGCCAATTCAACTATCTTGGAATGGTGCATCCAGAAAGTATCTGGAATCGATAGCGAAGTGTGAAGGAGTGACCCAACCATAAGCACCCCCAGCAGGAACATAGTGCGTCTGACATGTAAAACTATTCCTCCCTATCTCGCCCATTATCCCTGAGCCGTTGTAAACAAACCAATTTAACATCCTGTGCATAAAACAAGGATATTCTAATTAATACCACTGATTTATTGAAATTTAAACTCACTAGCACATCCAACTTCATCTGAGTTGTCACCACAGTCATCTTCCCCGTCGCAGCGATATGTAGTTCGGATGCACTTGAAGTTCTGGCAGGTGAATTCTGCACTGCTGCAAGTCTTGTATTGAGAGTTGCAGAACTTGCCTTCGTCAGTGCCGTCACCGCAGTCATTGTCATGATCACACATCCAGCCCTGAACGTACACAATCAATATTACTCTTTGTTACATTGGTGAACATTTTTCTGCTGTTGATAATAAAGAGAAAATGCATTGTATATATGAAGTCATACACACAATTAGCTTCAAATAAAACACAAAACATTTCAATGTAACATCATATTCAGCATGTTTTGGTATTAGATCTATGCAAAAGATAGTAAATATCAAAACCTTAAAAACAATATACTTTGCATACTTCCACTTGGTAATGAGTTTTGGAATAATATTCTGGGGAAATTCCACAGATAGTAACAATATATTTCTATTACAAAAAAGAGTAATTAGAATAATAGTAGGTGCCAAATCTAGGGAATTGTGTAGGACTATTTAAAAAAAAACTATAAATAATGCCCATGGTTTGTCAGTATATCTTTTCATTAATAATCTTCCTCGTATGTAATCGTGAAAACTTTGTAACTAATTCAACAGTTCATAGCATAAATACACGTCAAAAAATGACTTTCATACTCCATCGGCAAGTCTATCGTGCTACCAAAAAGGAGTGCATTATATGGCAGTAAAAATGTTTAATAGCCTCCCTATCGATATAAAAAATTAAACTCAAAACATGAGATTATTTAGGGCCAAATTAAAGAAGTACCTAATTTCTCACGCCTTCTATTCTGTAGGTGAATTCATGACATTCAATAACGCTTCATGAAATTGATACTAAAACTTTGTGTTGTACTAGTAGACTATATTGTAAATCTCGTCTGTATATATTTCATCTAGACTGTGACTATAAATTAAGACTTTATAATAGTATTAAGTTTTTTGACTTGTTCCATATTCTAGCTGTAAGCATGTATGAATACCATGGAATGTTAATAAATAGAATACAATACAATACATAATGATTCAGTGACACTTTCATTTCAGATCAGATGCTTTATACTTCAAGTTCAAGGGCTAGGATGAGTCGAAGAAAGGAAGAAGATCGGGACAGGGAAGGTTTGGTGAAGCAGACAAATACTTATGATTAATAACTTACTTATTTAGGAGTTAAATAAGTGAAGGATTAGAACATCCCATACCATCACGGGCCTTGCATAAAATAGAACGATAGCATTTCGACAAGACACAGGAATATAAGATATTACAAGAAAGCCGAAGAAAATGGTCCTTACCCTGTTTATACAGCGACCATTGTCGCATTTGAATTGGTCTTCAGCACAAGGGGCTGGCGAGGCACACTTGTGCAAGGTGGTGTTCTCGTCGGCCCCGTCCACGCAGTCTGGGTCGCCATCACACAGCCACTTGCGAGGGATGCACTGAGCTCGATTCCACTTCTTGTTTTCTGTGCACGTGAATTCTGTCTCCTCGTCGCACTTTCGATCATCTGCAAATATTTACAGAATTACCAATATAAATGAATGAATGAATGAATAAATAAATAAGTAAATAAGTAAGTAAATAAATAAGTAAGTAAATAAGTAAGTAAATAAGTAATTAAATAAGTAAATAAGTAATTAAATAAATAAATAAATAAGTAAGTAAATAAGTAAGTAAATAAGTAAGTAAATAAGTAATTAAATAAGTAAGTAAATAAGTAATTGAATAGGTAAGTAAATAAGTAATTAAATAAGTAAGTAAATAAGTAAGTAAATAAGTAAGTAAATAAATAAGTAAGTAAGTAAGTAAATAAGTAAGTAAGTAAGTAAATAAGTAAGTAAGTAAATAAGTAAGTAAATAAGTAAGTAAGTAAATAAGTAAGTAAGTAAATAAGTAAGTAAATAAGTAAGTAAGTAAATGAGTAAGTAAGTAAATGAGTAAGTAAGTAAATGAGTAAGTAAGTAAATAAGTAAGTAAATAAGTAAGTAAGTAAATGAGTAAGTAAGTAAATAAGTAAGTAAGTAAATGAGTAAGTAAATAAGTAAGTAAGTAAATAAGTAAGTAAGGAAATAAGTAAGTAAGTAAATAAGTAAGTAAATAAATAAGTAAATAAATAAATAAACTGAACAGATTTGGGGCCACAGCTGTGAAGTTACATTTACAATCATATTAATTAAAATATTTCATTCAGTATTCAGTACATCTGAAAGTATAATACACATATTTATTTTCTTCTTTACTTGATTATTCTAAGGACCCTGTATCAACTACTAAGTTATTTAGAGTTGATGGAATTTGTGATAGTGAGATGGTATTTGGCGAGATGAGGCTGAGGATTCGCCATAGATTACCCGACATTCGCCTTACAGTTGGGGAAAACCTCAGGAAAAACCCAACCAGGTAATGAGCTCAAGCAGGAATCGAACCCATGCCTGAGCGCAACTCCAGATCAGCAGACAAACGTGCTACTGCCTCAGCTACGCTGGTGACTAATACACATCTTAAAGAGAGGCATTTTTAAAATTATGTTTAATTCTCGGTCTTTAAATGTACTACCCAATGAGACATGGAATTTATTCTTTTTAGCCTCATTTTTTATATTACAGAGAATGTGGATTTTACTTCTGCATTAGACTGACACCATACTTCAATCCTTTTGGTATTATATTTGCTTCTTTGTCTCATTATATGGTTCTTTTCAATATTAAATTTGGCTCTGATTGACTGGAAAAAAAAACAACTCTCGTGAAATAACAACAACTGAATAGACTACAGTGGACTTTATGTTGTCAGCAAACAGCTGGATACATTAAGAAGATTGATTAAAATTATGTTTCGGTAAAAATGTTACGTTGTAACATATTTTAGAATTTGCTGACTGATATTTTAGTTAGTTTTGTCAGAAAATAACTTAGATGTGGACAGCTACCTTTTAGAAACGACATAGTGTTCTGAAAAAAGAAAATATTTGGAGTGCAAGGTACGAATTTTTCTGGAAAAATTGGCTTCAGCATTAGATTATTTATTACATTAAGTCTGAAGACTCCAGTCGTTGGAGAATAAATTTAAAACCAGAGCACAACTTACTGCATTGATGCCGTTCGTCCTCATCCGAGTTGTCCAGGCAGTCGTTGTCTCCATCGCAGATGTAGATGCGGGGAATGCAGTTGCCATTGTCGCACGTGAACAGATCTCCAAAGCATGTTCGGCCTTCTGACTTGCAGTACTCCGGCGGTTCATCAGAACCATCGCCACAGTCATCGTCGCCATCACAGTACCAGGTTGCTGGAATGCATCGGTGGTTGGGACACCTGTACATAACATGATACACCGTCAGTACTATAGAGTCAAAGGTTATGACATTAACACTTAACAGTTAACCTAATCTTCAGTGTGGTTATTACTTATTAGAAGTCAGTAAGTGATCATTATCGCAAACTATAATTCATGATAATTAAATATTAATTTATATATATTTATTTAAACTTCACTATCAACAGAAGCAAGCTTCCAATTACAGGTGGCTTACATTGATACATACACAAAATACATAATAGGAAAAAACAAAACAAGCAATACAAACGAAAGCAAGAAAGATACATAATACAGTTGATGCCAGAATATAATATTGCAGTTAATATTAGTTCCAAATGTCGATAAAATAATGCAAAATTATTTCAAAATTAGAGTCAAAAACCTTATAATACACTTATTCATAATTTAAATATCTAAGGAAATACAATTCTTTTTAATATCGTATGAAATTTGTCAACTGTTAAACTGAAAGCTAATTGAGAATCACAGTTTAAAGACAGAGAGTTAAGTATTACACATAATAAACAATGGAGAGTTCTTGAAGAAAACAGTTCTAGGAATGGGAATAACAAAAGGTTGCCTATGACGTAATTCTGTTCTTTTTACATTGAACTGAAGGAATTTAAGAATATCACAATTATTCAATATACTGCTAACAGTCTTATAGAGTAAAATTTGGATATTTATTATTCGTCTAGATTTTAAAGTTTCATAATTAAATTAAAAAAGTAACTGATTATATGAAATTTGCTTTTCATAAGATGACACGTGATGTTTTTTTAAAATATAAGTAATGTAAAAATCTTCTCTGTATCCTTTCTATTTGCATCTGATGGGACTGGAACTGAGGTGACCATATAATAGACGTATACTCTAGATTACTCCTGTTACTAAATCTACGAATTACTCTGTGAAAAGATTTATTAAATCTACATACTTAGACATCAACAAACAAAATTTGATAACATAATCTCAAGGGAAGAAATGGAACTCTCTGCATCAAAATACACAGTTAATTCCCGATTTACCACGAAAATCGTCTGTAGCTGCATTTAGATTGGCAACAGGCCATGATTGTTTGGCCAAACACCTGCACAGAATTGGAATATATCAGTCCCCTAACTGCCCATTGTGCAACTCAAACCAAGAAATGGATTCGGAACACCTTAAAATCTGTGCTTCAGTGGCTGGCCATGATAATATCTTTGAAAAATATTGGAGTGCAAGAGGTCATATGACTTTATTGTCAAATGCCTGGCATTAGAAAACAACAACAACTTATGTGTAAAATAAATACCCAAATCCTTAAATGATTCTACTCTAAGTAATTTCACACCATTAATTTCATACGAATTTTGAGCAATTATCTTATTTTTAGAATAAGTCATAAAGCAACATTTATTAGGATTTAACAGAAAGAAAATTGTCAATATTCCATCTATATAGTCTGTCCAAATAATATTGTAGATGTAATCTTCATCTTATGATGTTTGGGTGACGTATATACGTCCGTTGATGTGACATATTAATGAATTAAATACTATTATAGTCACAATCATTAATATGTCACATCAACGGACGTATATACGTCATCCAAACATCGTAAGATGAAGATTACATTTGTAAAGTTTCTTTCCAGCCCTAAGCAGTGCTGACTAAGATCAGACGCTATGGACAGTACTCGCTGGGCTGCAGATCCGGAGCTGCGTTCGGGCTTGGGTTGGATCCCCCTTTGGACTTTGGTTTCTTCGGAGGTTTTCCCCAGCCGTGGGACTGAAGCCGGATGGTCTATGGCGAGTCCTTGGCATCAACCCCTTTGATTTGATTACCCCCTTTGATTTGATTACCTGGTTGGGTTTTTCCGAGGTTTCCCCCACCGAAAAGGCAAATGCCGGATAATATTTTGGCGAATCCTCGGACCTCATCTCATCTCACTATATCTCGCCAAAATGTAAAAAAAATGTTAAAAAATTGTACAAAATTGTAAAAATTGTAGAAAATTACTAAATTGTAAAACTATAAAAATTTGTAAAAATTGTAATTAAAAAATTGTAATTGTAATATTGTAAAATGTTGACATGTTCCACATCTTAAAGCTTCATTGCTCATGTAAGATCTATGGAATAAAATAAATGAATGAATGAATGAGTATAACAGAGTCGCCAGTATGAAAGGATAATTCCGAGCCTTTGGCGTGAGATGAACTCGATAGCTCAGTGGTAGAGCGCCTGACCGGAGACCAGGAAGTCGCAGGTTCGATATCCGCTCGAGGTTGTGAAATTTTTCTTTCATACCATGGCATGATTGTGACTATAATAGTATTTAATTCATTAATATTGTAGATCTAAAGCTTCACTACTGAAAGAAGAAGAAGAAGAAGAAGAAGAAGAATGTAAACACTCACAAAATAAAAAAAGATTTTAATTAAAAAAAAAAGAACTGTATTGTAATATCTTGCTGTGATTGGAGATATATGTCTGCAGAAAGGAAATTCAACCCGTTGCCAAGTTGTTACCTGAAGCTGTTTTGAGGACAGGTCCGCTGGGCACAATGCAGCGGGTCCTCATCGCTGTTGTCACCGCAGTCGTTGTCTCCATCACACAGCCAGTATGGTTCTACACAGATGTTTGTCTTTTCGCACTTGAGATGGTTCACTGGGCAGGATGTGTTGCGTGGACAGCGATCATGAGTCTCATCAGAAGTCACGTTGTCTTTACAATCGTTGACGCCATTACAGACCTTAGAAATACCACAGAACTGGTTAACATCTCGAATACTTTACGACTGAAGTAGAAAGTTACGATTCTCTGCAATTTTCCAGCATACGCGGACTTGTAACAGACACTGACACTAAATTA
Organism: Periplaneta americana; assembly: GCF_040183065.1. NCBI lineage: Eukaryota > Metazoa > Arthropoda > Insecta > Blattodea > Blattidae > Periplaneta > Periplaneta americana. Next base: position 187,982,965 of record NC_091123.1, on the reverse strand, counting down.
ACCTGTTCATCTTAAGGAAGTCACAGATGGAGCAAACAGAGTCATGATTAGATCATGTCTGAGTTGAAAAATACAAGAATGATTCTTTATACCGTGCATGTTGATAATATACTACAGAATCTCCTATTTATAAATCACCTCGGTTAGTCATATGGGGATAGAACACTCGTAGGAAAGCAACTATTGGGTGGTGGTAATGTATATGGACAACAGAAAATTAAATAAAATCATTACTTCGTTTAGATGAATTCTGAAAATGCCCTCCATTGCAATCCAGATACAATAATTGGCACTCCTGGAGTAAGTTCTGGGACACTCTTAGATATAATCCTAGCTAATGCAACCCAAATATTTTTTATGCTCGACCATGCCGAAATGTAGTAATTATACACCTGGTAGTAGCCCTTTAATGGACCTCATTAAAGTACACCTATTCATTAAAGTTCAGGTGTTCCACCAATCAGAAAATACCATTGTAGCAATATGAAAGCGCAAGTATCGATTATTCTCGGATATGCAATAGAAAGACAACTAGTTCTGTTACTCTAATAATTAGCGTTAATTGCAAATAATATTCAAATAAATTCAATTTGTCATCTCGTTTTTCAATGTCTAATTCAATTTCAAGGTTATATCAAGATTAATGTTTATTTTACTCTCTAGATTATATCAAGGTCAATGTCGACATTTGTTTCTCGGAAAAAATCAATACTTTCGCGTCTGCACACATCTCACAATTTACGAGGTATTGCACAAGGTCAGTTCCGCTCCTCAGTCAGATAAGAATAACATGAATACTTATGAATAATTTCATAATAATTTCGTATGAAAATTATGAAACTCACTTGCGCTCGTTTCATAAACATACTCGCGTCTTAATTACTACCATTATAGGCTCATTGCATAATGTACTATTACATGATACTGGATGTCCATGAAACATCGTTCTACATTTTTTTATGGCTTTTATGTTTTACATAACAGTTAGAAATAAATATCTACACTGTTCTAAATTGTACCAAACAATACTATAGGCCTACTGTAGGATACTGCACAACTACAGAGACTGACGACTTCCAACACGAATCACTGGAGCCAAGTGATGTATTATTCACTGACTATCATATTATCACCTATAATCTAGCAAATTACACCTCTCCTCCCACCAATAGAAGCAAACAACAGGCAGAGATAGTGGGGCGACTTATAAATAAGAAATTCTGTGTGCATTACACAGTATCCAATTACTGTGCGTCATTTAGAGTACAAGGAGCTAACACAAAATTTACCAACCTGTGACATAGGAATGCAGCGGTGATTGGCACATGTGAATTCTCCTTTGGCACAAGGAGGGTAATTACATTCCAACTCATCTGAACCATCTCGGCAATCATTTTCATGATCACATTTCCACGATTTAAATATACACCTTCCATTAGCACATCTGAACTCATTTGGACTACAAGAATGGAAAGCTGCAAATGAAGAAAATTCCACTGTATCATAATATTCATAGGCAGTGTTTGAAATGTCAATTTATATTGTATAATGACGTATTGAAATTATTTCGTTAATTATATCTATAATAGAACAAAATGGCTGTTCTTAATGGAGGACAGGAATGAAGCAGGTTGAAAGAGGTCGATTTTGTTATTGTTCCATGAACTGCTTCTGGAGAAACTAAAATTATTTGAAAGCTTGTTCATAATTGAGGATATTACGTTGTTAACATTAGTTCACATTAAGCTTCAATTCCGGTACTCACTGCAGTATTGCTCGTCCTCATCACTGTTGTCCCCGCAGTCGTCGTCCCCGTCACACGCCCACATGCGTGAGATGCACTTGCCATTGCGACAGTAAAATTTGTTAGCTTCACACGACAAGTTCTTGGCAACACACATTCGGTTTTCATTTACCAGTTTCATCGTGTCGTTGCACCTGCATTCAGCCTGTAGTAATGAGACATTTTTAAAACTTACATAAATCTCAACATGTTATCTTTCACAAAGTTTAATGTAGTACTGGTTCATGAATTATTTAGTGACATTCGAAGTTATACAGTAGATACATATGGCAGAATTGTGGAAACATTTTCAAAATACTTTAAATATTGCAAATTGTTTTGCTTCATATGAATACCTACTATATTGAAAGTGTCAGGAATCTTCTATTTCACATCAATAAATTTAAGAATGCAGTTATATTGTCAGACTCCAAAGCACCTATTCTATCAATAGTCTCTAAACATACACCTTCATCTCAAACAGCAGAAATAACTAAAATGCTCTCTCAATTAATATCACTCAATAAAAGAATTGTATTCCAATGGATACCATCCCATTGTGGAATCCTGGGAAACGAGAATGTGGATGCTTTAGCAAAGAAGGGCAGCACTGCTACTTACAGACCTGTTACTAAATCTACGTATTACTCTATGAAAAGATTTATTAAATCTACATACTTAGACTTCAACAAACAAAATTTGATAACACAATCTCAAGGGAAAAAATGGAACTCTCTGCATCAAAATCCACAGTTAATTCCCGATTTACCACGAAAATCGTCTGTAGCTGCATTTAGATTGGCAACAGGCCATGATTGTTTGGCCAAACACTTGCATAGAATTGGAATATATCAGTCCCCTAACTGCCCATTGTGCAGCTCAAACCAAGAAATGGATTCGGAACACCTCAAATCTGTGCTTCAGTGGTTGACCATGATAATATCTTTGAAAAATATTGGAGTGCAAGAGATCAAATGACTTTATTGTCAAATGCCTGGCATTAGAAAACAACAACAACAACAACAACAACATACCTACTACATTAGTAGGTTCTTTCTAGGTACCGGTAAATATGGATGAAAATTTTACCGAATAATCACAGTCACTTTCAAAATAGCCTGTATCAGTATTTGCTTGAAGCAAATATGAACAAAATTACCGTCTTACATATAGATTCTTTCAAAATAAAAATAAAACGGAATAAGCTGTATCTGCAAAGTTTAATCATTAATCAATTTGGTATGAACTTTTTGAGTGTTTGCACCAAGAAGGCCAAGATAAAGAGAAAAGAGATAGCCATTATTTCTGAACTACCAGTATGTATCTACTTAACATCAGAGATTGCTGAAAAAGAGGGAACATATCTGCTGAATCAACTGCCGAGAGATATTCTTCTGAAAATTATCTGTACAGTCCTGGAGAACAGTTGTTTGTAACAGATCCAACAGTTAGGTTCACTCTTTTTCTCGACTTTCCTGGTGATGGAGCTGATACATAGCTCCAGAATGTTGGAGAACTTCACATCTCTGTGGCGTAAAAAATATTAAAACACGTCGAACATCATGAAAGTCTAAAAAAATTATAATTATTAATCTATTTACTGAATACATGTTTGAAATTACAAATTTTTTAACGTATTACAGAAATATTATCTGATTATTCATTCAAATAACTTTACAGAAATATAATATTTTAGTGACCATCATATTCTCAACCTTAAGTTCCTAACATTGAAACAATAAAATAATTTTGGTATGGCCTAATATTAATCAAGGGTTTCAATTTTCAAGAACTAAATATCAAATTAACAGTAAACCTAATCAGCAAAGTTAAGGTTATGGTGCTCTGCAATAACAAGCTATGTGTAAGAAGTGGGTGTTTGGCAGTAAGTAATCAATCAATCAATCTTCTTAATGTATCCTGCTGTAACGTTGTTTTCATTAACAAAGAAATACCTTTGCAAATCTGCGTTTTTGACATTTGAATTAGTATTAATGATAGTTTATATGTATAAGTTTCATGTATTATTCGTCAAAATCTCGTTATTGAATTAGTTATTTTGATACATTAATTGTGGCAACTATACCGTGGTATGTGTACATAATAATAATAATAATAATAATAATAATAATAATAATAATAATAATAATAATAATAATAATAATAATAATAATAATAATAATAATATTTATTTCATTCAAAAGACTGTACATTGCAGCATAGGAAAATGTCATGTTAAAAAAAACATTTAAATACTAAAAAATTATTTACAAGTAAGCAATATGTTCATAAATATATATATATATATATATATATATGTTCATAAATATATATATATATATATATATATATATATATATATATATATATATATATTGATGTACCGAAGTACATATGATATTTCCATGCAGATATTCTGCGTCATCACATGATGAAAGAGTGATGGAGCGGAGAAAAATTCTCTCCGGCGCCGGGATTTGAACCCGGGTTTTCAGCTCTACGTGCTGATGCTTTATCCACTAAGCCACGCCGGATACAATCCCGACGCCGTTTAGAATCGTCTCAGATTAAGTTCCAACTCTGGGGTTCCCTCTGGTGGCCGCCCTCTACACTACGTCATAGATGTCTATGAACGCAGGACCGAAGTCCATACATGTGTTGAGGTGCACTCAGATGAGTGACTGATTGGCCGGGATCCGACGGTATGGGCGCCATCTTAAATCACAAAGTGATTTATTACGCATATCATATATATATATATATATATATATATATATATATATTGATGTACCGAAGTACATATGATATTTCCATGCAGATATTCTGCGTCATCACATGATGAAAGAGTGATGGAGCGGAGAAAAATTCTCTCCGGCGCCGGGATTTGAACCCGGGTTTTCAGCTCTACGTGCTGATGCTTTATCCACTAAGCCACGCCGGATACAATCCCGACGCCGTTTAGAATCGTCTCAGATTAAGCTCCAACTCTGGGGTTCCCTCTGGTGGCCGCCCTCTACACTACGTCATAGATGTCTATGAACGCAGGACCGAAGTCCATACATGTGTTGAGGTGCACTCAGATGAATGACTGATTGGCCGGGATCCGACGGTATGGGCGCCGTGGATGCTTAGTGGATAAAGCATCAGCACGTAGAGCTGAAAACCCGGGTTCAAATCCCGGCGCCGGAGAGAATTTTTCTCCGCTCCATCACTCTTTCATAATATGTTGATAAGTTACATACAAGGAAACAATCACATTTTATAATATCGTATAGACAATTCTCCTTAAAGGGTATACAGCTGTATAGAGTTAAAATACTCACCAATATTATATAGTGACCAGTCTTATCTGATGCTTTTCCAATTCACTGCGGGCTAAAGCAGGGAGATGCACTATCACCTTTACTTTTTAACTTCGCTCTAGAATATGCCATTAGGAAAGTTTAGGATAACAGAGAGGGTTTGGAATTGAACGGGTTACATCAGCTGCTTGTCTATGCGGATGACCTGAATATGTTAGGAGAAAATCCACAAACGATTAGGGAAAACGCGGAAATTCTAGTTGAAGCACGGCAAGTAAAGCGATAGGGTTGGAAGTAAATCTCGAAAAGACTAAGTATATGATTATGTCTCGTGACCAGAATATTGTACGAAATGGAACTATAAAAGTTGGAGATTTATCCTTCGATGAGGTGGAAAAATTCAAATATCTTGGAGCAACAGTAACAAATAGAAATGACACTCGGGAGGAAATTAAACTCAGAATAAATACGGGAAATGCCTGTTATTATTCAGCTGAGAAGCTTTTGTCTTCTAGTCTGCTGTCAAAAAATCTGAAAGTTAGAATTTATGAAACAGTTATATGGTTGTGAAACTTGGACTCTCACTTTGAGAGAGGAACAGAAATTAAGGGTGTTTGAGAATAAGGTTCTTAGGAAAATATTTGGGGCTAAGAGGGATGAAGTTACAGGAGAATGGAGAAAGTTACACAACACAGAGCTGCACGCATTGTATTCTTCACCTGACGTAATTAGGAACATTAAATCCAGACGTTTGAGATGGACAGGGCATGTAGCACGTATGGGCGAATTCAGAAATGCATATAGAGTGTTAGTTGGGAGACCGGAGGTAAAAAGGCCTTTGGGGAGGCCGAGACGTAGATGGGAAGATAATATTAAAATGGATTTGAGGGAGGTGGAATCTGATGATAGAGACTGGATTAATCTTGCTCAGGATAGGGACCAATGGCGGGCTTATGTGAGGGCGACAATGAACCTCTGGGTTCCTTAAAAGCCATTAAGTAAGTAAGCCTATTAATTTATTTTTAATTTCTTTCTTAAAAAGGTTCAAGCTTAAATGTCTAATATTGTCGGGTAAAACTTTTTACAAATCTCTACAAAGCTGCTACTGGTAGTAGTGTAGTTACATTGTCCTTTTCTTAAATCATTTTTATGCCTTGTAGAATAGCTATGCACTGAGCTATTTGTAGTGAAATTATTAATATTTGTTTAAACAACTTAAAATATACAAAGACGGTAAAGTTAAAAAGCCTTGTTATTGCAGAGCACCCCTCAATTGCATATGTTGAGACTTACCGTGCCATTTGGTCCTGGGTGGCAGGATTGTGCGCAGCCACCATTATTAATGTGACACGGATTAGCCTGACATTTTTGCCTGAGACTTGAGAAAACATGAATATCTCTTGGCGAGTCTTCCAGTCGTTTCACCATTTCCATCATGTTGGCACCAGTGTGTTTCTCAGCTCTGTACACCCCTCGCAGTTGCAGATCCGTCCAGTACATATAGTTACCGTACACGGTAATTGCAAATGGGTAGATGGTTGCAGATATCAGCACCTATGGCAAGGAACAAATTAAAATCATGCCATGTTTTATAATATAAGATATACTGTATTTGTTATAAAATTATACAACATTAAACGCACCAAGTAAATTTAATAGATTTGAAAGTTACTGCATTTTTGTTGAAATATTTTCATACTTCCTAGACTGACAATGCTACCATTGTAAAAATAAACAATTTTCTTATCGTCTAGACTTATTATTTACGTACAGCAAAGGTTTTTGGTAGAAGAAAGATGTGAAACAAGCCTATATAAAATATTATTTACTTCTCTGTTCGATCCATTGAGTGTAGATCTCTCGATTTTCTCCCTCACAGCATCTGTCCAGTATAACATTCTGTCTTCATAGTCAATAGCTAGACCACTTGGCTGAGATAGGTCTTTGTCTACAATAGCCTTTTTGAGAGAACCTGCCATTGTTGTCCTGAATATTCTTCCTGATGTTCCAAAACGTCCCCAGTCTGTGTAGTACAATGATCTGTGATCGATACAAACAATTATTACTACTTTTGTACAATATAATGATCTCAAACATTTAATATTTAAGTATTTTACAACAACAGCATTTCATACTCTGCTCCTCCGATTTTGAACAATGTCAACTTTGCACTAAAAACTGGAATGTTCAATCAGAAAATCTATTATAATTTAAGTTAAAAGCAGTGTTTTGAATAAATATTAATTTTACATTTTACTTTTTCATATGAAATATCCAGATAATTCACACACGGTATAAAATATAAATCAATCTTCTTAATGTATCCAGCTGTTTGCTGATAACATAAGGTCCACTGTAGTCTTTTCAGTTCTTGTTTTTCATGAGAAATGAGAAGTATTTTGAACAGTGTTCATTATAGATGCCTGTTGCTAGTAGCCAGAGTTGGGGTGTAGTCAATATATACTGCAGAGCTGTGTTTTCTGCAACTGGTACTGTACTGATGATTTTAATTTACTTCTTTTGTGGTTTATGGATGGACAATATAAAAGGAACGGTATAAAATATATTGACGCCAGAAAATTTGTCCAAATTTTGTCGAAAACATGATTCTTATTGACTTATGCAGTTCTTCAGAACCAGTTACTGAAATTTGTATTTTAATGTGAGAATGTTAAAATTCAAATAATAACAACATTTTCACTATGATACACTGGTACTACCGGTATATAACATTTAGAAGACATAAGATGTACTGGTAATAAAATGGATAAATGTTAAATGGGACTAATAGTTTACCAGTATTTGTGGTTTTTATTTTATCAGTTACTTTTTTGTTACACAGTCGCGCAACCAGAATTTGGTTCTGGAGGGGGGGGGGAGGGGCTGAAAAAATTTTCAAAACTGACTATAATACATATGGAAACAAAACTTAATGTGCCATTACTTTATAATTACAGTCTGAATGAAATTTTCTGACGTATGTAAGTACTGTACTGTCCTAAGGTACATTTCTTAGTGACGAAAAGACCTTTCAGGAGTACAAGTAGTACTGGTAGCTACAGGGAGAGTTGCCATTATTGTGGACAGGTTGTGTATTACTGGAAGTAAGTCATTGTTGCAGAGCTTCAACAGATTTTTTGTTTTGGGGGGGAGCTCTGGGGGGAGGTTATCCCTAACTGCCCCTCGATGCGTCAGTGTGTTATAATTGTGTAACTTTCTTTTCAACTTTATTGGAGAGTAAAGCTCTTGGTTACATTCATATTCATATTCAAAAGTGTCCTAATAAGGTTGATTTTGATTAACTGATTGACTAGCGGACTTACTCGTGTTAATTATGTAAGATTTGTGCGGCTTACAGCTGTTTCAGTGCTTCACGCACCATCCTCAGAGCCTACTAGATCTCGGCGTCATCTCGAACTTCTCTGCCTGTTATGTGAGTGTGTTTGATTGTTGAAAGGTGTTGAAGAGTGGAGTCAAATAGTGTGTGTGTAATAGTGTGTCAAATAGTGTGTGTGTAATAGTGTGTCAAATAGTGTGTATTTGACTCCACTCTTCAACACCTTTCAACGATCAAACACACCCACATAACAGGCAGGGAAGTTCGAGATGACGCCGAGATCTAGTAGGCTCTGAGGATGGTGCGTAAAGCACTGAAACAGCTGTAAGCCGCACAAATTTTACATAATTAAAGGCTCATTCACAATGAAAATTAAACATAACGTAAACATTAACATAAGCACATAAACATATGCCACAAACTTAAGTAGCCAAGGCCCATTCACAATGAAAATTAAACATAACGTAAACATAACACGTGTGTGGAAACAAACATACCGAATCAACAAAACTACAGAATCTATTACATAAAAATAGAGAATTGCACAATGACTGACGATGTAGCTATTCAATTTATGTTTCTAATAACTACAATGGCATCAGTATATGGCTTTCAATACTTGAAATCAAAGAAACGGAAATGTAAAATAATCAACTTTTTGTCATATGATTCCATGTTGCGCGCCTAGCTATCATCACGGCCAATAGATCAAAATATTGCCTGTAGGCAAAGCCCATGAGATGTTAAACAAAACGTGAAAACACGCTTTCCGATTGTGTACTGTTTCCAAATCGCATAAACATAAGCATGAAAGTTTGGAGTTTGCAAACTTTCATGTTAATGTCTTATGATTAAGATTAAGTTCATGCTTATGTAATTCATTGTGAATGCTTTCATTAAATAACATGGACACAAGGTTTTATGCTTACGTTATGTTTATGTTTAATTTTCATTGTGAATGGGCCTTAACACGAGTAAGTCCGCTAGTCAATCAGTTAATTATATTCAAGTGTTAAAAGTGTTGTACGCAAGATTCAAAATGGGTTGATTTTGAGGTTATTTTGCAACCCTCAGAAATGTAGCCTAATGCGACCTGCAACATTAGCTCTTCGACTAGCAGAAAATATAATACTAGTAACTTACCCATTGCAAGGATCCACCACAATAGCTCTGGGCCTTTCAACACGAGCAATCATGACCAGATCTGTGCCATCGAGGTTCATAGCATATATGCTGTTGTTCGAAGAGTCTGTCCAGTACACTTTCTTCTGTGTCCAGTCATATGCGATTCCTTCTGGGTTGATGCCTCGGTTGATGATGTTATGAATGTCATTTGTATTTGGATCTGAGCTGGACATCCAAGCAATGCGAGCCCACGGCCTAATCTGAGTGAACAAGAGTCTGTGATCTGCGTAATCAAAGTCCACTCCAACAACGTTGGTTAGGTTTACCTGTCAAAGAACAAAAATAGATTATAGGAATATATATCACTGTTGCATTCTTAATAGCCTCAAGGTAACAAATACATTTTACTCAAAACAGAGGTGAAGAGAACGGCATATCAGAAAATTAGAGGATCACTCCACAGTTACTTTTTGGGCTCCTACACTCGCTAATAGACTGAAATATCAAAGTCACTTTCAATTCATGTGCCATGCAGACTTAAAATCAGTTCTACAACGCAATTAAGAATGAGAAAATAAATTAATAAATTAAGAAATGTCAGTAATTTAGAAATTCCTGTAAAAGAAAAGGAAACTCTTACTTTGGGACTATGGAGCTATCAGGACGCCATTAGATGATGCAGATGCTAGTACAGGAAATATTTCATATTCAGCTGCTCATATTTAACAGAATTACTCAACTTTAAACAAATAATTTTATATACTGATACTGCATTCATTACCGGTACTTTGTAACACGGGTCTAATGCAGAAATATCTCAAGTACAAGTACAATAGAAGGTATCCAAAGAAAAGAACATTTATTTTGGAAAAAGGAAAATTATTTAAATAGAAATAAATGATTCACCATTTAATTACGTGTGAATTAAGGTAAAATGAAGTAAGAAAATAAGGAATTATAAAAATGAGTGCTTATATATAATTAATAAACTGTATTTTCCTATGCGCTACAAAATGTGAGGTGGTTCAATGTGATATAGTGAGTGCAGGGGTGTACACAAGGGGGGAGGGTTATGGGGTTTGAACCCCCCCCCCCCCTTGAACTAAAAAAAAAAACAATATTTAGGTTTGAGTATTCTTTTTAGCCATAATTGTTTTCCCTTCTCTAATTTTTCACTTCAGAGTAACAAAATCTACATCGACATAAGGCATAGTCCTCCTTCCCCTCCTTCAATATAATCCTTGTACTTGGTGTTGTGGCACGTTAGAATTATAGAGAGATCTACCACCTAGTTCCGACCTTGTAATAAAATGAAGCCGACACAATATGGAATTTAACTTGTTTGTTAAAAATTGGATGACTGTAAAAGAATTATAGTAAGTTTCAAAGGTTTTATAAGGGTTAATGAATATAGTTTATAGCATAATATTAATAAATATACCGTAACATAATAATGATAATAATACGCAAAATTTAAAATACCGATAATGTAAACAGTAAACAATTTTAACAATGACGCCCTTCTCCTTCACAAAATTTTGCGTACGCCACTGAGTAAGTGATACAGCCTATTTTAAACATTTCAATTGACAGAAGTGTGTTAAGTGAAAATTATGGTATCGGTAAAATATTATCCAGTGATGGATTCGAAAACAAAAGTAATAAATATTCATATGAATGTAACTTAACTGAAACTTGGTTAATAGTAAATCTTAAGCAGGAGTGTCCTTGTATATCTGCTTGGAAGAAAACATAACTATAGTCGCGACGCTGTTATTCCCGGCGTGACTCCTCCTCTTTGCTTACGTCTTAGGAAGTGAAGGCTCTATAAAGTCTAGGTAGGTAGTATCGTTCGCCATTTTTGTTCTTTCGTTGCCGAGCTACCAGACGAGGGATCTATTTGCCACACCGTTAAACATTATCACGTCGTAGCTCCTATGATAATAAATCAAACGTACTGTAATTGAGCAAATAATTGAGCGGCAAATAACGTCCTCGTGTGCTTTCTGCGAACGCCAACGAAAGAGCCAAAATGGCGGGCGATTGTATTAAATATTTATCGAGCCTTAAGAAATGAATAACTTCATCAGCGAATCACAAGACGCACACGTTTAAATGTAGCCAACCTGCAACGTGATTGGCTGCCGGAAATTAGAGCAACGGGACTATAAGAAATAAATTTTCGCAATAAATGAACACATTAAGTTATTGCTAGTATCATTGGAAGTATTTGTCAGTTTTATGACAAGTGAGAGATCTTAGACGTGATAAAAATTAAATGAATTGTGACTTACGACAGGTTTGAAGGGGACGCTGGTAGAACGTGGATCCAAGTTGATGGCCCTGATCTCTGTGCGGGTTGAGAACACGAGATATTCCGTCACTGAATTGCACTTGCGCCCATCGCCTCCATTTGCAGAAAGGGACAGCTCTCCAGTAGCACAGGCACAGCGAAACTGTGTCTTGTCAGTGCGGGTCGGGTCCAGGGGGTACGAGAAGCACAGCTGGTCACAGCCTCCATTGCCCAACTTCAGACAAGGGTTATGGTCATCCTGCGGCTGATTTGTGACATCGAAGATGGCGATATCTCGAAGACGTGGTAAGTTTGTGCGCACAGAGGAGGGCAGGCTGGTGTTCCCAGGCAGTTTCGAAGCCTTGAACACTGACGCTAAGTTACGATCGACCCAGTAAACGTCACCCATATGGACGGCAATACCCATGGGGTTTGGCAAGTTGCGACGAATGATCTGTAACATTCACGAACATTTTAATTTACAAAATGTTAAGGGAAGAGGATGGTATTTTTTAAAACTTTTTTCCTATTTGGTGTAAAATATTAATTTTTTGTATGTAGAGAGCTCATATCTGTGGCAACTCAACCAAATAAAAATATTTTGAAAAAAATATATATATATTTGGGGGCCCAAATTTGAAAAAAAATATACCCAATGTAGGATTGTACTAAAACCGATATATCTAAACCATTTTTAAAGATAGATTCAAACAGTTTTTTGCAATATATTTGAAAAAGGATGTTCTACAAACTGTCTCTAACATAATTTTGATATTAGTCCCTACGTTTGTAAAATAAACAAAATTTAATAACAATTTTCTGATTTCCTTTCTTGCAAACAAACGGACGTATTTTTAAAATGAAATCAATTAACAAAATTCTGTTACAGAGAAAAGTTTCCTAATAGTCTAAAGAATGTGTGTTCTAAATTTCATGTATTTATCTTTAATAGTTCGGAAATTATATCCATTTTTGTCTGGCAATGTAGCAAAAAAATGAAGTTACTGGAAACCGATAAAAGTGGGCATGTGATTTCAAAATCCATAGCACAGGAAGTTTAAAAATGACATCTCAACATCCGATAAGGGCACAAATATCCACAAAATGTTATGCAATGCATTCCACACATATCAAAGGGTATTTTATAGGAAAAATTTTTTTTTTGAAAATTTAATTTACCGGAAACAACAATAAAAGTGGGCGAGTGATTTAAAAATCCATATCGCAGGAAGTTTAAAAATGGCGACTCAACATCCGATAAGGGCACAAATACCCACAAAATGTTATGCTATGCATTCCACACATATCACAGAGTATTTTAAAGAACTTTTTTTTTTTTTTTTTTAAATTTACTCATTTTTCACCAAAAAATACCATCCTCTCCTCTTAATAAAATCTATTACAAATTCAGAAGCATATTAAACATTTTATACTGTTTTCAAATGCTCGGCAGTATAGAAAGATATTCACCTTATCACATCATATTTTTCTAGTGATATACACTGAAAGAGATATTCATAAACATAAGATTACTTTCACCATAAAATTAAATTTTGCAGTACTGCTAGGGACATAAATGGGGAGAGAAGCAATGTTATCTTATGAAAACAATTCAAGAAAATTGCTTAGCTATAGTTTTCGTACATTTTGAAAACATTAAATTCCAATTGTGATAGCAAGTGGAGACTCCAGAAAGGAACAGCGCTTGTGAGAGAGTACCAGTTCTCTCTGTCTGGTCTGGAGAGCAGTACTTGGAAAGGATTCTTGTCTAGAGTTACATGATGCCCAGGTAACAGGGACAAAGCCCTCAAGTGCTTTGAGTATAAGCTTAGGCTGAAGGGGTAATCTTCCAATTAGCGTCAATTAATAATTCGACTGCTGGTCTGCAACCTGTGACGAGACAGCTTCTGCAGCAGTTGGTAAGCTCTTATGGGAAATTTTATTGTTAATACTCGAATACTCCACATAGGTAATGAATGGGTTTATGTTCATATGAGGAACAAGAAGCGATGCAAGGGTAAATGTTTTGGCATTACAAATTAACTTGGAATTGCAATATGAATACGCAGAATGAGGGAATTATGAGAGAAGATAGAGTAAGGAATGAAATAATAAAACAAAAGTTACAAGTTAACAATAACACTATACAGGGTGGCACACGAAATGTCATACCATTTAATTATCACATTAAAATTTTAATATTGTAGTTTCGATGTTTCTACCTGCGCTAGTGGATGCCAAAATCCATGGAAAATCCGGTAGGTAGCATCACAATTAGGATGTAACCATAGCTACGAGCACAAACATCAATTTGTGAAATGGCGGACAACGGGCGATTGACTGTTGAACACAAGATGAAAGTTGTTCTGTGCTGTGAATAAACAAAACGTTCGATTCTGGGCGAGGAAACCTCCTTGCATACTGCATGAAAAAGAAATGTTTGGGGTAAAAGTTTCTGTATGGGCCGCAATTTCGAGCCACAGAATCATCGGTCCAATTTTCTTCGATGAAACTGTCAACCAAGTTCGATACAAAACCATGCTGGAAAGCAGTTTTATCCTCCATCTCATGGCAAAAGGTCTCACTATGGAAACTCAGTGGTTCATGCAGGATGGAGCCCGTCCACACACTGCAAACACCGTTCTGGATTACCTGCACGAGATGTTTGATCATCGTGTGATGTCACATCGACATGGTGCGGCAAAATGTGGCCGCCTTATAGCCCGGACATTAATCCGTGCGATTTCTTTTTATGGGGATTCCAAAAAAGAGAAAGTCTACCAAAGGGGCCAGAAAATGTGGTGCAGCTCAGAGCTCTTCTAGTGGAGTTGTGTCGAAAAGTGGTGACGAATGTAAGGGTTCGTTTGCAAGAGGTTGTGAGGCAAAACGGTGGTCGTATGGAACATGTTCTGCATTAGAGATAAAACTCCAAATCCTAATTATTAATTCTGTATAATTTTGTAAAGCTTTAATACAAATCAATAAGTGTTACGTGTAAAATAAATGGTATGACATTTCGTGTGCCACCCTGTAGTTGACGAATACTAGGATGACTGAATTACATAAAATGTATGGAAATTGCCGAAGAAAATATTGCTCTACAAGCCAAGAGGAAGTGGAAATCTGCGATGTCCATAACAAAGGTGGCATGATCTATTTGAAGCATATAGACCAGTCATTATCTCGTGAAACCTACCTGGGTGTGAGGGGGGGGGGAAAGTGGATTGGGACGCTTCCCTCCTTCGCTGTTTCCATTTGCACCTAGCTAGCTCACTTACCCCCCCCCACCCCATCATAAGGTTCTTAATGTAAGCTATGGCGCAAGCATGAATTTGGTTCCACAAGTTAATGAATGGCCTATAACAGGCTAAGACTCATCGCATGAAGAAGAAGAAGAAGAAGAAGAAGAAGAAGAAGAAGAAGAAGAAGAAGAAGAAGAAAAAGAAAAAGAAGAAGATTATTCCAATTGTTGTTGGAAAGAGAAAATATATTTGGCTGGAATGAACAATTGGGCAAGAATTAATCTATATCTGATGTATTTAGTATTATTCTTTTTTTTTTTTTTTTTCGTTGTTGGTAACTCTATAGCATCTATTAGATGCTTTATGGTTGTGCTAACAGATGGAGTTACTTGTCAACAATGTGACGCTGAAACGTGTGTTCAGGTTACTGCCCAGCGACAGTCCTGATGTATTTTTGTATTTGTGATGATTGGTTAATTAATATTAACCCGGCACACTCACAATCACACTCACATTCATACAAATTTCCAGAATTCTTCTTCTTCACGAAAAATTCACCGAGCGCCGAGCCCGGGAATCGAACCCGGGACCTCCTGATCTGGAAGCCAGCATGCTGACGAACAGACCACGGAGGCAGTCAGTATTATTCTTGAGTTTAAAGTTAAAACATTTACAATGTTTTGATGACAACGAGAAAACATTATGTACATCCATATTTTTTTTTGTTTATTTTACATATTGTTCATTATTATATTTAGTTCTTAATTTAGAATTTACAAATAAAATAGATTTTTGTTCTAGATATTTTAAGCTTAGCTTAAATGCTACTCTTTGGAAGTAGACTATTTTTTTCTCAGTTCTTACCTGTCTATTTCCGCCACTGTACGACACTTTCTGGATCATATCAAGCTTCGAATCAACCCAATAAACGTCGTGAGTCAACATATCAACTGTTAAGTCGCGTGGATTGCTAATTCCAGATGTTACTATTGGTCCCCAGTTACTGCCATCTAAGTATGATTTTCCTATGCGAGGATACTGTCCATAGTCGATCCAGTACAAGTACCTGTGGAATTTAAATACATAGAATACATATTTCTCCAATATAATCCATCTATTGTAAATTAATTAGCTTACCGGTTAGCAACTAGTTATGAATTCTTCAACGGAAAATATATAGGTAGGTCTATTAATATCATTTACTTACGTACACTTTACATAGTCAATTATAATTTTAATTTTATTTAAATTATATCTCAATACAGGGTTCGAATGAAACTTCTAGATGAGGAGGAACTTAACTATATGACTTTTAGAAACTGAAAACATCCCACAGTGAAAATTTCATGCATGCATCTAAAATCAACAATTAGGAGCAATTTATTCATTACACGCATGGAATGCAGAACACGCAACCAGTTTCAACTACAGGTACGTATATTTTAACAGATTAGACATACATTTACCTCTCCCTGTGGTAGCAAGCAATTGTAAGTTAGAGTGTTATGTGAACGGATCATAGTTAATTCTGCCGACAATAATGGCAAACTTATATTAAAAGAATTAATTTATGCATGTGAATTTTTTTTTAATGGTGTAATACATACCTACGTAAAAGATTCTGAAATAAATAATAAATCAGGGAGGGAAAGAACAGACTTATTCGAGATCTCGGCGAAAATAATCAAGGTTTGGTTGCCTCTAATTTGATTTATGTCAGGTACTGAGACATTGAATCAATGTGTAATTTAAAAGTTACAATATTATAAACGAATCTAAATATATTATAAATGAAAATATTAACCATGGGAATTAGATACAGTAGGACAATAGTGCAGAATCTTTATACTAGCAGGGGAAAACTTTCACAGAAGGTAAATTCCCTCCATCCTCCACATTAATCCGAATCCTGGTATTCTACAATGTGACTGTAAAACGAATGCAAATTATGTCGTCAGAATTAAGTTGTGTACCTCTTGACTGGATTGACAGCAAGTTCTCGTGGTGAATCGGTGGTGGTTTTGACGAGAACCATTCTATTGGAACCGTCAAGCCAACAAACTTCGAGGTAATTCTCATGAGGAAATACGTTGGTGAAGTACAGGTTGCCTGCAATCCAGTCGATGGTAATTCCACGAATTCCATTCGATCCAATTCCATCCTTAATAATAGGCTGGAGTTCGGTGCCATTTGGTCTAATACGGAATATGCCATTCCAGATTCCTCGGTTAAACTCGACCCAATAAATCCAGTTATGTGCGTAATGGACGTCAACATGGAGGATGTGATGACCTGAAAAGCAAATTAATAAACAGGATACATAATTTCTGATACTCGAACTTTATATTCAGTAGACTAAATAAAATGCTTAGCCTACATGACATACTACTATGAGAAACACATTGTTACAAAGTTTGTCACACTACGGTGTTTAATATTAGACTTCCAAGATGACATACCTGGGCCTGTAATGGGTACCATTGCCTCTGCAGAATCTTTCAAACTGTAGCCACGTGTGATTTCAAGTTGAGATACAACAGCAAACGTCTTGTACGCAGCACAACTGATTTCATTCTCCTTCTTATAGCCAACAGAACAACTGCATACGTGTGAATTATCCTCGTGAGGTATGCATAACTGTTCACAACCTCCATTATTGCTCATACAGGGATGGTTTGTAGCTGCAGACAGACAGTACAACAAATTGATATCTAATATCAACAAAGTTAAGTCTTCTATTAAGGACTACAAAACAATGTTTTCTTATTTCTATGAAATGTGGATTACAATAATTATTTCTACTCAATTTTGAACAAAATTGTTTGAAACTTTTGAAATTCACAGAGCCAATAATAAGTTTAATATTTTCAATTGAAACTTGTAAACTGAGTCGAATGTGTGGATATAGACAATACACATATTATAAAATTTAAGATGAAAGGCAGTGTGCAGTATATCACAGGATGTTTGTAACTCAAGACTGTGTATTACACTCTTAACCTTAATCAGTCACGTTACCTATATTACAGTTACAACTAAACGGTAAACACCCTACATATGAGATGACCCTGTGCCATGCTACTACAAAACCAAGGAATTTCACAACTTGCTTATGCCTAATGCTGATTCGCAAGTTTCATCAAGGAAGGACAAAGCAGACCCAAAGAAACAATGCTTGAAGATAGATGATGATGATGATGAAGATGGCAACAATGATAATATAAATATTTTTAAAATATTAGGTACAATGTGTACCTTAGAAGTTATGAAAGCAAATAATTTCTGAACATAATCATAATTGATTAATTTAATACAAAGCGTTCGTCTAGGGGTGGGGCCAGGAAAGCAGCCTGCCTGCGTTGTCGCTTGCAGGAATCGTCTATCCGTAAGCTTCCGCTTTCTATACTATACTCTGTAGGGTTTTAATTTTAAAAGTTTAGCAGCAGTAAAGACTGATGTTTTTGAAACACTAACTTCCTGTGAAACACGTCTTAGAGATTTATTAGGAGAGCGTGTAAATGATGCACTGATTTCATCAATTTTTTCTTCCGTCAATACTCTTCGTTTTCGCTTAGGAATTGTAGCATTTATCGACCCTGTTGTCCTTAATTTGTTAACAAGACGTCTAACAGTTTCTCTACCCTGAACTGGAGCACCCGGATATTTCACTTCAAATTGCCTACGCACCTCTCTACATGACTCTGTTTTCACATATGCATCATACATAAAAACTCTCTGTTCAAGGTGAATTTTGCGTTTTGCATTGCCAACAAATTTTACACACGCTGAATATTTAAGCAACTGTGTCAAGAAACTGCAACATCTGGCTCACAACTGATAACTTGTCGACCTTGATGTCCTTGATTGTCCAGCGTGTCTCAACAACTGCGCACACAAAGTGGCGTATCAGTACATGCCGCTTTCCTGGCCCCACCCGTAGGCGAACGCTCTGTATAATGCACAAGACACGCACCTTAAACAGTAGCGGAGCACTATTATTTACATAGGTAACCATAAGTTGCCTTGTCCAAAAAGAATAACACTGTAATGTCAATTTTCCAATAAAAACTACAGGAAAAGAAAAGCAAATAATCCAGATGTCATAAGCAACAATGCTAAAATTTGCCAAATTATTGATGTAGCCTACCGTAGCTATTCCAAACGACAGAAATACTATAAAGAAGGAGGCTTAAAAACTGTTGAAATGTGTGGATGTCGAAAGAGAAATACAAAGCATGATGAATGTACAGGCTACGAATTAAAGAAATTAAAGTTATAAATAGGTTTCAGTTTTACAGTACAGTTTATGCTGCATTTTATTTCCGTTACCTTAAATTAACAATATTCTTATCCGTTGTGAAATAGGTTAGACAATAGGAGAAGGGGGAAGGCTGGTTGTTTAAGGTTATGTATCAACTCACTTGGTCTCTTTTTGAAGATGGTAAACGTTTTAAGATCAGCTTCATTATCTATAAGCATTTCAGGATTGTCTCCTTTAGGCAAATCTACTCTCTCTATTTTCTCGTAGGATGGATCCAAGTAGTACAGCCTGTTGTTCAGCACTCCAAGTGCTTTAGGTTGTGCGATGTTGTTTTTCTGAGTCAGCAGAGTCATACCATTTCTTCCGTATACATCCATCGACCTGATCTGTAAGAAATATTCCTGTGTTAAATCTAGGTAATCAAATTGACGAGCAACAATCAAGATACTGTACCGGTACCTTCAGTTTCTCTTATGTCACGCATTTAATGTGTATTACAATTATTATAAAAGAACAGTGCACAGATGAATTTTAATTTAATAATATTATGCTAGTGTGTGGTTTTAGGCGTAATAGATCGACTATTGATCAGATTTTTTGTATCCGACAGATATTGGAGAAAAAATGGGAGTATAAGGGTACAGTACATCAGTTATTCATAGATTTCAAAAAGACGTATGACTCGGTTAAGAGAGAAGTTTTATATAATATTCTTATTGAATTTGCTATTCCCAATAAACTAGTTCGATTAATTAAAATGTGTCTTAGTGAAATTTATAGCAGAGTCCGTATAGGCCAGTTTCTATCTGATGCTTTTCCAATTCACTGCGGGCTAAAGCAGGGAGATGCACTATCACCTTTAATTTTTAACTTCGCTCTAGAATATGCCATTAGGAAAGTTCAGGATAACACAGAGGGTTTGGAATTGAACGGGTTACATCAGCAGATGACGTGAATATGTTAGGAGAAAATCGACAAATGATTAGGGAAAACGCGGAAATTCTAGTTGAAGCAAGTAAAGGGATAGGGTTGGAAGTAAATCCCGAAAAGACTAAGTATATGATTATGTCTCGTGACCAGAATATTGTACGAAATGGAAATATAAAAATTGGAGATTTATCCTTTGAAGAGGTGGAAAAATTCAAATATCTTGGAGCAACACTAACAAATATAAATGACACTCGGGAGGAAATTAAACACAGAATAAATATGGGAAATGCCTGTTATTATTCGGTTGAGAAGCTTTTGTCATCTAGTCTTCTGTCAAAAAATCTGAAAGTTAGAATTTATAAAACAGTTATATTACCAGGTGTTCTGTATGGTTGTGAAACTTGGACTCACTTTGAGATAGGAACAGAGATTAAGGGTGTTTGAGAATAAGGTTCTTAGGAAAATATTTGGGGCTAAGAGGGATGAAGTTACAGGAGAATGGAGAAAGTTACACAATACGGAACTGCACGCATTGTATTCTTCACCTGACGTAATTAGGAACATTAAATCCGGACGTTTGAGATGGGCAGGACATGTAGCACGTATGGGCGATTCCAGAAATGCATATAGAGTGTTAGTTGGGAGGCCGGAGGGAAAAAGACCTTTGGGGAGGCCGAGACGTATGTGGGAAGATAATATAAAAATGGATTTGAGGGAGGTGGGATATGATGGTAGAGACTGGATTAATCTTGCACAGGATAGGGACCAATGGCGGGCTTATGTGAGGGCGGCAATGAACCTTCGGGTTCCTTAAAAGCCAGTAAGTAAGTAAGTAATATTATGCTAGTACGTATGAAATGACAGACAGAAAGGAATTTCTAGTACACTACACAGTTCAGGATAAAATCAAAGAACTCACCATACTTGGATATTCAGAACTGTAATAAATGACCTTGCTGTCAAGATCTATGGTGATGGCTTCTGGTCGTTCTATGTCTTCTATCAGCACAATGGGGTTAGAGCCATTCATGTTCACCTTTCCAACTTTAGCTGGGACTCCATACCCGCCTTCATCCGTCCAGTACAATTTACTAAATTAAATAATTTAATTGTAGTCAATGCAATCACAAAATAAATCTTAGAGAAAGAGAGAGAGAAATAACTCGTCCAGCCTTAATTAAGGATGACCACGAGGATCCGGAAATTAATAGCAAATAAATATAATTAATTAAATATGAATATTGTTATAAAAATAAAATGTAATAATTAAGCACCATTGATTATCAATTATAAGATAAAATCTTAGAAGACGACTATAAAATCATACTTATAAAAGATTTTATTTAAAATTAGCATATCCTTAATTAAGGCCTTCTGAGTGGTATAAATGAGACTGTATAATCTGCAGGGATTGTGCAACTCAAACCAAGAAATGGATTCGGAACACCTCAAAATCTGTGCTCCAGTGGCCGACCATGATAATATCTTTGAAAAATATTGGAGTGCAAGAGGTCAAACGACTTTATTGTCAAACACCTGGCATTAGAAAACAACAACATAATCTGCCGGGAATCTTCAAGAATTTGCGAGGTGATTTTTTGAATTTCAAAAGATGATATTGATAATTGTTTTAAAAAATTATATTTAAATTTTGGTAAAGAACTCCGAGCACCAAAAAATAAACCTGTCACTGACCAATTGAAGAGGGGGATGTTGTATTTAAAACTAACTGAATTTAATGATACAAATAGTTTCAAGGCTAATTTTACACCAATAGTAGTAAATTCTTACAAAATATAAATAGGCCCTACATATAAGCAAATAAGGTGTCTGTAAATATTTTTGTCATATATTAGACAAGTCTCGTCTCATTAAAGGAAGTAGGCCTACCTATTTAAGTTTTTAATGGAAGAAAATTCAATAACAATTTTTGACACAATTACACACAAAGTTCTGTATATATATTATGCATGGTGAGAGAAAAGAAAACTTTATAAAGTTAAGGGGACACTCAACTATATTTTGGAACTTTTTTCCTATTTGACCAATCTTTTTCAAATTTGGAGAAAAAGTTTAATATACACATGGAAAGTAACATGCAAAATCTCAGCTCATTAGATCCAATACTTTTCAAAATAAAAAATATTTCAATTTTTAATCAATCATTAATTGAAATATCACTTTTAATTATCATTTTTTATTTTTTGGCTTTGTGCATTTGACTGTGACTTCTCAATGAATAGGGGAAGAGTTCTGCATATTGATTTAGTTCTGTCACGTAAATTAGTGTAGAAATTTAATTTTTCATTTCTATGACACTTTTTCTCCAATTTTTAAGTTGAGTGCCCCCTTAAAGTAGGCATCAAGCATGTTTATATTCAGTTACTGGATATATTTGTATATCGGTACCGTCAATACATAAACTGAATTTTAAATATGTTAACAGAACGCTGTGGTGTTTACCAAAGAGTTAATGAGAACGATAAAACTTGAAAAATTATTGCCGGAAATGGCAAATCATATGACTGATACTTAAAAAAGAAACAACAGACTGTCAAGTCACCATATTATTTGCACATACGCACCCATCCAAAGGATCCAAGCACATGGATTTCGGTTTGGCAACAGATGTCTTGTTACCATCATTGGCCAGGATAATTGTTCGATATTTCACTTTTCCGTCTACTTTCACGGCTTCAAAATTAGATGCCATTCTATTGCCAATGTATAAATTACGTCCTAGCCAGTCGAAGGCAATTGTGTAGGGCGCTCCCACTATACCAGAGTCTCCATTTCCTAGGAATTCAGTCTTGTTGCCTCCTCCGTAAGGAGTTGTATATATCGTACACTGTGAACAGAACAAAAGATTTGTGCTTCGTACATTGCATAGGAAACTATAATAAATATATACAAAATTAATATATTAAATGGATCAGAGGTCGAGGGTGGAGCAAGCCAATGAAAATTTTCCAATGGTATGGTTTCATTGCGTTACCTCCAAAATGCCGGTAAATTTTGCCTAGTCTCTTCTATCAGGGACAGAGTTCTTTTATGGGCCATAAATCTATTACATGGACCTCCTAGCTTTACTTTTCTCCCGGAGGAAGCCATGCTTGGAATTTTATTGCCCTTTAAAATCCATCGCCTTCACCCAGGTTTGAATTTATGAATCTTGGATACAGTGGCTAGCATGGCAAGTAAAGGACAATGTAAGAAATAGTAAATTGTGTTTGAACTGTAACATGGTACTGGTACTTAAAGGTATATGTATTCTTGTATAAATATTAGAAAAAAAAAAAATATATATATATATATATATATATTAACATTTATAGTTTAAAAAGTATGAGAGTTTTGTGAACATCAAAGATGAATTGAACTTCGATAAAATTCTGAAAGAGGACACCGGTACTTATTTAAGCTGACACGAAGTCAAGTAAAATAACATTTTACACAAACACATTCTTCGTATTTAACATTAATAATGTTAAACTTTATTACCAATACCTAAAGGAATAAAAATTAAGCCACTGTATGTTTACAGAGTGACGAACTTCTGATCACAAAAATACGGGAGACTTGGTCACTATAAATTTTAACGCAATTTTTTGGGGGTGTGAAGGCAGGATTCATTGAATGAATGGTTTATATTAAATAATATAAAACTATCTATCTAATTGTAATAAAAATATGAGTTAGGTGACAATATTGAGTACAAGAATATTTAAAAATATGCATGCTCCTTAGTTTTAATTTATTTGTATTTGTCAAAAGGATGTCACAGAATATTTAATTTATATATCTTACTATTGAGGCTGAAAAAAGCTCTTTACGATCATATGTTCATACAGTTACAACAAATATCACAAGATGACTGGAACACAATTCCTGTGTTGATTGATACTATCGATATTAATGTCAATAATTTCGAGGGAAAAATTGTTCCGGGGCCGGGTATCGATCCACACAACTCGCATGGGCTGACAAAATGCCAGAGACCCACATCGAGTGCACACAAACTCTGTGTGACTTGAAATTGTGGTTTTCTGTTAACGTACACAGTGACGTATATATTATGAAAATCTAGTCTTTCAGGTGAAGCTTCCTGTAAAGCAGATTTTAATAATTTCTCTCGAGCGCTGGTATGTTCAACCAGAGGTCCCGGGATCGATACCCGGCCCTGGAACAATTTTTCCCTCGAAATTATTCAAATCTGCTTTGCAGGAAGCTTTACCTGAAAGACTAGATTTGCATGATATTAATGTCAGTTTATATCTACTGAATATATTTAGCTGTTATTAGTATTAGGTTACATTAAAAAATTGGTGATCTTGAGTAATAATGAAAAATACGGAGGATTAGGATATCAGTACGGGAGCTGGGGGGATTAAAAAAATATAGTTCAAATATGGGAGTTCCCGAAAAATAGGGAGAGTTAGTCACCCTATATGAAGAGTCCACTGCAAGAATGATGGATGTCACTTTCTTGTCGAAAATGAACCAAGACTGTCAATGCATAGCTTAAGACATATAGAATGTACATACAGAGTTATATGGCATTAACACTGATAGTCATTGTCCAGTAATGATCGGAAAATCAAGTTAAGCTTTGAGCGCTAAGCATTTCAAACTTTCAATTGCTTCTCCTGCAAAATGTATTCCAAATGACATCCATCATTCTTGCAGTGGACTCTTCAAATGTTTATGCCACTTACAGCTGTATTATATCACTATGATTACAACATGGCAACAACGAAAAAAAATACGAACAAAGTACAAGACAAAGTAAACTCGATGAATGTAACAGCCTATATACTGCACGCATTGAAACATGAAAGCTTAATAAACCAGACCAACATCTCACTTCTACTAGAACTTTTGTATTTTAAATTACTTTTAAATAGGTATGTTTATATTCAAGAAAGTATTTTGTAAGATGTCTTACATTCTCTTCGTCGTCTTCCTTTCCTTCCACCCAGAACAGCATCTCTTTCTTACGATCATAATCCAAATGAAGTCCACCCTCAATGCCAACAATTGGTGTGAGGAAGCCACTCGTCTTGTCTCCAGGAGTTAAGCTTACGTCTACGATCTGGGAGGCGCGCATTACCATCAGGAATGGAATTTCCTCTGTTAACATATAAGAAGACTTGCTGTAACATTCCACTTGTGTTATTACGTAGTCTACACAAAGCATATCAAAAGAGTTCATTAAAAGGAATGGAACTATGTAACGATACATAAGAAACTTAAGAAATAAAATTGCAATTCGTTCTTAACAAACTATTTCTATTTACAATAGAAATTGTAACAATTATGGTAATTAAATGTAAAATAGAGTTGAAGAAGTAGTTAAAGTATGAACATAGGAAGAACAAGAGGCACAAAGAATGAACTTGGAAAAACATCTGTTTATGCTGCGGGTACCATATTGGATTTCAACTTACATAAAAAAATGAACTATTACCACAGTTTAGTATATACAGTCGCGAAGCTCAATACATATTGCACAAATTTGTATAGCTTAATGAAAGTATGCTACTTTGTATTGTATATATTTATATAGTTTTGGCTGATGAATTGTATATGCTTTAAATTGAATAGTAATCTATATAGCTCTACTGATAAATTGTTTGTGTTAGTAATTTGAAGTAGTTTGCATGATATGTATTATCAATTTCTGTATATCACAACTGGTTGAATTGTTTATGCCTTAAATTTAATTAAATTGTTTTGTATTATAATATAGCTCAACTTATGAATGATCGTTTGCGTTTGTAAATTTAATAATCTGATTGCTATGTATTGTATACTTTTAGTAGAGCCATCGGTGTAGCTCAGTCGGCAGACTCGCTGGGCTGCTGATCCGGAGCTGCATTCGGGCTTGGGTTGGATCCCCCTTTGGACTTTGGTTTCTTCGGAGGTTTTCCCCAGCCGTGGGACTGAAGCCGGGTCTATGGCGAGTCCTTGGCATCAACCCCTTTGATTTGATTACCTGGTTGGGTTTTTCCGAGGTTTCCCCCACCGAAAAGGCAAATGCCGGGTAATATTTTGGCGAATTCTCGGACCTCATCTCATCTCACTACATCTCGCCAAAATGTAAAAAAATTGTACAAAATTGTAAAAATTGTAGAAAATTACTAAATTGTAAAAGTATAAAAATTTGTAAAAATTGTAATTGTAATATTGTAAAATGTTGACATGTTCCACATCTTAAAGCTTCATTGCTCATGTAAGATCTATGGAATAAAATAAATGAATGAATGAATGAATAGTAAATATGCAAACATTAGATAATTGCTCACCACTAGGATCGCTAATGTCGCCTCATTACAGGCAATGCAAAATAGTACCGTCACAGTCTATTGTTTCTAGCACCCTCAAAACTCAAGCTTCGTGACTGTATATATAGTAGACTGTGATATTACACACAATAAGTTAATGTTGGGTGTATTATTTTGACACAAAAATTGTAATAAAATCTGTAGCTTTTGTGCAAAAATGGAATATTATTATACTGTCATTGATTGTGTATGAAAATTTTACTACAGTACTTATTGACGATAAAATACTGACCTGCAGGGTTAGCAATTCGGCATCCTTACAGACACATAATATATACAATTCTCCACTAATTTCTGCTTTTAGACACGACAATGAAATATAGAAGTATGGAGACAAAATCTCATACAGAAAATTTGCAAGAATGCGAATCTTTAAAATGTTTTTAGTGAGGCACAGAGCAACAAATGGCTATTTCTATAAAAGTAAGTACTGATAATTGAATCAGTGAAAAGAAAGCATTATATTACATGTCTTCAAATATCTAACAATCACTTGTACATTTCACCATCTAGATATAGCGTGTACAACAATTCTTATTGCAATTTGTGACTGGTGTTCCACATTCTTGCAATTTAAATTTTCTTTGGTTTAACACTTAAAAATAAATTGTTAGTGAAAGAAGTAATAAAAGGGAAATTAACAATGAAAGGTACAGTATTTATGAAGAGAAGGAGAAAAAATAAAAAAATAAAGGCTTGTGAAATGCGATTCATGCGAAGAACAGCGGGCTATACTAAGTGGGATCTGAAAAGAAATTGTGAAATTTTAAAGGAACTAAAACTCAACCAGTTTTAGATTACATTGTTCAATATCAGTCTAATTGGAAACATAATTTGGAAAGAATGAGTAATAGTAGACTCCCAAAGGCAATTTATTATTATGTACCACATGGCCAAAGATCTGTGGGTCGTCCTGCTAAGAGATGGCGTGAAAATTTTATGTGAGACTGTAACAGGCCTTGTGGCCTAACACTTGTCAGGCAGAAGAAGAAGAAAAAGAAGAAGAAGAAGGAGAAGAAGAATGAGGACTATAAAGCCTGGTGAGCTTGCTTCATTTTCCATAGTTCGTGTGCATCAACTTTCAAATTCTCAAAACGTTTGTGAGTGTAAAACAGGAATTTTCCTAAACTTCTGATGTCTATTTGTTGTAAATACTTTAGCTTCTACTCTTTGCTGTCAGATTTAGGAAACAATTCTGTGGTTCAGTGTAAGAACCCTATAATCCTCAAAAAGTTAGATAATGTTATTAATTCGGATCTAAACCTTTTATTTATCATACCTTTTATTGTGACTGCTGTGTAGGTCTACGTATTCACATCAGAGATAGAAGAGAGTTGACAACACACTATATTACCATTACATACTATGCTTACAATTTTCTTTAGCCACTGGTATAGCTCACGCAGTAGCTAGTTTGCCTGTTGATCTGGTTATGCTTGATTGTGGGTTCAATTCCCGCTTGGGCTAATTAACTGGTTGGGTTTTTTTCGAGGTTTTCTTCAACTGTAGGGCGAATGTCAGGTAATACAGCGTTAAATAACCAAGAAAAAAAAATAACTTCGATTTTCTCAGAACAAGCTATGTAAGAGTTACAGAGTTCTTGCACTGAACCACAGAATTCACATATCACACAATTCCAGTTCATAAAATTAAAATAACATAAAAGAAAAAGAAGTGTTAATTTAGAAATAAAAATAAAAATGCATTTATATATAGCTTTCACTTTCATGTTGTAAATTTTTTCGAATGGCTTAAAGATTTCTACCATACAGTTTCACCATTTCGTCTTTATAAAGCCTGCGAAGTTTATACATCTTATTACACACTTTTAACACTTTGTATCACTTAAGAATTCAGTTATTATAACAACTGTGTAATGTTAAAAATGAAAACTAAGTAATAAATTAGCTAGCTGAACAGTTTTCATTTTAACACTAGTAAGTTGTTATCATTACCAAATTTCATGTGAAGAAGAAAAGCATTCGAATGAGAAAATTATTAAATTCAACAGAGCAATGGGGATAATTAATCAGATATTCAAACCAACCTTAGTACAAAAACACACGCGCAGCAGAATTTATAAAACATTGGCCAGACCTATACTCTGTTTTGGTAGTGAAGCTTGGACGATTCGTAATATTGATTCACAAAGATTAACGGCGGCAGAAATGAGATTTATGCGTCGTACAGCGGGATACACGAGAATGGATCACATTAGAAATTTTGACATTATGAAAGAACTGCAGATTGAACCGATTATGGAATACCTACAGAAATACAGACAAAACTGGAGATCACATGTCATCACATGCAAACAATATACTTTGCATACTTCCACTCGGTAATGAGTTTTGGAATAATATTCTGGGGAAATTCCACAGATAGTAACAGTATATTTCTATTACAAAAAAGTAATTAGAATAATAGTAGGAGCCAAATCTAGGGAATCATGTAAGACTTACTTACTTACAAATGGCTTTTAAGGAACCCGAAGGTTCATTGCCGCCCTCACATAAGCCCGCCAGCGGTCCCTATCCTGTGCAAGATTAATCCAGTCTCTATCATCATACCCCACCTCCCTCAAATCCATTTTAACATTATCCTCCCATCTACATCTCGGGAGGATAATATTAAAATGGATTTGAGAGAAAGACGACCATGTAAGACGATTTTCAAAAAAACTACAAATAATCCCCATGGCTTGTCAGTATATCTTTTCATTAATAATAATCTTCCTCGTATGTAATCGTGAAAACTTTGTAACTAATTCAACAGTTCATGGCATAAAAACACGTCAAAAAATGACTTTCATACTCCATCGGCAAGTCTATCGTGCTATCAAAAAGGAGTGCGTTATATGGCAGTAAGAATTTTTAATAGCCTCCCTACCAATATAAAAAATGAAACTCAAAACATAAGATTATTTAGGGCCAAATTAAAGAAGTACCTAATTTCTCACGCCTTCTATTCTGTAGGTGAATTCATGACATTCAGTAACACTTCATGAAATTGATACTAAAACTTTGTGTTGTACTAGTAGACTATATTGTAAATCTCGTCTGTATATATTTAATCTAGATTGTGACTATAAATTAAGATTTTATAATAGTATTAAGTTTTTTGACTTGTTCCATATTCTAGCCGTAAGCATGTATGAATGCCATGGAATGTTAATAAATACAATACAATCAGAATACCTCGTTCTAGAATTCCACGCCAAATTTTAAATTACCATCCTGTGGGCAAGAGATCCTTGGGCAGACTGTTCAAGCGTTGGCAAGAGATCGTAACGGGCCACTAGGCCCAATACATGCAAGGATGATGATGATGATGATGATGATGATGATGATGAAGTTATCATAACTAAATTCTTAAGTGATACAAATTCTTGAGCGGAATTATCAAATCAACTTAAAAGTGATCATACTGTACCTTATTTCGTGAGGCTACTCACCTTCAAGGCACCGTCCATCTGACTGGATGCGATAGCCTGGTTTACATTTGCAAGTGTAGCCAGTGGATGAAGATGGAGACAACAGACAGAGCTGCGAGCATGTCGCAGTTTGACAAGGATTGCCAGATTTTGGCTGCAGCGAGGGATGGTGCACGTGGATGCTCAGAGGCTGGGAGATGAGATGCGACACCACGGTCTGGTTCTTTCCTTTGAACTTGTGTGCTGACAACACCCGGTTGAGCTGGCGGTCTGTCCAGTACATGGTGTCCTCGAACAAGGTGAGTGAGTGCGGGTGCAGGAGGTAGTGGCTGCCCGCCAGCACCTGCTGTCTGCCTGAGCCGTTGTAGTAGCAGAAGTCAATGAAGTCTAGTTTCGAGTCTGCGAAGTACACTCGCTTGTTAGCAATATCCAGCGTCAGACCGTTTGGCCAATATATCTTCGTGCTGATGATCACGCTGCGGTTCGTGCCGTCCATTCCCACTCTCTCAATGCGAGGGTTCTCACCCCAGTCAGTCCAGAACAACCATCGAGCACTGAAAATAAAATATTGCATTTTGATTCAAACTTGATATTCTAAAGTATACCCATGCTTCAGGTCTGAATGTATTCTTGTATTTGTTTCAATGAGAGAAATGAAGCAGAGGCAGGCTTACTAAAAATAATAATTCCAATATTTTTATTTTAACTTTTAAAGTTACTTTTATTCACCGAGAAATGTAGAATGTGATGATAATAATAATAATAATAATAATAATAATAATAATAATAATAATAATAATAATAATAATAATAATAATAACAGTTTTATTTTCCCTGGCAGAGTTAAGGCCTTCAGGCCTTCTCCTCCACTCACCAGGATCAAATCACATATAGAAAAAGACATACCGAAATATTAACTTAAAAATAATAATGAGCATAATTAAGTAAAAAAGAGAGATTGAATACATATACACAATCAGTATTAACTCTAAAATAATAAGTAATAAAAAACACACACACACACACACACACACACACACACACACACACATATATATATATATATATATATATATATATATAATAAAAAAGAGACTGAATACATAATCACAAACAGGATAATACATTCTAGTATACAAGTATTAACTTAAGAAAAAAAAGAATTAATACATATGAATATAATCTCACAACTAAAGGAATAGTACAATTAGTATGATCAGCACAGCA
This sequence comes from Periplaneta americana, assembly GCF_040183065.1. Lineage (NCBI taxonomy): Eukaryota > Metazoa > Arthropoda > Insecta > Blattodea > Blattidae > Periplaneta > Periplaneta americana. Next base: position 187,951,688 of record NC_091123.1, on the reverse strand, counting down.
CGGGTTACATTGAGACAATGACAATTACCTGGATATAAGTGTTAATGAAAAAACAAAGTAATGACTGTGTAAAATAATAATAATAATAATAATAATAATAATAATAATAATAATAATAATAATAATAATAGTAGTAGGGACCGGATTTTTATGTAATATCAAGGTGTGAAATATGTACATATTTATGTAAGACAAATAAGCTGAATATCTACCAAAATATGTAAAATCATGAAAATATTTAATATCAATATCTGGCAGGTATAGGATAGGTAAGACTCTCCAGTTGTGATTTCATAGAGCACCCGACTTTTTTACCGCACACTTGACACATTACTATTTTTCCATCTGTAGTGAAAGCTTCGTCCATCGCAATCCATGATTTTATTTTTGTCGTTAGGGTTGAAGATACAGGGGCCATTTTAGTTAGTTAAAAGCAGTAGATAAACTCACTTGCACTTTATGCTGTAAGTACTAAAACTAGAGAACTGAGTGAAATGAATGACACAACAGAACTGCAAGCACTGTTTCGCTTTACTGGATTAGGAGAAAATAAGAGGAGATGTGGGACACATGCATTTTAGCTGCTCCCTGTAAGAAACAAAGTACCTACTAAAACCTCAAACTATAGGCATTTACAAACTGTTGTTTGCCTGGAACTAAGGACGTTATGTTTCGTTCCGAAATATATCCTTTCTTGGGTAGGTAAAAAGGCTTTTTAAATCTATGTATTTCAAATTGTAAATTTCCCTTTCCCCCCCCCCCCTTTAGAGAAGTAAAAATGAATAAAACCCCCTAAATATGTAGATTTATGTAATACCAAGCCATAATATGTAATGTGAGGTAAATATGTAAAAATATGTAGTATCAAATTTGATTATATTAATGGTAATTACAAGATTCGCAAAGATTTGTTATTTATATACGATTAGGTTGAAAGGAATATAATATGCAATTACATAAAAATCCGGTCCCTAGATATTAGAAATGAAGTTCCATATCATAATTATCTTGTGTTAATCGTTTGCAATTTTATAGAAAGTTATTAGATGCAAATGAATTTAAAGACGTACCCTTTGCTTGGATCTAGAGACATTCCTCTTGGTTGTGTGATGTTCTCTTTCAGCAGGACCATTCTGTTAGATCCATTCTCCTTGGAAACCTCAATTGTATTAAGTCTCGAGTCCAGCCAGTATAAATTACCTCCAATCCAGTCATATGCTAGTCCCTCTACAAGATCCAAGCCATTTGATATCACCTGAAACATTTATAACTCGTGTTTAGTATCGCAGTTATTCACAAAACTGTCTACTGTAATCCTTTCAGTAGGAAATGCATGTCTAAAATAATAAATTTACATAATTATGTGTTATTTCACATAACTAAATAATATAAATTAGATGTGCTAGTATTAACTCAGTCGTATCTTTGTTGATTATTATCTTTCAGTATCCAAATACGGATAACCAATTTGTGGGACTGAAGCCGGATGGTCTATGGCGAGTCCCTGGCATCAACCCCTTTGATTAGATTACCCCCCTTTGATTTGATTACCTGGTTGGGTTTTTCCGAGGTTTTCCCCAACCAAAAGGCAAATGCCGGGTAATATTTTGGCGAATCATCGGACCTCACCTCATCTCACTACATCTCGCCAAAATATTGTAAAAAATTGCACAAAACTGTAAAAATTGTAGAAAATTACTAAATTGTAAAACTATAAAAATTTGTAAAAATTGTAATTGTAATATTGTAAAATTTTGACTTGTTCCACATCTTAAAGCTTCATTGCTCAAGTAAGATCTATAGAATAAAATGAATGAATGAATGAATGAATGAATGAATGAATGGTAAATTTAATTTTTTCATATATCTGAAATCAAGTAATACCTAACATTTGCAAAATGTAGATACTACTAACTTTGGATAATAGTACCTACATATTCCGTTGTTATATTAACATCTAAGAGCCACGCGGTAGTGTCGCGGTTAATGCGTAACGTTGCAAGTTGAAAGGTCGCAGGTTCGATTCCTGATGGGGTCATGGATTTTCCTTTCCAGCCGCACTATGGCCCTGGGGTCTACTCAGCCTCTAACAGAAATGAGTACCAGGGGCATTTCCTTGGGGGTAAAGGCAACATGTACGTAGGACTGACATCCCTACTGCTATTAAATGCCGATTGTCTGTAAAGGAGGGAGCCTCAACCTCTCGTCACCCTCTGGGCTGATTTGGCCTGCCATGGGGTTGACTTTGCCTTTACGTTAATATCTCAATATTTTGGTTTATATTAAAACATTAAATTAGTAAATTAGATAAATTACATAAATGTAGCCTGTCCCACATTGATGTAATAGGTCTGATGGTGGGAGCACGAGGTACCATACCCTCCTTCTTTGCCAACAAATGTAAAAACCTGGGCTAACACACAGCATTGTGAAGGAAATAGCCATTAGTGCCCTCAAAGGATCGGTTCATATATTGAGAAATCATTTGTATAGAAGTGATAATGGAAATTTCAAGTTATCTTAACCGATGGCTGTTGATTGGTTTAGATATCAATGCCAACAAATCCGTACTATTATTTTTCTCGCGGTTTATGGCATTCAAATCATTCTAACATATCTGATGATATTTTTTTCCCCCCCTTTCTTAACTGTAAATGAGCATAAACGCTACTTAGGTGTAAATTTTTCTGACATTTTGCATATTCGATTCCCTAACCGTTTCAAATGTATATCATTTTACCTTTTAGGTGTATTTCCAAATTATGTAATACGCTTTGTCAAATCTGGCAACCTTTTCATAAGGGAAGCTAAATTTATTTATTTATTTATGTAAACACGAATATTACTGACGTGAGGCACACTGCATACTGTTTAAACTTAATGTTGCACATGATCTGCGGATCTCATGACAAGTGGTGAGCGCGTTTATTTCGACTGCAAGGAAAAACGCGGTAACCTGGTCGAAATTTATCACCAATTTGGAGAATCTCCATTGTTCATCAAAATTACTCTGACCTCCGATTCTGAGGCAAGACTGGAGTAATGCAGTTGGTTACTTACTTCTTGTGGTTCACTTCCTCTATCTAATCGTGAGATTTTCTTCAGTTTCATATCGGACCAGAAGATTGTGCCAGTGTGCATGTTGGAAGCCGTTGCAACAACGTTCTCGACAATGATGGGCACTCTTTCCAGTCCCTGCTCCTTCAGGTCGGCCACCAGGATGGAATGACGGTTTGAGATGATAAGGAAGGCAGCGCTGTGATCTGTATTAACACACAATAATTTGTGTTTCACATTCCTCATTAAATATTAAGCACCAACATTATGGCCCCTGAACCTCCAGGCTGCTCAAGTAATATATCTGAAAATATTACTGTAGGTATTAGAGTTGTATTACACATTTACTTTATTGATCTTCTAGGATTTGATATTCTCTTAACAGGTGTTACAGAGAAAATTTAAAATAAGATTACATTTATACACTAAGGTACCAGTACATTGTATAGCAAAATAATACAATATAAAGAGATTTATTTAAAATAGTTTTAAAATGCCACTGAAATGAAGTCTCATAAGTAATCTTAGTTTTCAGAGTTTTCCTATCTATAGTCCCGTCGCTCTAATTTCCGGCAGCCAATCACGTTGCAGGTCGGCTACATTTAAACATGTGCGTCTTGTGATTCGCTGATGAAGTTATTCATTTCTTAAGGCTCGAAAAATACTTAATATAATCGCCCGCCATTTTGGCTCTTTCGTTGGCGTTCGCAGAAAGCACACGAGGACGTTATTTGCCGCTCAATTATTTGCTGAATTACAGTGCGTTTGATTTATTATCATAGGAGCTACGACGTGATAATGTTTAACAGTGTGGCAAATAGATTCCTCGTCTGGTAGCTCGGCAACGAAAGAACAAAAATGGCGAACGATACTACCTACCTAGACTTTATAGAGCCTTCACTTCCTAAGACGTAAGCAAAGAGGAGGAGTCACGCCGGGAATAACAGTGTCGCGACTTTAACTTTATTCATTGCACCAATGCTCTGTTGTTACCATGGAGACTGCAACTACAGTGAAACTTCTTTTATGCGTTTTTCACATTTTTATTCGTTTTTTTCTGACATCCCGGCAAAATTCCTATACTTTCCAGGTTAATTTATTTCGGTTATACGATTTTTGTTTACACTTTTTTTTACGATATTATTTTAAACCCCAAGAGAGACGAAACGTTATTTATACGTTCTAAATGAATTTTCCTCGAAATTAGATTTGTCGCGAAAATGTAAGACCGTGAAAATACACCATGTGTTCAATGTTAAGATGCAGTCTACTTTGAAATTCGTAGAAATTCGAAACTGACCATGCTTGTCTCTAACAATATTGTGTCCTTTAATGAAGCTGTTACTGCTTAGAAACAGTGAAAAAATGTTTCGTAACACATCGTGATGAAATTGAACAAATTATGGAACAATTATCACAATTTGAGGACATGATTCATTCCTTAGAAACAAGTAGCCCAAAATAATTGACTTTTTTTTTTTTTTTTGGTAAAATAAGCACATGTTATTAAGTGAAGATCACACAGGAAGAACAAGGCAAGTCAATGTCATAACATTTTTAGAATTGGAGTTTGAAATGTAATATATCAGCCACCTTCAATAATAATAATAGTTTTATTTTCCCTGGCAGAGTTAAGGCCATCAGGTCTTCTCTTCCACTCAACCAGGATCAAATCACATACTGAAAAATACATATCGGTATACAAATATTAACTTAAAAATAATAATAAACATAATAAAGTAAAAAAGAGAGATTGAATATATTTATACAATCAGTATTAACTTTAAAATAACAATAATAAAAAAATAGCTCTAAGCAGTAAAATTTCATACAAATAATCTTACATTCTTAAAGAATATGTGTTATAAATCTGAGCACTATATTACAAACTCAAAGATGGCTTAATTGTGTAGTTATAAATTTCTCTTGTGAAAATTTTACTAAATTGGCTTAACTCGTTCTCCTCATATAGTTTTCCAATGCTATTTCAGATGTTACTAAATGTCATTTCAGCTAAATGGTTTTTCTCACTTAAGTGTTTTTCTTCAGATTCCCCCATAAAAAGGAATAAATGAAGTTTTACTGTATATAAACATCCAAAAAGGAACTAGATCAAGTTGAAATGAAAAGTGTCGAATCAAAACCCACTAAGTCATCTGCAAACGAATTTCGCTTTGATATTTATTTCACATATTTTGATGGCGCTAAATTGATCTGTATTTCTTGCATGTCTACACGAGCATCAAAATACGCTATCTTGTTCAAAAAACACTGATTGATTAATGAATTAATTTTTTTTCTTTTCTGAAAAGTATTTTATTTTGGACTAAATATGCAAAAATAATATATATATATATATATATATATATATATATATATATATATATATATATATACACGTAACGTAATATTCTTACAGAAAAATAACTGTACTAAACTGTGGCATAGACTCTACAGAAAATGATAGCAGAAAAATAAGAATAATTATATTAAGCGCTTTCAACTTAACTGTATATATTCGGAGTGAAACATTAACAGACTAAAGGTACGGTCACACATCACTACTTTTGCAGCGCTGCAGTACAAAAAACTGCGCAACTCTCGTACTGCGACGTGTGAACAACGGTGCAACCCGAAAAGTAGCGGCTGCCGAACCTGCTGCCCGCTACTTTTCCATGCTGCGCGCAGCTTAGAAGTAGCGACGTGTGAACAGGGTTCTCAGGGTTGCAGCCGCAGCATTTTTGATATCGGTTTTGTTGAAACTTTTGCTGCGGTTGCGACCAGTGTTGCCACCCAAATGTGCCAATGATACTTTTATTGTTTGGATGTATTTTAATGTTAGATGTGATGAAAATAAATTATTTGTAACAGTTATTAAATGCACAACACAGTCTGAGCATATTTGCTGATGATATAATTCACTTTTTTAATTTTCTGTAGCGTAGTTTCAAACAGGAGGGTTGCCAACATTGATTACGTGAATATGCTGTTGGTTATCATTTAAGTACATAGGCGTTTTTAAAAGCTTTATAGTAAAAATAATGCCAATTTCTGAATACTAGTCAGGACAGAAAAGCAAATAATAGATAAGGAAGCTTTCGCATGAGTTTCTTAATAATGCGAACATAACCACAAAATGTATATTGAGAAGTCAACACGGAGATGGAAACCTGCAGCATGACTGCGGCTGCAAAAGTAGCGCCTTGTGTGTGAACAGACTCGCAACCTCCAGTTGCAACTTTTGCAGCACTCGGGTTGCGCAGCACGAAAAGTAGCGTGCAGCGAGTTACTTTTGGCTTACGTGTCAACACGACACGCAACTTTTGCAGCTGCAGTACAAAAGTTGCGGAGCAAAAGTAGCGACGTGTGACCGTACCTTAACTATCGACACTAAGGCTAAGCTAACGCAACTCTGAACTCAGTTAGTATGCATATGTCTTACTTATAGCTTTGCAGACATGTTTGTTGGCATCCAGCGTGTAGCCTGGAACACAACTGCAGTAGTAGCTGCCCTTCAAGTTGGTGCACTGCTGCGAACAGCGGCCGGGGGGCTCACACTCGTTCAGGTCTTCACATTCGCGAGAGTCGTTCTTCAACACTTCACCGGCTGGACACGTGCAAAGAGCCCCCTGCAACGAGGGAACAAAGTTCAAACTCAGGACAACGCACAGCCTTGCGAAGTCATTCTTAACTGTCAACATTTAGGGCCGTATTCATAGACATTCTTAGCTCGGGCTTTCGGTGGATGATCAGCGAACTAACGTTTTTCGTATTCATAAACCAGTGTCAGCGATATGATATGATATGAATCCTGTTTAGCATGCTCGTAGCCCGGGCTAGCGAAATGTCTATGAATAGCACCCTTAGAGTTTTAACTCTTATCACTTTTGTCAGAAGACTTCAAGCAGTGTTCAAGAAATAATTAAAATGACAGAAGCTTGCCCAAATAGAATAGTTTCGAATCCATGATGCGTTTTTGTGTACGCATTTATTGTTACTACAATATGAAGAGTCCACTGCAAGAATGATGGATGTCATTTGGAATACATTTTGCAGGAGAAGCAATTGAAAGTTTGAAATGCTTAGCGCTCTAAGCTTAACTGTGATTTTCCGATCATTACTGGACAATGACTATCAGTGTTAATGCCATATAACTCTCTATGTACATTCTATATGTCTTAAGCTATGCATTGACAGTCTTGGTTCATTCTCGACAAGAAAGTGACATCCATCATTCTTGCAGTGGACTCTTCATATACATAAAACCTCTGACTGAGATTCTGGCTGATATGTACATCTATTATCAGGCAGTACATCTCACTTGACGATGTGTCAGAGGAAAAATAATTGTTTATATAGATCTGAAGTGTGATTAGTGGAATATTAGTGGGCGATGTATGCAATGGAGGGAGAAAGGAACTGGTCACCCTACCCCATTATCTCCTGGCCTAGTTGCCTCATGAGTGATGCCTTGTTAGTCTCACTTGTGGGGTCCAGACCTGTGTTCGGACAGTTGACTAAACAACAACAATGTACATAAGAATAATAATAATAATAATAATAATAATAATAATAATAATAATAATAATAATAATAATTCTTTATTTATACTGGCAGAGTTAAGGTCATAGGGCCTTCTCTTACACTCTACCAGGTCACAAAGTATACAAGCAGTTAAAATTTAACAAAAAGTTAAAGAACAGAATACTAACATATTACAAAAAAATAATGATAATAGCATAATAAAATCGATACTAAACAACATGAAAATGATACAATAATAGAAAAAAGAAAGTAAAATACATTGGAATATAGCAAAAGCAACTCATTTAGTACAAATGGTTAATATGGAAAACGTAAGGAAGAATATAACAAAATGGAATGTAATAAAATAATAATAAAAAAGAAAAAAAAAAAGAAAATTAAATAAAATTCACAATAAAGGGGGAAAGGAAGGAAAGAAATATATAGCCTATATTTTTACAAAACTATCGCAGAGAAAAGGGCTTATAACTGAAAGCAATCTGAATTGAAAAAGTGCAATTTTAATTTATTTTTAAACTAGACAATGTCCGACAGTCTCTGACATGTTGTGGTAGAGAGTTCCAGAGATGAGCTACAGAGACGGTGAAAGATGAAGAGTAGAAGGATGTTCTGTGTGAGTATCTATTTCGTGATATGAGGACAAATGTTGAAAACGACCTGAATATTCCGCCTGTGAAACTGAATAAAACAATCATCCCGTTTAGCTCTACCGTCAAAAATCTCGGAGTACATTTCGAATCTAATCTCAATTGGGATACGCATATTAAATATACATGTAAGAAGGCATTCTCTATTCTCCATTCACTAAAAAGATTGTATCATTATCCATCTAAATTAAAACAGACGCTGGTACAGACACTCATTCTACCTCACTTCGATTATTGCGACGTTTTGTTCAGTGATCTCAGGATTGATTCCGCTCAGAAACTACAGCGTGTTCATAACGCGTGCGTCCGCTTCATTTGTAATGTTCGATACTATGATCATATCTCACCTTCTTTCGAGAAGTTATCATGGCTTAGGTTACATGAGAGGAGAAATCTGCACTCACTTTCTCTCTTATATCGAATTATGCACTCTTCATCCCCCTATTATTTATTCGCTCGTTTTCATACTCTCTCTCGCTATCATAATATTAATACTCGATCACAACGCGATAACACGCTAGAAATTCCACTTCACGCATCGTCTCTGTATTCCTCATCTTTCACTGTTGCTACCTCTCGTCACTGGAACTCTCTGCCGCCTGAAGTCAAGGGCTGCCGAACATTGAAATCTTTCAAATCCAAGTTACAAAATTATCTTATGACGAGTTGCCAAACTAACTTACTATTATGACAAGTGTTGTATTGCATGTTTCCACGTATTCACATTTTTTTATGTTCTAATGATATTCAACTTATTTTATATTTTTGTTTTCATATTTTCCGATAATGTTATATCTCTAATGTGATAAGTTGAGCTATATATAATCATAATTTCCCTTATTGTGTGTACTTAGAAATATTGTATTCACTGTATACTTTGTACTGCACTATTTTATTACTAATATTACTATTATTATTATTATTATTATTATTATTATTATTATTATTATCATCATTATCATTATTACTATTCTTATTTTATTATTATTATTATTATTATTATTGTTATTATTATTATTATTATGAATAACTGTCTTTTTTTCGTATGCCTCATTTATTTTGACCTGCTGTTCACATATTATTATGCTTTTTTCTTTCTTTCTGTATGTTATATATTATGTCCGATTTCTTCTTATTTGTTGTTTATTTTTTATTATTATTATTATTATTATCTTATTCAGTTTAGTGTGTAAAATTGTAGTGTACTTTGTAAATTTGTAGTGTTTTTGTAATGCAGTCTTTACTCCTGGTTGTGTGTTAGAGAAGGCCGTATGGCCTTAACTCTGCCAGGTTAAATAAATCATTATTATTATTATTATTATTAATGTTCATATAAAATATAATCAGTGTATGGAAGCAATAATATGAGGAAAATGGAATAATGAAAAAGGTTTCGAGAGAAGATAAATGATATAAAAATAATTATTATAGTTGGGACTACTTGAAATGAAAAGTTAAGTATGAGATAGGGTTTGATCACTTACAAACGGAGTCTGCTTGCAGCCGTTGGAGCAGAGCCCTGCCTGGTGGTCGCACTCCGCCAGGTCGCAGCCCGATCCTTCGTCGGCGCCATTTGGACAGTCTGGGGTGCCGTCACACACCTTCGTTATGTTCACACAGCGCTCCGTCACTCCTGGGCACTGCCACTCCCCAGAACCACAACTGCAGCACGCCATGCGAAATTTAATTAATATGCAATTGACTACGGAATGGAAGGTCTGGGATTCGATCTCATGTAGTGGCGGAATTTCCTCGTTACAAAAAACTCCCAAAACGTCCCCGAAGTTCACTCAGCCTCCTATGAAATTGAGTATCGGGTCTGTCCCGGGATAAAAGGTGGTCGGAGCGTGGTGCCACCACCTCATACTAGTGCCGAGGTCAAGAAAGCATGGGGTTTTACCTCCATGCTCCTACCATGTCTTCATGGCATGTGAAGAGGTACCTTTAAATATGCTATTTACATAATTTTGCATTTGTGCATGTTTATGTACTTTGTTTAATTTCCTGGCTTACATAACCTCTTGGATCCAGGAGTATAGTATACTACTTAATAGTACATGCATTTAGTTTCAAATTTTCCACTGGGTGGAATCATTGTCGATCACTTCTTCTCTGTGCTTGTCAAGCTCCTGACATCTCTTGGGACTTACAGGAAGCACAAGAAGATCGATTCAATCATTGCAATGCGTGTTTCAACTATTTGTAAATAAAAATGGCTACCAGCAACTCAACGCCAAGGCACCGTAGGACATGCTTCCGAAATAAGTACACAGTACAAGTTATATTTTAAGGGTAAAACAAATTACGATATAAGATGTATGTGCAGAGATTCGAAGTATGATACCTGCATTTGTGCCCTAACTGTAACCTGCAGAATTTTTCAGTATTTTTCCTCATTTCAGTCACTTTTTTTTAAAGTGCAGAATTAGATTGAACTTCAAAAATGAAACAAAGAAGTCTCAGGTCTCAGGAGGTTATACATTAAAAGTTCTTTATATGATAACATTCCTTTTTTTTTTTTTAAAGAACTAAAATGATTGTTAGTAGTCGTGAATTGCAGAAATCCCACATGGCCAGGCAATTTAGATTTTTTTCCCCAGAAAATACTACAAAATAAATTAAAGTTCATGTATGTAATAATAAGATTTATTAAACACAATGTGTACATTGTTACATTTTAGTCAAAAGTTGTCTTCTGTATGTATGTCGAACTTTAAAACATATTATTATGCTTTAATAAAAAAATAATCACTTCAAAATACCAAACGTTTTTGAAGATAAGGAGTTTTTGTGCCTCCTGAAAAATTGGGTTTCTGCAGTTCCCGATTCAAGTGAGTACCAAGGATTTTTCCTTGAGAATAAAGGCATCCCTACTGCTACTAATGCGATTGTCTGAATCGGTTGGAGCCTTCATCCCCCATCCATGGCCCGTAATGGGAACAAAATTTAGCTTTTATATCACAATAAAACAGCTTATAATTTGAGACCGAATGTTTACGTACCGTCAACCGGGTATACTTTACACAAGGGGGGTAACTTTACATATTTCTAGAAAATTGTTTAGAAGGCAGCACATTACAGACAATGTGTAGCAACTCCGTGGAACTGATTCTATGTGACAAGAGCACATATGTGTGGTAGACTAAAGTGTGTGTAAAGTTACCCCCCTTGTGTAAAGTATACGCGGTTGACGGTACTAAAAGTTAAAAATTACACCAAAAGGCTATCTGAATGGATGCGATATAGCTGGAACTGCACTGAGACCTTACTGGCAATACTTTGAAATGTAATCAAGGAGCTCGCATCTAGTGCAATGCACTTACTAATCTGTAACTGACTGTTCAGACAGCACCGGCTATGAAACCAGCTGCAATTCTACGTTAGCAGACAAGTGCACTGAACGTCACAAACACGAAGTTCGCGCCATTCATTGCAATTGGCTACTACTTTCAAATGCAACAGTATTATTTACACCAGAATGGGGGCACTGTTTGCTCGTTTATAACTATAGGTACCGGTAGTTGGAATATTACTTTTCAGCACATAAAAATTCGGTCTCTACTTATGGCACACAGAAATGACGCAATGGTTACAGCATTGTTGCAGTAGAGGAATGCACCAACTACTGTATATCATAAATATTTTAATCTGGGAGAATTTTCATCAATATTAAAATAACCCCGAAGTGATCTGTACCTGAAAGGTGGGGGGCCACACGCATGTCGAGAGTCTTCGTCGGATCCGTCCATGCAGTCGTCTTTCCCATCGCAAACATAAGCCTTGAAGATGCAACGGGAATTGTTACACTTGAAGAAGTTTGAGGCGCAGTCCACCTGAAATTCAGTGACATGGAAATTATATTGTGTAACATCTAGAATACTAAAATGTTCACCTTAAACATATGAACAGTTCGCGGGAAAAACGATGAATGTCACATTTCTGTTAAGGATTAGATAATGATCTAATTGAGTCTGTAACTGCAAGATGTAGCGCTGTTTCTATAGAAAATAAAGGAAAGGATTACTGTATTCGTGGTGATAATTCTTCTTTTTACCATTTTTCATAAGAACAACATTAAATTTCGTAGTGATCCATTGAATTAGATAATGATATCAACTTTAACAAAACTGTGACATTCATCGTTTTTCCCGCGAACTCTTCATATGATTTCTTACTTTTGCCGAAGTTAATGGAAGGAATGACACAGAACTGTAACGTAAAAGAAAGGTGACGTACTTAGGTGGTGCAGACATTAAGGGGCACACCAATCGAAATTGAACCTTGAACATGTCCACACGCGTGGAGTGCAGTTCACTGGCTTGGACTGCGAAACATTACTGAAGAGAAAATGTTGTTTGACAATCGTTTGTGCTGAAATAGTGAAACTTATAAAATGTAACGTATAACAGCGTAAAGGGCAATAACTGAATTTCTTGAAAGAAATGAGAAAATTGTAGAAATATTTATGAAATGATAAGATTAGTTTACAGTACTATTCACGCTCCAGGAGGGGACAATGGATATTACAGAATAACAGATTAACGGATGTACGCGCATAACAGTCGATAATTCGGTCTCTTAAAAGAGGCGGAAGATTCTTATCACACAATTGACGTTTATGCTGTCGGAATAAATGTTACAATATTTTGTGCGTAGGCCATGTTCCGAATGAAATCTGTCAGTTCTATAAAGAACTCTGTAGATTAGAAAAGTTAGCTCAGATAATGAGTTCATACCTCACTGTAAAACACTTTGCCATATAATTATGTTCGTAGATTTGAAAAATATATTAATGAATGCATTATCGAGGTATGTAATTATAAGAGACTACATTATTTTGTTTCTCGTCAAATTCAGCCACCACATTCTTGCATATGGATAACCTCGTAAATTATGTTGTCTCGCTGAACATACGTGCTGAAGAAGTTGCCGGCAGAACAGGGGCTAATACTGTACTCCAACCACGAGAAAATCTCCGCGGAATGAGACGGAGCGGGGTAATGCTGTGAATGAATGTTGATGTCATAAGGTCACACACGTGGGTACTCGTATCTCTATTGGCTAGCTCTCACAGCACAAACAATAACATTGATACACAGATATTTATACTACCCTAATTACAAAATTAGATCACTGTTAATTTCCTGGCCTTTTAATCCCTCCATACAGGAAATAACATATGCAGGAGAGCGCATGTTTTTAAACTGACGTTATAACGGTAATATTATCTATCTACTTCGCTCCAATAGATGACGAAATATTAAGCACATTCCTTTCACGGTTGATCTCCTGGTTGGAGAACAGTACTAATCCAAGAACTTTTGATGTTTTTTTATTTATATTCTGTCCGTCCGTGGTGCGAACAGCCCATAAAGGGCTAAGGCCGACCAGCCGGTTGTTGACTTCACGTCTACATGCCTCAGCAAAGGTGAACGATCATCCAACCAGAAAGGAAGTATCGTGTGATCAGCAGATGTTATAGCTGGTTTCCGAAACCGGATTTCACAGCCTGTAGTAGCTCTCCATATTCATCACGATGCTGGGTGCGCACCGGCTCCATACACTGGCCGAAATTTCATAAGAAAATTCCTCCCCCATGAGGTCTCGAACCAACGCGCATTCCGTAACGCGAGTCCCTTATTATAGTCGCGACGCTGTTATTCCCGGCGTGACTCCTCCCCTTTGCTTACGTCTTAGGAAGTGAAGGCTCTATAAAGTCTAGGTAGGTAGTATCGTTCGCCATTTTTGTTCTTTCGTTGCCGAGCTACCGAACGTTAAACATTATCATGTCGTAGCTCCTATGATAATAAATCAAACGCACTATAATTGGCAAATAATTGGGCGGCAAATAACGTTTTCGTGTGCTTTCTGCGAACGCCAACGAAAGAGCCAAAATGGTGGGCGATTATATTAAGTGTTTATCGATCCTTAACAAATGAATAACGTCTTCATCAGCGAATCACAAGACGCACACGTTTAAATGTAGCCGACCTCCAACGTGATTGGCTGCCTGAAATTAGAGCGACGGGACTATAGAAGCATTATGGTGGTGATGACACCTGTTGAATTGCAACCACTACTCTTTCTCTACACAAGTGTTAAAAGGCACACAATTACGATTCAGGGCTTTCACCGTATTCAGTACAGTGTGAGATTTTGTGCTTTTGTACCACGTAATAGAGGTAGAAGTTTCCAAGTGTTAACTCATTATAAAGGAAGACAAGGAAAGAGGACCCTGCCTGAACACATGGGAACTCTCGCATTCTCTAATATTGGACCAACACGTACCTTGGATACGTACGTTTTCAACAATTATGACAACGTAAAAATCAGAAACCTGCACCTGGGTAAGGATACGTGTGTGAGTGAAACGTCTTCTTGACGGCTTTCAGATAATAATGTTAAATCAAGTAGGGGAGTAGTGGGTACAATGAAACACAAAATATTAAGACATATGTATGCAAGTGAAATTTCAAGTATTTTTAAAATCAAGTGCAATAGAAATATACATTAAAACATGGAATACAATAATACATAAACAGAAATGTTAATAGATAAAGGACATAATATACAATGCGTGTTTGTCAAAAAAAATGCATATGTCTCACTGTTCCCATTCAGGAGGGTACAGTGAGACACCACAGTGTCTATTAACGGACAATGAAATGATTTACATTTATTTCAAAAGAAAAACAAAGCCTGCTTTCTCTTTATCTTGACATGTTCTGCAGGCTTATTTAGAATCATTTTGATGTCTGACTTCGAAACCATTGAAACATCTGGAACATTTGGAAAAGT
The DNA here is from genome assembly GCF_040183065.1 of Periplaneta americana. Lineage (NCBI taxonomy): Eukaryota > Metazoa > Arthropoda > Insecta > Blattodea > Blattidae > Periplaneta > Periplaneta americana. The sequence continues at coordinate 187,936,641 of NC_091123.1, read as the reverse complement.
GAATTTTCCAGGACATTTCAAACTTTTGCGATAAAATGAAATGAATTTTTAGTGACAACAAAGCTTATAATTATAAGAATTTAATTTAATTCTTTATTATTTTTTTAATATTTTCTTAAATTTTGTGAATAATTTTTTATTTATGAAACCATTAAAATGTAATGTATCCATTATTTTAAGCCACAGTTCCTAAATTGGTTACTAGTATGTTCATTTTTAATGTTAGTTACCGGTAAATGTAATATAATTACAGTTTGTTTTTGCAAATCATTGGTACATGGGAACAGTGAGACGTCTCAGTGTACCCTTCAATGGCATGTCTCACTGTTCCCTTTACGCATAGTTCGTTTAAAAATGACGCCATCGCTTCAAAATTAAAACAAGAAAGACGAAACTTTGCCAAACAACGTCAAATACCATAGTATTAGGTAACAAAACATTCATATTTCTATTTCATTTGTATATCCAATATAATCTTCATTAAACACAAGCCAAAATTTTAATGAATTTAAATACTATTATAGTCACAATCATGCCATGGTATGAAAGAAAAATTTCACATGGCATGATTGTGACTATAATAGTATTTAAATTCATTAATATGTCACATCAACGGACGTGTATACGTCACCAAACATCGTAAGATGAAGATTACCAAAATTTTACTTCTAGAGTGAAAAATTACGAATTATTTTTTCACTCACCTTTATAACTAGAATCAAATCAAGTACGGTATGAAAATACTGTTACTTTACTCATACAACATACAACTCCACTGTTACCAACATCTCAATATCAAAATTTACCATCTAATAAAAATGTCTCGCTGTTCTCCCTGTCTCACTGTACCCACTTCTCCCCTATACAAGTTTGTACTGTGTTAAATTACTGCACATTCTGAGTTAGGCCTATTCGTCCAAGTTGCAATATTGCAGACTTACCGTTCCGCAGGATTTAGGCTCGTCTGATTCGTCGTCACAGTCCGGTGTGCCGTCACAGTGCCAGGGCTTAGGGATGCAGATCCCCGAGGATTGGCACTGGAACTGTTTCTCTGTGTCGCACTGATCAGGCGCCAAAGATGCTGAAATAAACATGACGTGATATTACGCGGCTGACCCATACTGGATATTAATAAATCATTTGTACACAAATCGTCGGTTTACACACAAAACACATTAAGTAGAAAATGTTATTTCTCAGGAAAGGGCGTTCTTCTTCTGACAAAAGCGAATCTTCAAAACATCATTTCTAGTAAGTTATTTCTCTGTAAGTATATTTCATTTTATAATTCCAAGTTTATACACACATTATGTATATCACATACGCCTTTTTTCCAGAAGTAATATTTCTGACTTAATTTGTTTTACTTGTAAGCCGACGAAATTATGTGTTTCAAATATGCCATAGTGCATATAATGAATTAAATTCACAATTGTTAATCACAATTTTAATTACAGAGCTTAATATACAGTACCTGGCCACATTCATAGAATCACCTACTTACTTACTTACTGGCTTTTAAGGAACCCGGAGGTCCATTGCCGCCCTCACATAAGCCCGCCATTGGTCCCTATCCTGAGCAAGATTAATCCAGTCTCTATCATCATATCCCACCTCCCTCAAATCCATTTTAATATTATCTTCCCATCTACGTCTCGGCCTCCCTAAAAGTCTTTTTCCCTCCGGCCTCCCAACTAACACTCTATATGCATTTCTGGATTCGCCCATACGTGCTACATGCCCTGCCCATCTCAAACGTCTGGATTTAATGTTCCTAATTATGTCAGGTGAAGAATACAATGCGTGCAGTTCTGCGTTGTGTAACTTTCTCCATTCTCCTGTAACTTCATCCCTCTTAGCCCCAAATATATCACCAAAGTGAAAGGACCACTGCGAGGGACCCGTACAATACCAGAGATGAACTTATCCGTGCTTTAGGGCGGTCAATACGGAACATCAACAAAGATGGACTCGCTGATGGTGTACGACGCCTTCCAAACATTTGGCAAAAGGTAATAAATAAGAGGGGCGACTATATAGAAGATACGTAAATGTTGTACCCCTGTGAATAAAGCCATGTCAGAAACATCGAACTGTTGCCATTACTTTTTATCCAACCCAATCAGAAAGTAAAAGTAATGCAGTACTCACGACAGCCCTGCTCGTCGCTGCCGTCGTTGCAGTCAGGGATGCCGTCGCACTTGTACGTCTCCTGGATGCACTGCTTGAGGTCTGAACATTTGAACTGAGATGCTGAACACGTGATAGGTGGGCAGCCCTCCTCGTCTTGGTTGTCGAAACAGTCGTTGTCGCCATCACAAACCCAGGACTGAGGGATGCAGTGTCCTGAGCGCGGACACGTGAACTGCAGCCAAACAATCATGTTTTGTATCACAAGCCCTCAAGAAATAGGTACCAGTTTCTTATCTAAATACCAGCTTTTAATTGTAATTTTTAGCACTCTTAATGCACCGTGTACCATTCTGTGGTCAAATAAAATCCATGCATTATATCTGTGGCCGGGAGGAAAAAGGTCTTAAGTAAAATTTTTATACTTTTCAGGAGAGCAGTAGAAAGATTGAAATTGGTGTCAATTATAGAGTTCTTTTAATTAAGAGATTTTTCCTGGATATTATTTGTTTATATTTCTTCTAAAATAGGTAATGTTGCTCATTTAACAATTTTCTTGATTATTTCCAAAAATAGCCGCACTTAAACCCTTTTAAGACTAGAACCCAAACTGAGAAGAAGGGACTATTTAAACATAAGACCTTTTTCATGTCAAAATAAACGGAAAATATAAATTATTATTAGGAATGCAAAATTGGTCTTAAACAATTATAGGACTGTTTACCTGGTGCTTAAAGTTTTAAAAGGAAAGGGCGTCAGTATGTGATAAAATGGCTAAAATACAAGTTAGACCTTTTTAATAGGGAAGCATGGAAAGTAAACATGTGATGTTTTGTAAGGAATAAAGTATTAAATATTCTTAAGCCCTTTATTCTGTGTGTGCTCGATTCAAAAAGTACTTAGGACATTTGGTAACGCTCTATAAATCCAGTCAGGAGTCTTATTTGACTTTAACCAGATTGTAGAGAATTGTTTCCGCTTTCAGAATATATAAAAATCTCATTTTCACAAAAAATTGACTTAAGACCTTTTTCCTCCCGGCCACAGATATATCATTGAAACTTTTAAGAAAACTCACAGGACTGAAAGATTTTGCGCTACTGAAAATGTGAGTTGTGAGGGAATGTGAGATTTACATCCAAGAGGACATGAAAATGAATAAATTACTGGTTATATGATCAGCGTCATTGCCTGACGTGATAAGATGATAATTGGAGATGAATAGCTAGTGAAACTGAAGTTTAACATGGACGAGAAATAGTCAAAAGAATTTTGCGTGGCGCCCTCAGATGTATATTTCTTCCACATGTAAATCCCTTACGAATGAATACACACTACGGACTTTTATTGACCTAAAAATATGTTACTCTCGACTGAGTTTGAAGCCACGAACCTTGGATCTAACGGCTAGCATGATAACCACTCGATTACAGAACACGATTGGAAATAAATTATTTTATGTAACAGCATATTACGATACAAGATTGGAAAGTGCTTTTTACAAAATCGAGGAAAAGTTTGAAAAAGGAACAGAGCGAGATTTCAATTTTCGAAATTTCGTACTGCTTTTGCAAACTTGTATTGCACAACATTTTGTGCAGGATCATGTTTTTAAAATTGCAAATACAATATATGAGCATATACCTTACTATAATAATACCGGACAGCTAGCAGTTCTGCGTGCGAACGACGATGGTGCTGCTACCTACCTGCCGGTGTGGAGATACTCACGAAACAAGCTGTAATCAACTGCAATGTATATTGTTGCTGGGCTAGTTAATAGTTTTATTAATTAGTACTAGTGTTAAAATGTCAGGGTGTATATGTGCTGTTTATAATTGCTACAAAATTACAGCATTACAAATTACTCCAAATCGTATTTTCGATTTCCGACAGTTCATAAAACGTAAGTCAACAACATTCTTTAGTACGCCTAATTCCTTCGTCTTTGTGTTGATAGAACAATACAAATTAGTTTTTTATTTAGACCTAATAAATTAATAGAAGTTAAAATGTATTGGATTTTAAGGTTTTATCAAATTAAGTTTTATTGTTGTCCACATGCCTTTACTAATTATTACAAGCATCAGATTACTATCAATTTTATCTTTGCAGTTGTCAGCAATGCGCATATAAAACATTGTTGTAAATTCATTCCTAATATCAGATTGATTTTGTCTCACTAAAGCAAAGAAAAAATATGTAACAATTAATAATTACAGAAAGTAATATGAAGTATGCAATATTTCTCATAATATGCAGCTCTGATATAAGGTAATAATTTTACATTAAATACTATTCAACATTTCTTAAGTGTTTCATATATTATTCCACATTAGTAACTCATGTTTTAAACAATAGTCCGAATCCCGCTATGTTAATATTTGTATATGTGGACGTAATTCCATCCCCCTCCGCTAGATGTCAAGTCCGCGATATTTCGCACTCACGCCAATGCTGCTAGTGTACAGCTGTCCGGTATTATTATAGTAATGCATTTGCTTTCAGTATAGTTTTATCAATATTATGATGAATGGTTTCCCTAGCAACAAGTTTCTGTGTGGGAATTCCAACTTTCAAGGCCTAACAACAATAACTGTAAAAAAAAAAAAAAACACGACCGTGGAAAAGGTATTTGTGCGAGATCGTGCGTATTTGCTTGTTTTCCGCACAGAACCAATACGCGGTAAGTGTGAAATACCACATTCAGTATTCCCAACGTAACACACATAACAATTTCCCTCTTCTTACCGCTTAAGCGCGACATTCATTTTACTGCTTTAGGTTTTTAAGATATTCTTTTTAGAGACGTTTAACATAGTAGTAATTATAAATTGGAAACTTACCACTGCAATTTCACCTAAATTACACTGTTAATTATTGTTTTTAAATATTTGCAAAAATTAAGTAAAGTCTACTACTCCACGAAAGCTATTGTATTCCTGATACAAGTAACATTAAGGAAGCCGTGAAAAAATCAACAAGACTCCAGATGCCGATGTTATTACTGGAATATGTTATATAAATAATATTGTTAAAATGTTAAAATGAAAAACTGAATCATTACATAACCTTACCGTTTGTTTTAAGTTCGCATTTATAGACTGGGGGAAAAAAAAAGACAGACGTATATCACGGCCTGCTGGAATATAGATATTTTTGTTTTCTAAAGTTGCCGTCATTAAACAGAAACCAAGATGGAGATTTCATTGCAACTAATTAGAAATTCGTCTTTCAGGTATGTAATAAACGATCTTCGCACAAAATAATGTACGATACACGAGCGGTATGTTTGTTTTCATGTTCTCGGAAATTAAAAAAGCTCAACTACGTTTCGCTTTTTCAATCTTTTCCTCGACCATGAAAACGTCAACATACCGCTCTTGTAACGTATATTACTATTATGTGGAATTAACATTCTGTAACATTCATAACAAATTGTGAGTGCATTAAAGTGTAATACCTGGAAGTAGGCGCAAGTCTTCTCCGCACAGAAGTCCCCCTCGTCCGAGCCGTCCCCGCAGTCGTTCTCCGAGTCGCACTTCCAGGTGGAAGGGATGCAGCGCCCGTTGTCGCAGCGGTGCTGGGAAAGCGCGCACGTCACGTTCACGCAGCCGGTCTCGTCCGAGAAGTCCCCGCAGTCATTTTCGGAGTCGCACTTGAAGCTGCCAGGAATGCAGCGCCCTGTAGAACACTGGAACTCTCCGGGTCCGCAGGTGGGCTCTGTGCAGGAATAAGCAATCGCTCTCAAAAAGTTCTGAGCATCAAGCAATACTGTGCACCGCTTCGGAGTTTGAGTTTGAACGCCGTTACAATTGGGAATGTTCTACAAAGCCATGGAATGGAATTCCCGCCATTATGCAGAGCAGTTCACAGAGGGGGCAGACACCACTTGAGTGGGTGACAGGGGGCCCGGCCCGATTATCAATTCCGGTGGGGAATATACTTAAAAATAGCTCAACAATAGTTTTATCTGTTTCAATAAATCTTTTCATGAAATTGTGTTTTCTTTCTGTAAACGGACTCAAAGAGTATTACTTTCTGTACGGCCCTCGTATTTGCGCTCGATTGGCCAACATTTGTGTAATCACATGTTTTGGTATTATTAACATGGTTGAAGAAGAAAATAATTTTTTTATCTGTTCCCATGAGAATGTTTGCTTGTCAGAGAATACAGTAGGGGAGAGTTGGGTAGTATCGGACAGTGCGTTTCTTCCATCTACCACTAGATGATAGACCTGAATGACATGGTTACTTTTCTGTATGCGACATCACAGAAACGTAACCATGTCAATCAGGTATTATGACCGTGTGGTAGATGAAAGAAACTCACTGTCCGATATTACCCGATGTCCGATAGTACCCAACTCTACCCTAATTCGCGAAGTACTTACTGGTGCAGTTCTGCTCCTCATCCGAGTTGTCCAGGCAGTCGTCGTCCCCGTCGCAGACCCAGGCTTTGGGGATGCAGCGCTGATTGGTGCACGTGAAGTCCCAGGCGTTCGGGCAGGCCTGAACTGGAGGCTCGGCGTTGGGATCTGCTTGGCAGGTTCTGTTCTCCGGCTCCATAAGTCTCTCTCCGTACGGACAGCCACATTTGGCCTATGGAAAGTATATCACACGTCACATTTATATTACACTTAGGCCCAGTTGCACCAACCCTTGTTAAATATTTAACATATCGTTAAGGCAGTTTAACAGTAAACTTAACGAAAGTGATGTTTCATCAACTATTGTTACTGCTAACATTATGTTAAACCCACTGTTAATTTAACATAGCATACTCCCGCAGTTAAATCCTTAACGTCCTGTTACAGCGTGAATCATGGCTGCCAGAGAACATATGTTACACGCTGCATTATTATATCGAGATATATTTGCAGTGAAAACAATTAGCTGCAATCACTGCTTCAGCATTTTTAATTATTCAGAATAGATATGTTCATAAATACTAAAATCATTCATATTAATATTAGCACTGCATCCACAGTAAAGAGAAGATATGTGGTTATTAACGTAAGCATTTCTGTGATTATTATTCCGTATTAATACTCAGATATAATTGCAGATTTCCAAAACGATATTTCTTTATTTCACTGATTTAACAGTTCACATGTAATTATGACCAATGATGTGTGAAGATATGTTAGATATATAAGATATGAAAATAATGTTAACGCTTATTCGGCATCACAATTATTTTAATTTTCTATTGGTTCTATTTGATCCTGGATAATTGAAAGAATCTTCGTACAAATATCAACTTTGAGAGTGAAAGTACCACCGTCAGTTTTCAAATGTTCCACTGTATCTTGTGCACGACCCGTCTTAGCATTTCTTTTAATATTTTCATTACATTCATTTGTTTCATAGTTTGCGTTTTTTTCACATCCAAATGGCGATTGAAAATACTGGGTTAAAGAGACCCATGCTTGTTCCTTTTTCCTAATGAAAGTTCCATCACTACGTTTGAGTTCAATTACATTCATATAATTGCTAGATCTGGTTGCTGGACAGAAGTTTCGAGTGGCACTACCTGGCTGCAGACTTCAGTGTACTTTGTAAATTTGTAGTGTTTTTGTAACGCAGTCTTTACTTTCTCATATGAGGTAAAATTACTGCTCCTTATACTTTCTTTTTTTTGATTTCCGTTGCAATTATGTTAGTCTCCAATACTTCCATAATGTAAAAAATACAATTCCCCGCTAAAACAAATGACTACACCAACTACAAAAGGCACATTCAGTAAACTTTCATACAATCACTGCTTCTTTGATTCCTGGTACATTACTCTTAACATCATGTTACCTAACCGAAGTACCTCAAATGGTTGGTGAAACACTATTATCACAGTCTACTATATACAGTCGCGAAGCTTGAGGTGATTTTTTGCAAATCTCGTGATAAAGCGCTCCAAGCGGTTAGCAACTAGAAACAATAGACTGTCCACGGTCGACTTTGGACTGTGTCGTATTTCCATCGAGTGCTAGCTCGTTGCGTATTTCACATTGATGCTTGTGAAATGTTCGTTATTGGTTGTAATGAAAATGTTAATGGCTAAAATACAATAATTGCAATAATAATATTTTACTAGAGACGTAGAAAAATTAAGTTTGTTTTAATCAAATTTATTGATCACGTTTTATTTTCAATTCCGGTGGGATTATTATTGCTTAGGCCTACTTTTTTTTTTCAAAGGATATGTTGTTAATTATAGCTGTTAATTTTGTTGTTATTTTTATTTGATACTTTATTAGAGACGTAGAAAAAGTCTGTTACAATAAAATTTATTGATCACGTTTTATTTCCAATTCTGGTGTGATTATTATTGCTTAACCTCAACTACGTAAGCCTACACTATAAGTACCGGTACAGTACATAAGTTAATCCATTAATTCATATTTCCATTATTATTGCTGTAAAGGGAAATGCAAATTAATATTTATTGGTTTCATAGTTAATTACCGCTATAATCTTGAATGAGTGAAGCTATTATAGTAAATTTCAGTTCGTTTTGCACAAACAAAAATTATATTAACTTATTTCTTGCAGGTATCTTCGAGTTTATGGTGGAATTTAATATACTTCATTAAAATAATAAATTAACTTTATGCATTTAATATTTCAATAATGGAAGGAAGGTGTTAATTTTTCCAAAAGAACACAACGAAAGTGTAACATATTTTGTCGGCTGCTAGGAGAGAGATCTGCGATGATGAGGCGATAGTAGCGATCCTAGTGGTGGGCAACTATCCATGTTTGCATTTTTACTACATATTGAGCTTCGCGACTGTATATAGTAGACTGTGATATTACACTAACAGGATATTTAATTTTTAACAACACGTTAGTTAGCATGCTGTTTAGCGTTATTTTAACTAAGTTTGGTGAAACTGGGCCTTATTATTTTTAGAGAAGCGAGTACTTGAGAAGATGCAGCAACTCACGTGCAGTCCCGGCGTGTTGTTTCTGGGAACGGCGAAGCAAAGCTTCTCACAGCCGCCATTGTTGATGGAACAGGGCTGAGTGTGGTCGACGGTCTGCACGGCGTTGCTGTACACCTTCACGCCATACAGGCGGTTCGTCTGCGGTTCCCTCACCAGCACTTCTTCTAGCTCTCCCGTCAGCTTGTGCAACTTGATGATTGCGTCCAGCCTCCAGTCCGTTATGTACATCCAGTCTGAGGACGAAATGTTAGCGGATCATCTTGTTAAAAGTAGGAACATAAATATTAATCTATGCGAGCAAAATATTTGATCGGTAGGAGAGACTGCGGAAGGAAAAGAGGTAATATAGTCTAGTCTTAGGCCCGTAACACACTTGCAGAGTTTTCTTCAGCGAGAAATGTGTTGCGAGAAAATTAAAAAATTGATAACATGGATTCAAATGGACGTCCACACACTGGAAGAGATTCTCGCTCGAGACAAAAACCTCGCGCGAGTTTCTCGCTGGAATCGGTAGCTCAGCGAATTTTCTTGACACATTTATCAAAGATTTTTGACATTTATACTCTTTATGACGATTGAATGTAGAAAAAGATATCACAGGTGGCGATGAATTGTATTGTTTTTATTTGAAAATGAGGAAAGATGGCTGATAATTGCAGCCAGAAACTTATCGAACTTGTACGATGTCACCCGTAGGCCTATTTATATGATACACGGGATGAAAACTATAAAAACATGAAACTTAAAGAATAAACCTAGAGAAAAATATCAGATTGTCTGAAAATAAATAGGGCTATATTTTATTTTCATGAGATTTAATAGTATTAATTAAACATTTGAAATCATAATTTTAATCAGAACATAGCAAAGAATCCTCTATCATATCATGGATGGCAAAAAACTGTGGTTCATTCAACCTGAAATAACGCCTAAACGTATCATCATTCAAATCGAAACCAGTGTCCAAAACTCGCCCTTATTTTCATAAGATACAATGTGATTTTCAGATATTTCTGGCTTTAATTTTAGGCCTACTTTTCTTTTCATTAACAAAACATGTTCACGTAACTCCATTTCCTCATCACCTGAATACTCAGATTCAACATAGCGTTCGTACGTGATTTGTAAAGTACGACAATATACTTCCAGGTTATATATTTAAGTACGACAATATACGTAAATACATAACCTATAATATTTCCCCCAACGAGTGATTACTATGATCAGAAAAATGCTTTCTGCATGAAGGCAGTGCATAGATGATCATAGCGAGGTGTGATCTGTGATAGGAGAACTCGCCAAGTGTGTGGAGGAAGGCTCTTCACCTCTTTCTCGCAACACATTTCTCGCTAGCGAAAACTCTTCAAGTGTGTTACGGGCCTTGGAGAGTTTGAGGACGAGATTCCGAGTTCAAACCAGTGAGTTCTGCTGGAATTTGTGGTGTGGAAAGACAATGCTAGGAGAGATTTTTTTTCGCAGTAATTAATCTTCTTCTATCGTCACTAAGTGATTTATTTGCAACCCACAATATTTAACACCAGTGCAGAAAGAAAAGTGAAATTATTCCGTCGTTTCATCTTTCCAGAAGGTTAACCCGGGCAAATCGTAAAACAGCGAACGCTAAGCTCCGCCCACGACCCCTTTCCACTTTTCCCCTACAAGCTCATCACACACTCTAGCGGGAAAGAGTGGAAATAGGGGTTTAGGGTGGGGTGACATCTAGCGGAGGAAAGTGGAACAAAAAGAGTGAATGTGGCATCTACGAAGCAAAAGAGGAACTTCGTCCTGTTTCCCCTGTCTCTCCTCTCTTTCTCTCCTCCTTGCTTCATGTCTATCTCTTTCTTTTTTCTCATGACTTTGCAGAGGGTAGTATTCGATCCGGGTATCTTCCTAACGAAACGCACGCATGCTTTTTGGTCACACTTTAGACCTCTCGCCTACCGAGACGAGTTGGTGGTAGAAGGGAAAATGAATCTATTTATGTTCAAGGGAACTGTCGTAACGTATTGCAGAAATGCAATGTGTGTCGTTGGATATGTCTTAATACGTATTTTTTTTGCCCTGAAAAGGTCAGCAAATGAGGATCTGGTGACTATTGTGTTACTTCGAGGACAGTGCAAAGTCAACAGGTGAGTGTTGTTTTATGAAAAAAATATAGTGTCGAATGCACATTACATGTAGTTGTTGTCTAATGCACATTAATTTGGTTGTATTGTGTTGTGTTAGTTCGAGGAAAAAACGTATTGTATTGCAGGGGCGGCCGTCCTTATGTGCTACAGCATAATGATAATTTTTTCTCAAATAATGTGTTTGTAATGCCATAGTATTTGGTCTGCCATTTGACAATTTCCCGTGGTTATGTTCATGACGCGTTATAGAGTGTTTAGTCTTCACTCTTCGCTCTTTGGTGCCCCAGGGGGTTCGTTGTGCTACTCAGAACTTACATGAGAATGTAGACAGTTAATGCGCATGTGCGAAGCTGAAATCACTGCCCTGATTGGCTATTTTTACGCGGGAAAGTGCTGTAGTCAGCTTCAGCACGACACAGCTTGGAGATTGCTAAAGTAAAGCGTAACGAAAGAATGCTTGTTTGTGGAAGAACTCGGAACTATTTACAATGTATTTGGTGATTCAAGTGTCCGACTGCTGCTGCCATTTACCTGTTTTTTGAGGTTCCTCCTGAATCAGCCAGCAAGCGACGGAAAATGGAATCCCAGAAAATTGAAGCCAAGGAAGTATGTGACTGTATAATTCAGGACACGACTCATCGTTTCCAGTCTTTAAGCTACCTAGACGAAACGAAATTGTTAAACAGCAAATTTTTTTACACTTTTTCGCATAATTTTTCTGAACGCGAACTTGAAGTTGCTGTCAATAGCTATACTGTACTGAACAAAAGAATGTTGAAGACACAATTTGGAGTTCTACGGTATACGGAAGACCAGACTTCCGGAATATAGATGGAGCTGTTCAATTGTTACAATAAATAGTCTCCAACAATACACAGGATCCATTCTGTGAAGTAGCGAAGTTGTTAAATATTTTGGTTACAACACCAATGACCACTGCTGAGCCAGAAAGAAGTTTTTCTTGCTTAAAACGCATAAAAACGTTTTTAAGGAACACTATGTCCCAGGATCGTCTCACTGTCAATAGAAAAGAGTGTGATGTGCAAGATGGAGGGGTTTAACACCAGGGTAATTGACAAGTTCTGCAGTAGGAAGGAACTTCATATTTCATCACTAGGCGAGTCTCAAATTAAGATGAATACATATAAGTGTATACAGTAGGACGATGTAGAGATTGTAGCACACTCATTATTTTGACCACCAGCCGCTACTGATGTGTTGTAAAATATGAAATAAGTGCGAGGCGGTAGGCAGTGATCCACCGAAGCGAGGCAGATAGCAGAGAGAGAGAGCAGGTGAGCGAGGTGCCGAGCGGCGAGAGTGGGGATAACTTCCCCTACTGGCGTTCGCTGTTTTACGATTTATCCGTTAACCGTATGAACTTTCTTCGTCCCATGAACCAAATTACCTCATTTTGTGCCTGTGTTAGTCTTAAGATATGGCATGTATGAAAAATCGGAGAATTCATCGCAGTAAAAATCATAGTTAGATTTGTATTCAGTCAGTCTGTGTTACTAACCTGTGTGAATGACTATAGAGAATGGATGGCGGATTAATCTAGAGCTGACCGTCCTAACGTCTGTGCCGTCCAGATTTGAATGTTGTACGTGGTCTAGCAACGCATCGCACCAATACAGACGATCAGTCTTGAAGTCCACAGAAAGTCCATTAGGCCAACCCAGAGTAACGTTACGGAAAACCATGAGATTGCTTCCATCAGTGTGCGCTCTGCTGATATTGGCGGGGCGGTCCCATTCCGAAAAGAATATGTACCTGCAACGTAATATTAAGACATAAATCAAGTACTTAGTTATCTTCTTGGATACAATATTAATTTCTCTAATAGAAGGGTAAAGGAAAAAAGTTTTGCTTTCAAGTGATGAACCACTTTGAATAGTCAGGATACAGGAAACACGCATTTAAAATTATATATTCATTATAATTATAAACAAGTGTTACCCTTTATTTGGATGCACCACTATAGCTCGTGGCCTCTTCAGATTCTTCAGCAGAGTTCTTCTGTAAGTGACATTGCGCGTGCTCAGAACGTTGAGCGTCCCCTTGCGGCTGTCAATGTAATATAAATTCTTCGCTGCCCAATCCACTGCCAGTCCTTCCACTCCTTCATTTTGTGATGCTAGAACAATCTCACGACCTACGAGAAATATGAAACAGTTATGGCCAGTTTGTCCAAGTAATGTTTAATTTTGCTTAACGAATGTTAAATTAACAGTCTGTTTATTTTTAATGCTTTGTTAATGTATTTCCCATTTGTCCAACATAATTTTGTTTAAGATAACCAACACTTAACTATAACGTCTGTTAGCACTATTTTAACTACTCAACAGCAGTTGATTCTACACATGTAAGACAATTTTTGATTGGCTAAAATTAATCTTTAAATTCTATATTATTGAGTCATGAAACTTGCATAAAATGACAACCTGTTATAGTAGGTCACGCTCCATAAACAAACAGTTGACAAATGAAAGTTGTAGGTGACGTGCTGAATAATAATTACCAAGTAAGGTTATATTTCCTCATTGCGATTATGGATACGAAATACGAAAGAAATAAAATAACACTGATGTATTTAAACAGTCCAAAGTATTTTTTACGTGTTATATTACTAGTCATATGCTAAACATTCCCTACAAAGAGACACAAAATATTAATTTCGCAACTTCTGTTCGAACAGCTGTGGGAACATCGGCCATATTTAGCTAACTGTTAAACGAGTTAACTGCCCGAAATCCTACATTTAAAATTAACAAACTGTTAACAATCTGTTAAACCAAACTGGTGTTGAAAACATACAATTTTATTAATTAACAAACTGTTTAGAGTTTAACAGTCGTTAAATTTTCTAACAATACTTGGAAAAAACGGCCATTAGTCTATTAGCTATATCACGTTTTTAGAAAAACTTTTGAAGAAAGAATGACCCTTCTCAAAACCTGTACATGCCAAGATTTATTCCGGCTTATCCATAATTTTAGCTACATATTTTGAAGAAAAGAAAATCAGTCCTTGACAATGGATTAACTCTTAGTATTCTGGACAATTACAATAGCAATAAGTTTACCGTATGTTTCATTTAAACATTTTTAAAGTGTCCCTCAGTCTCATTTTCTTCGCTTTTCAATTCAAATTAATTTTAAATATAATCCAAACTATCGTGTTTCTAAGAAGTAAAGCCACATTGTTAACAGAAACGAAAACAGTTATTCCATTTGATCTATACATATGCGTGCATAGCTGTGGAGGCCGTTCAAATTGAATTAATCACCAGACATTTTCAAATTTCATTATTTCCTTTATTTTATTTACAACTATTGCAGGAAATGGAGCGAAATTCTGTAGCCTATCATCTGAAATAATATAATCTTAAGGGAAGAAGAGATTGGCTGCATAGTTATTGTAACAATGCATTACTTTATAATAATAATAATAATAATAATAATAATAATAATAATAATAATAATAATAATAATGTTACGATACGGTATTCACATTATTGTATTCTAAGCCTTATAATGCTTATTCCGAAAAGTAAAGAGCGCAAACTGAACTACAGGAACCATCCCGTTTATACCTAAAAATGGTCATCTCTTGTTTTGATTCGAAATATCGTGGCGGCCCTAATTATTAACTATAGACATCTATGTTTTATATTGATTGTTGTTGTTTAGTCAACTGTCCGAAGACAGGTCCGAACCTCACAAGTGATACCAAGAAGGCACCACTTATGAGCCAAATAGGCCAGGAGAGAATGGGTTAGGGTGGCCAGTTCCTTTCCCCTCCACTGCATACATCACCCACTAGCTACATACAGGGTGATTCAGACCACCCGTAACAGTAATTTATTTCGGAAACTAGTGCATGAAAATTTTCGAGACAAAAATATTTATAACTAAACCACATGTGAACTTTCACTTGAGATTGATTTCATCAATCAGCCTTAATAGGAAGTAGAGTCAGTGGCGTATCTCTTTAGAATTTAAAATGAGAGTCGGGTCAAATAAGGTACCATTTGATAGAGCTCTTCAAAACAAACAATTTTCATAGAAAACGTTTTTATCAATTCCTACTCTTTCAATGAGAACAAATAATGCCATCAATATTGAGAAATGTTACAAGACGGAAATGTAAACAAGACAATTAATGTTGACATGTTACTGAAAGGCTGGACAATTCCATTAATTTTTATAAATGTTCAAACTGTCTGCCGTTCTGAGCAGCACACACCCGTACTCTTCTAACACTGTCAGTGACTCGTAACACTTCGACGTGGTCAAGTGACTGGCAGAGTAGGAATTGGTAAAAACGTTTCCTGTGAAAGTTGTTTGTTTTGAAAAGCTCTATCAAACGGTACTTTATTTGACCGGACTCTCATTTGAAATTTTAAAGTGATACGCCACTGACCCTACTTCCTGTTAAGATTGATTGATGAAATCAAGCTCAAGTGAAAGTTCACATGTGGTTTACTTATAAATATTTTTGTCTCGGAGATTTTAATGCACTAGTTTCCGAAATAAATGACTTACGGGTGGTCTGAATCACCCTGTATTACACTAGTCAGACTTCAGATGTTATGTTTATTATTAAGTATTAAGTTGAAGTAAGAATAAAGACAATTTTTTATGATTTTTTAAAAATAATAATACTGATCTGTATACAAGTAAATACACAGCAATAAATTACATTTTTCACACTTTATTTTCATAAAAACTTAATACTATTATTTTTATGCCATCCAAGCATTATAAACAGGTTGGTACTACATTCAATATCGTGCGTAATAGGCTTATTATGGCACGCGTGCCAATAAAGCAATGACGTATTCGCTATGACGTAATACCGGAACGCTTTCGTCTGGCTATCTTGCTTACCGCTTCTACGCACCACGTAACAAGGAATGAAATGCAGGACAGAAGGTAACGCATCATTTATTTTCAACTCTTCAACAATTTTGTATCACTTTTGTAATATCACATAAAACAGTTCTGTGGTTCAGGCAAAATATATTAACAAAATGAAGGAACATTTGTAACACAAAATTTGATACCTAAGGTATAACCACAGTTTACTATATACAGTCACGAAACTTGGGGATGATTTTTTGCATTTCTCACGATAGTTGCTAGTCGCTTGGAGCGCTGTGAGTACTAGGAACAATAGACTGTGCCACAGCCATCGTGATCTAATACAGGCCGTAAGGGAGACCATGTGACTCCCTTAACCCGATCACGAAGGGCGGCGTTTCAACCATATAAATTAATTGAAATGCATAACATATATTTCTCTAAAATGTAGTGTAATTGCATTAATAAAATTTAAAACAATGATTAGGAGACACTTCAGACATAATTCCTTGCGAGTTAAGGTGTAATATTATTTTTGGTGTGAAAATTACGTTGTTCGTATGTGTAATACCTGCCTTTATTTCGATTAAATATTGCGAAATTCTTGTACATTCATTTATGCACGATTCAATAATTTTCAGTTGCACCGCACGAATATTTAGATATGTTGAAATTATAAGTTATGTTCACTCTACCAGTTGCCCCTTTCTGTCTAATTTTACTGGTCTCCAATGCCCTGCCACTACATATGTATGTTATGTCATATGGAAATTACAGGTTATGTTTACTATATTTAACTTATATTGCTATATTGGCAATTATATATTATAATTAAGCATAATGTCATGTATGATATCCGTCACATTCTACATGTCTGTATCTTAATACTACAATTGAGTACTGAATTATTGTATTTACCTACTACCTAAGAGACGAAGTAACACAATCGTACGTACATTAATTTCATAGGAGTGGTATGGTAAATTTTCTGTCTACAATTAAGGAAGGTAGATGTGCTAAATTAAAATCGCAATATAAATTCTTTTTTATTAAACCTCAAAATAGCTTCCATTCTAAAGTTAAAATATTGATGCGAACAGATTATGTTAACATGTAAAATTCTCTTCACATTAAAATAACACAGTTTTGTAATTATTTCTGCAACATATTATGCAACAAGAAGTAAACGGAACTTATGGACACATTGCACTAAATAAAGCTTAGCAATGATACGCAATAAAGTTATAATATAATATTTCACTGAGCTCCATACACTGAAATAGAAAACCCGAACATACATTACGGCCTGGTCTAGATCGAAAAGGCATTGACTGTGCCGTATTTCTCTTTGTTGTGAAAAGTTGTGTAAACTGTGAAATGTTCGTTATCGGTTGTAATAACTGTAGACTAAATGGCTAAAATACAATAATTTGAATAATAATATGGAACAAGGAGACGTTTGTGGTACTACTGTATAAATATTGTAAGAAAAAGAGGTTAAGATTTATCCTTCTTCCGAAAAATCCAGGAAGGTGAGTTTATAAAATATAATATATACTTTATGAAAATAATATATAAACCTTATGTATTTCGTATTTCAATAGTGGAAGGAAGGTGTTAATTTTTTCAAAAGAATACGATATCGAAAGTACAATACATTTTATCGTCTGCTGGGGAAAGGGTCTGTGATGAGGCGATAGTAGCGATCCTGGTGGTTAGCAACTATCTATGGATGCGTATTTCAACTGTCTATGTTTGCATACTTAGTAAGTATTGAGCTTCGCAACTGTATATACTAAACTGTGGTATAACTAGAGTTTGTAATACCTGCAAAGTCATCCGTTTCTCTTTATTCAATGTAAATCCCAGGCGAAACTAATCGATGCGAACATATGAAGACTTTGTCAGCTATGGTTACTGAATTTTTTTCTACTCTATAACTAGAGTTTCTTTATAATGCTAAGATGCCATAAAGTGTTGTATCCAGCTCGTGGACAATCTTATTATGACACTCGTTAAATTGTCGCACTAACAATAGTGCATAATATTAATAACTATTGTGAACTGAAGTGAACGTACCTGTTCCATTACGATGGATTCTGTATATGACATCTTGAAGGACGTCAGAATAGTAAATATACTCATCATTAGAATCAAAATCAAGACCAACAAAGCGCGCTTTTCGTGACACCACTGGGTTCATGGCGTCGCTGAACCCTTCAATGACGGGATCCAGTACTCTGCCCTTGATGAATCGTTGCTGCGAATACATTAGGAATTCTTCAACCGCTGCAAATAAATACGAAAAAAAATGTTAGTACTTGGCCATCAGGACTGATTTGCTGGAATTGTTTCCTTATATTAACTATACAAAAATTCCAGCCATATAGGTACAGTATATATTATCGATCTATTATTACCAAAGTTTGTTTATAGTAATGTGACTATACCGATAAGTGTATTTGATAAAATACTTGTGTTAATATTGATCTCTAGGGACCAGATTTTTATGTAATTACATATTACATTTCTTTGAACCTAACCGTATATAAATAACAAATCTTTGCGAATCTTATAATTACCATTAATATATTAAAATTTGATACAGACGTGAACAAATTATTAGACTAAGTAAATTATATGTGCAACGAAGCTGTATTTATCGGCAGAAATAATGAACAAAAATGTATTTTGCACAGAAATAATGAACAGAAAATTGAGTCTTGACGTTACTAATATTCTGTGAACATTCCCTTATTCTTTATAACACGTTGATTTTGTCTGGGATGCTGGAAACCAAAGTTTGACACTTTCTTTGAATATCAGCATCATTTAGCCAGATACCAGACAGTGCTTAAATGAGTCCATGTTTTGTTGTAAGCCTCTTTTTGTTCACTTTCTTCTTCGGTATAGATCACAGATTTTCAATTTCGTTCATGTCCGGTCTTCTTGCAGGCCATGGGAGAACAGACTGTTGAATATCTTCTGCAGTATATAATTAAAACACCAGTAGTACTAACATAGCCAGAAAAAATATACTTAAACATTGGAAAAATATACCAGAAGATGTAAACAATCATATTTACAACAATAGAGACTCTGTGAATTATACTGATAGTTGATATGATGAATTATATTATGTTCCAAGAAAACGCTTTAGTCTAATAATTTGTCCACGTCTGTACTACATATTTTTACATATTTACCCCACATTACACATTATGGCTTCATATTACATGAATCTACATATTTAGGGGTTTTATTCATTTTTACTTCTCTAAAACGAAAAAAGAAACTTCTGCTGGGAAAGTTTACAATTTGAAATACACAGATTTAAAAAGCCTTTTTACCTACCCAAGAAAGGATATATTTCGGGATGAAACATAACGTCCTTAGTTCCAGGAAGTAATATAGGCACTCACCCCATACCGCCCACTGTAAATATGAGTGAACAAAAGGCAACTTTTTCTCTCTCTTGTATTGTAAGAATCACTCAGAAAGTAGCGTTGCCTTCATGCGGTGAAGTAGAACGAGGACGACATGATTTGTCTCGAACTATAATTGTTCTGCACACGTCTTAACAAGCCGTTCCCATGCAATTTGCAACCTTACCCACCCTCTTCCTAATCCTTCCAGGGAAAACCCGTGTCAAGTCTGGCATGAGCCGCAATAAAGTAGCCGACTTTTGAAAAGAAGTTGGAGTAAAGGAACAAACTGGAAAGATGTTGAAAGATTAAAATAAATAGCTTTTTAGGCTATTGCTTGACCTCTTTACTTTAAATTTAGTAGACCTATACGGAAATGGGATTTTCCGAGCAATTAGAAAATATGGTTCTTGGCTGGAATAATCCTACCCGTCTGAATGAGACAGGAATGTCACTTTTCAAACAACAGAGTTTGTAAATGCCTATAGTTTGAGGTTTTAGTAGGTACTTTGTTTCTTCCAGGGAGCAGCTAAAATGCATGTGTCCCACATCTCCTCTTATTTTCTCCTAATCCAGTAAAGCGAAACAGTGCTTGCAGTTCTGTTGTGTCATTCATTTCACTCAGTTCTCTAGTTTTAGTACTTACAGTATAAAGTGCAAGTGAGTTTATCTACTGCTTTTAACTAACTAAAATGGCCCCTGCATCTTCAACCCTAACGACAAAAATAAAATCATGGATTGCGATGGACGAAGCTTTCACTACAGATGGAAAAATAGTAATGTGTCAAGTGTGCGGTAAAAAAGTCGGGTGCTCTATGAAATCACAACTGGAGAGTCTTACCTATCCTATACCTGCCAGATATTGATATTAAATATTTTCATGATTTTACATATTTTGAAATATATTTAGCTTATTTTTCTTACATAAATATGTACATATTTCACACCTTGATATTACATAAAAATCCGGTCCCTATTGATCTCTATCTCCAATATAACTTACGACGACAGTTTTGCTGATTTTTTTCCAGCATCCAGCCAACATTGCAGGCACAGCGGTAACCCAACATGCCAGTCCCTTCACCCACCGTCACGATGCACATGTGTTGACAGTTGCCATTGTTGTTTCCACACGGGTTAGAAGCTGTGAATAATCAAACAAATATTAAATTTATGATACTTCAGGTTTCATAAACTAGTACTACTAGCGGAAAAGAATATGTTTCTGCAGTGGATAGTCTTATGTTATGGCTTCTCTTACCATAAAGTTGGAGCAATTCGTGGACAGCTTTCAGTCCTTTGGGTTCCCTAACGTCTCTCTTCCGGTACACAACTTGAATGGAGTTGTGACTCTGGTACTTGTCTATAGCCATGATGCCTTGCTTCGTGCCGTCAGACCAGAAAATACGATTCTCAAACAGCGTAAGACGAGAAGGAGATGGAACTGTTTGACCTGAAATACGTTTAATAAAATGGAGACAGGAACATTATACAGGGCTATTCAAAAAGAAGGAGCAGATTTCAAATATTCATTTCTTTCAAACTACAAAAGATAGAAACACAATTCCAACGTTTCTGGACAGACGAAAGTTTAAATTTTGAACAGTCCGAATAGAAGTTCCAATCACGGCCGCATTGGCGCTGTTGCTTGTCATGCGCAGCCGTATTGGCGCTGTTGATTGCGGTGTTAAGGCCAACAAAACTGATAAATTAAACTTTGGTATTAATCGTCTTACTACTGTTAGGTTTCTGGGCATCTTTCTTGAGCCTAGAATGGGATGGAGAACTCATGTTGACTATGTTGCTAAGAAATTAAGTAAAGGCCTATATATGTTAAGGTTGTTAAGGAATAATTTACCTAACAAGGTATTGTTTACAATATTTCATAGCCATATACAAAGTCATTTAAATTATGGTATTATTCTTTGGGGTCACCATACTTCTGCTCAAGCTATTTTCATATTACAAAAGAAAGCTTTAAGATTAATTCAAGGAATTTCAAATACGACTCATTGTAAACCTCTTTTTATAAGGTCACAAATCTTGACATTGTCGTCTATGTATGTATTGGCCTGTCTTCTTTACATTCGGAATAACATTAATAATTGCATAGCATGTACTTCTGTTCATAAATATTCTACAAGAAACAATACAAATTTATATATTGACCAATATAAATACAGTATTACTCAAAACAGTTTTCTATTCTTTGCTTTTAAATTATTTAATAGTCTACCTGTCGATATAAGGAATCTTCCATTCCGAGTGTTTAGGACACGAATTAGGACTATATTATTGGCAAATCCATTGTATGATGTCGATGAGTTTTTTAATATTCATGTATCTTAATTTGTATCCATTGTATGATATCATGTATTTTAAATTGTTTATGACGATGCCATACATGTTTCACATGTTTTTGCTAAATAAACTATATATCTATTTATCAATGTCAGGCATAAGGGGGATAAAAACACGTCGTTTACGTAACCCTACAGATAAAAATCACAAGGAGTGAGGTCTGGAGACCTGGGAGGCCACCGGCGATGAACTTGATCTTCTCCTCCTCCTCTTCCAATTCAACGTCCTGGAATGGTGTCATTGTTGTGGTCGTCAGGATGCAATGCTTGCAATAACTGCAGTTTGTACGGCTTCACGTGCAGACGGTGTTTCAGAACTCGCCATGCCGTTGGTTGTGGAATGTCCAGTTGTCTGCTTGCTCGTGTTGTGGATTTTTTGGGCTCCTTTCGTAAACTGTACGAATACGCTCGGCATTTTCATTCGATGTGCGTGGACGTCCCGTGCTTTTCTGTTTGCAGATGCAACCATCTTCTACGAATTTTCGATGCCAATGGTGAATCTGCTTATGACGGGGCGCTTGTTTATTAAACTGCAATAATGGACTCTAGTTTTGCTAATTGCAGCACACAAAATGCTTTTGTGCGAGATCGTGCGTATTTGCTTGGTTTCCGCACAAAACCAATCCGCGGAAAGTCTAAAATTCCACATTCAGTATTCCCAACCTAACACACATAACAATTTCCCTCTTCTTACCGCTTAAGTGACATATTGATTTTACTGCTTTAGGCTTTTAACATATTATTTTTAGAGACGTTTAACATAGTAATAATTATAAATTGGAAACTTACCACTGCAATTTCACCTAAATTGCACTGTTAATTATTGTTTTTAAATATTTGCAAAAATTAAGTAAACTCTACAACTCCACTAAAGTTACTGCATTCGTGATGCAAGTAACATTAAGGAAGCCGTGAAAAAATCAACAAGATTCCAGATGCCGATGTTATTACTGCAATATGTTATATAAATAATATTGTTAAAATATTAAAATGAAAAATAAATCATTACATAACCTTACCGTTTGTTTTAAGTTCGCATTTATAGACTGGGGGGAAAAAAAAGACAGACGTATATCTCGGCCTGCTGGAGTATAGTAAACACAGAAAACATTTTAAAGCAACAATGTTGAAGATAGATATTTTTGTTTTGTAAATTTGCCGTCATTGAACAGAAACCAAAATGGAGATTTCATTGCAACTAATTAGAAATTCCTCTTTCAGGTACGTAATAAACGATCTTCGCACAAAATAATGTACGATACACGAGCGGTATGTTTTCTTTCAATTCTCGGAAGTTAAAAAACTCAACTACGTTTCGCTTTTTCAAACTTTTCCTCGAACATGAAAACTTCAACATACCGCTCTTGTAACGCATATTACTATTTCCTGTTGTGTCGCCATTGTACTACAGACAATCAACAGAACCAATGCGGCCGTGATTGGAACTTCTGCCCGGACTGTTCAAAATTTAAACTTTCGTCTGTCCTGGAACGTTGGAATTGTGTTTCTATCTTTTGTAGTTTGGAAGAAATAAATATTTGAAATCTGCTCCTTCTTTTCTGAATAGCCCTGTATTATATAGAAAAAAAGCCCAAATTACGATCACGGACAGTTACCTCGAACCACTAATATCCTGTTATTTCCTTCGTAATCCACAGTTTCAATATAATCGAGGAGAGAATCGCACCAGAACACTCGCTTTGCTATGATGTCAACGGCGACACCCGATGTTTTGTACGCAGCCTCCGACACGATGGCTCGAGCATTTGTACCGTCCATGTTTGCACGCAGGACCTGGGTGCTGTCTGCCACGAACATATACCTGCACAACAAAAATAAATGTACTATTAACAAAACATTATATTCACAATTTTTATGTATTTGCTATGCTGTAAAAGGATGCAATTCAATTCTTATTTTTTTGTAGGTTATTTTACTACGCTGTATCAACATCTTAGGTTATTTAGCGTCTGAATGAGATGAAGGTGACAATGCCGGTGAAATGACTCCGGGGTCCAGCACCAAAAGTTACCCAGCATTTGTTCATATTGGGTTGAGGGAAAACCCCGGAAAAAACCTCAATCAGGTAAAGGCTGGTTCACAATAAATCTGAAACGAGAATCGCAACGAAAACGAAAACGGTAAAATTGTTAAAATGTGTACATTTAAATGTGATCATTCACAATTAACGAAAAGCTTGCCGGAGCCCGAGATCGGGAACGGAGAGTTGGCCAAGTTTCAACTTTGACGTTCACGTTTCCGATCACAGCCCACTAGATTCATTCTATTGCCATCTAAAAGCTATTTTGTAGTCATATATTTTGTAGCAAGAAGACCGTGACATAACCTATGCATTATTTTGTTCTGTGCTGTGCATCATGGAGCAAGTTTTATTTGATGAGATTCTAATATTGAGTGTTGAGGAAAATCCTCACGTTTACGATAAGCGGCGCGCCTCGTATAAAGATGAGAATACTTGGCTTTCAATAGCTGCATCTTTGAACACCGATCGGAAGCGAATCATATTTTATTACTGTATTGGTTGTATTACACAGTACATATTCATGCTTCAATTCAATAACTACTGTTGTGTTCATTTTTGTTCTATTACAAATGTTTCTTCTCTAATTATTTTATGTTATGGTAGACTTAAAATAGGTTGTGATAATAAAGATGCATGGGCATATTTATAGTACCGTACCTAATGAAATGTTTCAGTTGAAATTTCGAAGTTGGTTAACCTGTGTTTATGTTGGCTGCCTTGTACTCATGAGAGAACGCCATTGGTCAATTATACACAAATAACATCAGAATGCGTAATATCGACTTTACATATCGTTATTGACATACATATCGATATGCATAGTGGTCTACGTTCTCGACTTATTGTGAATAAAAATTTTTCATATTCACGTCCTCTGCTTCTCGTTTTCATTCTGGTTCTCGTTCCCAGTTTATTGTGAACCAGCCTTAACTTGCCCCGACCGGGAATCGAACCCGTGACACCTGGTTTCGCGGCCAGATGCGCTAGCCATTACTCCACAGGTGTGGACTTGAATTCCTAATTTTCACAATTTATTTATAATCATATTTCATCGTTTTAATGACGATTTTGAAATAAATATTTTCATTATTTGCTATAAAACAAATTTAAATAATTTTTCAAATTAGGAACGTTATTCAAAGTCGATGAAGTGAAGATATTAAATGAAAAAAAAAAAACAAACGGAAAAAATAATGAACTTGAAGAAAATTTTCTTATAATTTCCCTTTCCCTTTACAACGTCTTGTCAAAGGTACCGAAAATCTGTAATATTTGTAACTTACAAGACTATACGGGAGGGGGGCCAGGTTCAGTCCTTTCCTCTCCCCAGCCTACTACTTTTTACCACCCCTTGTCTTGCAAGGCGGGCTGCATTTCATATGACGTCACCTATGGAGCTAAGAGGGATGAAGTTACAGGAGAATGGAGAAAGTTACACAACACAGAACTGCACGCATTGTATTCTTCACCTAACATAATTAGGAACATAAAATCCAGACGTTTGAGATGGGCAGGGCATGTAGCACGTATGGGCGAATCCAGAAATGCATATAAAGTGTTAGTTGGTAGGCTCGAGAGAAAAAGACCTTTGGGAAGGTCGAGATGTAGATGGGAGGATAATATTAAAATGGATTTGAGAGAGGTGGAATATGATGATAGAGACTGGATTAATCTTGCTCAGGATAGGGACCAATGGCGGGCTTATGTGAGGGCGGCAATGAACCTCCGGGTTTATTGATATCTGTGATATGAAACAGTTAAGAAATGAATTTAATTACAAAAAAATCAATCTGCTGTAATGTGTTCAAGTTGCATATCACAAGGAGCGCAGTGGCGACTCTCGCTATACCAGCACGAACGAATGGGTGTCTGAAAACAGTGTACCAGACACATGTTCAAATTATTTTATTTTGTTCATAAGGTTGCTGCCCTCTGCCTACTACGGCCTCGTTTTGCAAGCACCCCTATTCATAAAATAAAATGTAATTTTTAACACTTGTGTGGCAAATAACTATTTATTAACTCTTTTCCCCATTTTATCAAAATAAGGAGGAATAACTATGAGAAACCAATGGAAGGAATTGTGGATATACACAACTTAACTTACTACCCAAATGTTTGCTTATAGGGATTAATCAAAGGAATACTCGGTCCTTGCAATTGATCTACAGTGTATTTCCCAATAGTATATACTGAAAAATGAAATAAAATCACTTTCTTTTAAGCCGCTTATTTGGGCTTCTCCACTACCTCCAGGGTTGAATCCTGACGTGAATGATAAATAACTAGTACATATTTTACCACAACAATCCATTGACCTATACTGTTTTCGCTGTAAGAAAAATCCTAATGTAAAGATAAGCACGTGGCTGTCATACCCGTGATTGGTTCCCAGTCGAAATACTGGCATGACGCAGGAAAATATAGTTCCGTGTTAGGAAACCATAATCTTGTATTATTTGACAATAAAAATTGAATTCTAGTTGTTAAATACCATAAAACATATAACTTCACTCATGTGTAAAACGATATGTAAAAGAAAAACTACTTTTATATTTTGTTATGTACTATGAACGCGGATGAATACCAACGGTAATACCGAGGTAGTCTGTTCTTGTAACAAGCTGGCGTCACTTGAGTTCGTAGTTGTTCACGTAAGCACGTGGTACTGAAGTATGGCTTCTGCATCCTCAACTGTCCATTGTGAAGCCATAATACTTAAAAATAATTTAATTACAGTAATTATAAAGTAAATGTTTCCTAAGCAAACGAATGCATAGTAGTGAGGTTAGGCCTACTTGACGAGTAACGGGAAATGTTTAACATGAAACAGAATGTACAACAGTAGGCGGGAACACGTACTGAGAATCTATGGCGCCAAACAGCGGCCAATGAAGCCTCACTTCAGTCACGTGCTATTGTTTACATTAGGATTTTTCTTACAGCGAAAAGATTATAGGCCGTCTTTGAACCCGGGAATCTCGGTTCTATAGCAAGTATTTAACTATTAAGCCACCGATGATGTCCTTCCGATGATGATATCAATACTCTCCGAAGTCGTGAAGATTAAATGTATGTACACGTTGGACCAGACTGTTTAAAATCAAGCTGCATTATTAATCAACGTGTAGCAATCAGATGCGTATCTTCTGTCCGATTCAGTAATTTGTTGTGCTTACCCAATTGTTGGATCCAGCGCAATATCCGCAGGACTGCTCAGATTGCTGCCAAGCACGATGGCGTGCCAATGGCCGTCCAGCTCGAAGACGTCGACTTTCTGCCCAACAGCGTCGGCCACGTACAGCTTGTCGCCCACCCAGTCCACCGCCAGGGCGACCGGGGCCCACGTGCCTGGCAGCGTGATGTCCGCTTCGTGTGTCAGTGAGGGCGTGGAGCCCAGCAGTTGTTGGGAGTGGACCTGCGAAGTAAAGGGGACCAAGACATTCAACATTAATAACATTATTTACATCTTTTACAGTCATATCAAATATCCGCTACATAAACTGTCTATATTCCGACATTTAACAGGCGTTCACTGGCTCTCACATTAACGCTTGTGTGAGATTCTTCAGTTTAATTTGTTTCTTGAAGAAGGTTTAAAAAAAAATAAATTTGTGAAATTTTGGATAACAAAAGAATCGTACAAAAGAAATAAAAGAAACAAAAGAACCATACAAAAGATACAAAAGAATCATACAAAAGAAACAAAAGAACCATACAAAAGAAACAAAAGAACCATACAAAAGAAACAAAAGAACCATACAAAAGAAACAAAAGAATCATACAAAAGAAACAAAAGAACCATATAAAAGAAACAAAAGAACCATACAAAAGAAACAAAAGAACCATACAAAAGAAACAAAAGAATCATACAAAAGAAACAAAAGAACCATACAAAAGAAACAAAAGAACCATACAAAAGAAACAAAAGAACCATACAAAAGAAACCATACAAAAGAAACAAAAGAACCATACAAAAGAAACAAAAGAAACAAAAGAACCATACAAAAGAAACAAAAGAACCATACAAAAGAAACAAAATAACCATACAAAAGAAACAAAAGAACCATATGAAAGAAACAAAAGAGCCATACAAAAGAAACAAAAGAACCGTACAAAAGAAACAAAAGAACCATACAAAAGAAACAAAAGAACCATACAAAAGAAACAAAAGAACCATACAAAAGGAACAAAAGAACCGTACAAAAGGAACAAAAGAACCGTACAAAAGAAACATACAAAAGAAACAAAAGAACCATACAAAAGAAACAAAAGAACCATACAAAAGAAACAAAAGAACCATATGAAAGAAACAAAAGAGCCGTACAAAAGAAACAAAAGAAACAAAAGAACCATACAAAAGAAACAAAAGAACCATACAAAAGAAACAAAAGAACCATACAAAAGAAACAAAAGAACCATACAAAAGAAACAAAAGAACCATACAAAAGAAACAAAAGAACCATACAAAAGAAACAAAAGAACCATACAAAAGGAACAAAAGAACCGTACAAAAGGAACAAAAGAACCGTACAAAAGAAACAAAAGAACCGTACAAAAGAAACAAAAGAACCATACAAAAGAAACAAAAGAACCATACAAAAGAAACAAAAGAACCATACAAAAGGAACAAAAGAACCGTACAAAAGAAACAAAAGAACCATACAAAAGAAACAAAAATACATGTTAACCAAACACAACTACGTCTCTATAATATTACATTAAAACTCGACTCTTTTTTGGGCACTGAAAATTGTGTGTTGAATACCAGAGATGAAGAAGCATTACACAGCATGAGGAGAGTTTTGGGACCGCTTTAGGGATTTAGAAGGATGGATTATCGACAAAATTAAGATATTTGAGAAAAACTTAAAATGGAAAGAAGATATAAATCTTTACCTCTTGGGCACTTAGAAAGAATGAATGAAAATCGCGTAGATATAAAAATCAGCATTCAAGTATCAACCAATAGGAAAGAGAGACATAGGCCATCCACGAGAAAGATGGAGAAGTCAAGACCCATAGGGAAGCGGGTCACAGACGATTTAATCCACACACGTTCATGTTGATGATGATAAATATCTCGCAGTATTGTATACTGGGATTACGAAACAAATAGCTAATAACAGATAGTAAAATGTCATTGAACACTCTCTATGATGACAATTGTTACCTTGCGGGTCTTTATGTCGGACCAGAACAGCTGGTTGCGTCTGTAGTGGTAGTCGACGCCGCTGGCTCCGGTGGCGTTGGCCACGAGCCTGATGTCGCTGCCCTGCGCCGTCATGCGCCACACGGAGTGGTCGTGCGCGAAGAACAGCGCCATGGAGGCGTCGTCGGGCGCCACGCACTGCGAGCGCTGCACCAGGCTGTAGCCGGGCATGCAGGCACACTGGTACGAGCCGTCCGTGTTCTCGCACAGCTGGTCACAGAAGCCCCACTCCTTGCACTCGTCCCTGTCTGCAATACACGGAATATTTCAAGTTAGGCAATTCAACCTGGATCACATTTCGTGTCACTTCAACCTGCTGATTGAGAAGTCAACATACCGATGCAGGAGCGGCTGTCGTTCGCAACTTGCCTTCCTTCAGCGCAGTAGCAGCCGCCGCCCGTCAGAGATGCCTGGCACTTGTACTCACAGCCCAGCGACTGGCAGCTGCTGGATGCTGAGAATCAATCAATCAATTGAATATGAATAATTAAAATCGAATACAGTTCAAGAATATATATTTCCTGTTTTCTGAAGCCCAACGTTAAGGTTGGTATAAGGGGTAGGCGCAAACTCCACACTTCGATCCGGAAACTGCACACCGTTTTTCGAGGGACCCACTAATCCTATCCGGATACTGCATACTGATTCACGAGGGTTTTATTAATCCTTCCCAGAAACTGCACAATTTACAAAAATATATTTCTTTTGCATTTGATTAACTTTCTCTTACTTCCTTCCTTCGTTGTTTTGAAGTTTAATATAAGTATCAGTTTGTATGTCCAGAAATTCATTCTCGAATTTATACAGGGACATCATTTTATTTTTACTAACATTTCTAATATTAACCTGGTTATACCTTTGGCTTAAAGGTTGTGAACCGGAAACCCGTTTGATACCCCCTTCCACTGGAGTTCGATGATACTGGCGTAAGATACAAACAAATCACTTTACTAGGTATAGGAGGGATGAAAAGTAGTTCATCCATTTACGTAAAGTAGGAAATATCGCAATTTTGAGTTTGATAATTTTCATTAGGGTTTTCTTTAATCAAAATACAGTACAGTATTAACAATGAGTGTTTTTACTCACGAACTGAGTTGTCCATGTGGACGTATTCATTATGCAGTGTATATTATACTGTCTATAGCACATTAGCGTACAATATAGAGAATGACGTTAAACTGAAAAATAATCATAATATGGATATTTAAACACATATTTGAAAATGATGGCCGTTCATTTCTATACAGGTTTCAGTTCTTTTTTTGTATATTATCGCATTATATACTATTGTACATAATTCCAATAACCAGTTTCATCTTTCGTACTACTAACTCATGTTGAAATAATTCTGTACCTACTCTATAAAAGAGTACCTTACATACTGTATATTCAATCTTCACTTCTGCCCGATCCGAAAAGATAAAATTACACAGACATGCTATCTACTGTCCGTCCAAGTGGTTATGCCGCAGGGTCGTAGAAAGGGGGACATCACGTGACAGTTAATTACTTAACGACGAGGCCCTTTTATTTAAGTTATTTTAAATAGTTGTATAATATTACGTAGACGTCCAATTCCTAACAGAAATTAATGTTTTCAGAAAATAACTAAGACACGCCAGCCACAAAGGAACGGGCAGAAGTGGGTGGGGGAAACCGGGATACGACATAGGCAAACGGACGACAGTACCTGTGCGACAATATGATTCAATATTGAAAGCGAACATATTTCTGGAACATACTATACTCACTAACTCAGTACTGATTGTGTTTACTATGACCGTAAGGCGACTTTGACCGTATACGCTCGGTTCTGTGTGGAGAACGGTTGTAAGTTTACTAGTAGAGGGGGTGGGAGTGAAGTACATTCAAAAACTCAGGTACAATAAAAATTGAAGTAAAAATAAAATGATGTCCCTGTACAATGAAGGATGACTGCTGTAACAACTGACATTAAAATGCTTGTGAAATGATTCACAGCCATTTGTTGTGAGAGACGTCGATGCAATCATGGCTGCCCATACAGTAGGAGGGCAAACTGCATCTTCGGATATGTACGTTTCTAGTAAATTATCGGCAAATTTCTCAAGTCTAGTATCTATCGGTTTTACCTCAAACAGTTCCTTAGCGAAGAAATCCCCGACTTCTTCTGGATTCAAATACGTTATGCCAAAAACCATCCTCAGCCACTCTCCTATCTCACTGTCTCCTTTGCAGTCCTTGGCCAGTCCTACATGCTGTATTTCACGCCACCATGCTTGCGCAAGATGGAAGCGACAACCTACGAGTATAATGGTAACATATTCCCAAGTTTCACCACTGCAGCCTGTATAGCTAGTTCAAAGACTATTACTACTGTACATTAGATGGAGTGAGTTTTCCAATTCCTTGGCTTTATAAAATATACAATCCTCAGATACCCAGTTCACTTTAAGATGTAAACAAACGCTCCATTTCGAACGAAATTAAAACACTCTGATAAATTAAAACTATGTGTAGTATCGGCAAAGCAGGTAGAAAACATGTTGGTGTGCAGTTTCCTTATGACCATAATCCAGGTAGAACATGTTAGTGTGCAGTTCCTATATGACTGAAATCCAGGTAGAACATGTTAGTGTGCAGTTCCTATATGACTGAAATCCAGGTAGAACATGTTAGTGTGCAGTTCCTATATGACTGAAATCCAGGTAGAACATGTTGGTGTGCAGTTCCTATATGACTGAAATCCAGGTAGAACATGTTGGTGTGCAGTTCCTATATGACTGAAATCCAGGTAGAACATGTTGGTGTGCAGTTCCTATATGACTGAAATCCAGGTAGAACATGTTAGTGTGCAGTTCCTATATGACTGAAATCCAGGTAGAACATGTTAGTGTGCAGTTCCTATATGACTGAAATCCAGGTAGAACATGTTGGTGTGCAGTTCCTATATGACTGAAATCCAGGTAGAACATGTTGGTGTGCAGTTCCTATATGACTGAAATCCAGGTAGAACATGTTGGTGTGCAGTTCCTATATGACTGAAATTCAGGTAGAACATGTTGGTGTGCAGTTCCTATATGACTGAAATCCAGGTAGAACATGTTGGTGTGCAGTTCCTATATGACTGAAATCCAGGTAGAACATGTTAGTGTGCAGTTCCTATATGACTGAAATCCAGGTAGAACATGTTAGTGTGCAGTTCCTATATGACTGAAATCCAGGTAGAACATGTTGGTGTGCAGTTCCTATATGACTGAAATCCAGGTAGAACATGTTAGTGTGCAGTTCCTATATGACTGAAATCCAGGTAGAACATGTTAGTGTGCAGTTCCTATATGACTGAAATCCAGGTAGAACATGTTAGTGTGCAGTTCCTATATGACTGAAATCCAGGTAGAACATGTTGGTGTGCAGTTCCTATATGACTGAAATCCAGGTAGAACATGTTGGTGTGCAGTTCCTATATGACTGAAATCCAGGTAGAACATGTTGGTGTGCAGTTCCTATATGACTGAAATCCAGGTAGAACATGTTGGTGTGCAGTTCCTATATGACTGAAATCCAGGTAGAACATGTTAGTGTGCAGTTCCTATATGACTGAAATCCAGGTAGAACATGTTAGTGTGCAGTTCCTATATGACTGAAATCCAGGTAGAACATGTTGGTGTGCAGTTCCTATATGACTGAAATCCAGGTAGAACATGTTGGTGTGCAGTTCCTATATGACTGAAATCCAGGTAGAACATGTTGGTGTGCAGTTCCTATATGACTGAAATTCAGGTAGAACATGTTGGTGTGCAGTTCCTATATGACTGAAATCCAGGTAGAACATGTTGGTGTGCAGTTCCTATATGACTGAAATCCAGGTAGAACATGTTAGTGTGCAGTTCCTATATGACTGAAATCCAGGTAGAACATGTTAGTGTGCAGTTCCTATATGACTGAAATCCAGGTAGAACATGTTGGTGTGCAGTTCCTATATGACTGAAATCCAGGTAGAACATGTTAGTGTGCAGTTCCTATATGACTGAAATCCAGGTAGAACATGTTAGTGTGCAGTTCCTATATGACTGAAATCCAGGTAGAACATGTTAGTGTGCAGTTCCTATATGACTGAAATCCAGGTAGAACATGTTGGTGTGCAGTTCCTATATGACTGAAATCCAGGTAGAACATGTTAGTGTGCAGTTCCTATATGACTGAAATCCAGGTAGAACATGTTGGTGTGCAGTTCCTATATGACTGAAATCCAGGTAGAACATGTTAGTGTGCAGTTCCTATATGACTGAAATCCAGGTAGGACATGTTAGTGTGCAGTTCCTATATGACTGAAATCCAGGTAGAACATGTTAGTGTGCAGTTCCTATATGACTGAAATCCAGGTAGAACATGTTAGTGTGCAGTTCCTATATGACTGAAATCCAGGTAGAACATGTTAGTGTGCAGTTCCTATATGACTGAAATCCAGGTAGAACATGTTAGTGTGCAGTTCCTATATGACTGAAATCCAGGTAGAACATGTTAGTGTGCAGTTCCTATATGACTGAAATCCAGGTAGAACATGTTAGTGTGCAGTTCCTATATGACTGAAATCTAGGTAGAACATGTTAGTGTGCAGTTCCTATATGACTGAAATCCAGGTAGAACATGTTAGTGTGCAGTTCCTATATGACTGAAATCCAGGTAGAACATGTTGGTGTGCAGTTCCTATATGACTGAAATCCAGGTAGAACATGTTGGTGTGCAGTTCCTATATGACTGAAATCCAGGTAGAACATGTTGGTGTGCAGTTCCTATATGACTGAAATCCAGGTAGAACATGTTGGTGTGCAGTTCCTATATGACTGAAATCCAGGTAGAACATGTTGGTGTGCAGTTCCTATATGACTGAAATCCAGGTAGAACATGTTAGTGTGCAGTTCCTATATGACTGAAATCCAGGTAGAACATGTTGGTGTGCAGTTCCTATATGACTGAAATCCAGGTAGAACATGTTGGTGTGCAGTTCCTATATGACTGAAATCCAGGTAGAACATGTTAGTGTGCAGTTCCTATATGACTGAAATCCAGGTAGAACATGTTAGTGTGCAGTTCCTATATGACTGAAATCCAGGTAGAACATGTTAGTGTGCAGTTCCTATATGACTGAAATCCAGGTAGAACATGTTAGTGTGCAGTTCCTATATGACTGAAATCCAGGTAGAACATGTTAGTGTGCAGTTCCTATATGACTGAAATCCAGGTAGAACATGTTGGTGTGCAGTTCCTATATGACTGAAATCCAGGTAGAACATGTTGGTGTGCAGTTCCTATATGACTGAAATCCAGGTAGAACATGTTGGTGTGCAGTTCCTATATGACTGAAATCCAGGTAGAACATGTTAGTGTGCAGTTCCTATATGACTGAAATCCAGGTAGAACATGTTGGTGTGCAGTTCCTATATGACTGAAATCCAGGTAGAACATGTTAGTGTGCAGTTCCTATATGACTGAAATCCAGGTAGAACATGTTGGTGTGCAGTTCCTATATGACTGAAATCCAGGTAGAACATGTTAGTGTGCAGTTCCTATATGACTGAAATCCAGGTAGAACATGTTGGTGTGCAGTTCCTATATGACTGAAATCCAGGTAGAACATGTTAGTGTGCAGTTCCTATATGACTGAAATCCAGGTAGAACATGTTGGTGTGCAGTTCCTATATGACTGAATCCAGGTAGAACATGTTAGTGTGCAGTTCCTATATGACTGAAATCCAGGTAGAACATGTTAGTGTGCAGTTCCTATATGACTGAAATCCAGGTAGAACATGTTAGTGTGCAGTTCCTATATGACTGAAATCCAGGTAGAACATGTTGGTGTGCAGTTCCTATATGACTGAAATCCAGGTAGAACATGTTGGTGTGCAGTTCCTATATGACTGAAATCCAGGTAGAACATGTTGGTGTGCAGTTCCTATATGATTGAAATCCAGGTAGAACATGTTGGTGTGCAGTTCCTATATGACTGAAATCCAGGTAGAACATGTTGGTGTGCAGTTCCTATATGACTGAAATCCAGGTAGCAAATTTTGGTGTGCAGTTTCCGACGCCCGGGTATACTGTAAAACCTCCGTCAACCGAAAACCGGTTTAACCGAAACGTGCAATTCGTGGAACTGAATTTTTATAAAGAAATTAAAAACTTATACTACGTATTCTATTTATGAAACATAAAATCTACTTACGATATATAACATATATTTATTTTTAATTTCAACACTTCATTTGGCAAAATATAGGAGCAAAGCCCTAGTAGTTCCGAAAACATATACTGCCCGGATCGTCTTACTTTATACATTTGAAACATAACCACTTTTCCCCTGTTACTACATATCCTATAGTCCCGTCGCTCTTATTTCCGGCAGCCAATCACGTTGCAGGTCGGCTACATTTAAACGTGTGCGTCTTGTCATTCGCTGGTGATGATGTAATTCACTTCCTAAGGCTCTATAAATAGTTAATGTACTCGCCCGCCATTTTGGCTCTTTCGTCCGCTTTCGTAGAAGATATACGAGGACGTTATTTGCAGCTCAATTATTTGCTGAATTACAGTGCGTTTGATTTTTTATCATAGAACCTACGACATGATAATGTTTAACGGTACTGCAAATAAATTCCTCGTATGGTAGCTCGGCAACGAAATAACAAAAATGGCGAACGATACTACCTACGTAGACTTTATAGAGCTTTCACTTCCTAAGACGTAAGCAAAGAGGAGGAGTCACGCCGGGAATAACAGCGACACGACTACAGCAGATAATAGTGATTTTCCAGTTGCCAGGTTGAGTATTCTTTTGCTTTTATTGGCAGTGGATAGTGTTATATCCTCGATAAATGATCCTTCCAATTTTGTCTTTATTTCTGTATGATGTTATGTCATCATTTAGTCCATTCCTTATTTTATAATTTCTCTTTATGTATACCGCCACAGATCTCAAGAACCATATCTCTGTCACTTCTGTTTTCTATAATAAGTATGACTTTTCGCACACAAAGGCTACAGTGAAGTGTCGATAAGCATCGCTT